>NC_072408.2:31478712-31781060 GCF_028858775.2 Pan troglodytes | reverse complement strand
TCATTCCTGTCACCCCAGGCTGGAGTGCAGTGGCATGATCTGGGCTCACTGCAACCTCCGCCTCCCAGGTTCAAACGTTTCTCTTGCTTCAGCCTCCTAAGTAGCTGCGACTACAGGCGTGCACCACCATGCCTGGCTAATTTTTGTATTTTTGGTAGAGACAGGGTTTTGTCATGTTGCCCAGGTGATCTCAAACTCCTGATCTCAGGTGATCTGCCCACCTCAGCCTCCCAAAGTGCTGGGATTATAGGTGTGAGCCACTGCACCTGGACAAACTTCACCTCTTGATGGGAGGAGTAACATGCAAATATAGGGAGGGATGGTATGGTTTGGAACATGCTTGGAGATCAGCTATCACTTTGACTTTTTTGAAAACCATACTGATGCTGGACGTGGTGGCTCACACCTGTAATCTCAGCACTTTGAGAGGCCGAGGCGGGCAGATCACTTGAGGTCAGGAGTTCGAGACCAGCCTGGCCAACATGGTGAAGCCCTGTCTCTACTAAAAATATAAAAAGAATATTAGCCAGGCATGGCGGTGCGCACCTATAATCCCAGCTACTCAGGAGGCTGAGGCAGGAGAATTGCTTGAACCTGGGAGGCAGAGGTTGCAGTAAGCTGAGATCGCGCCACTGCACTCTAGCCTGGGCAACAGAGTGAGACTCCATCTCAAAAAAAGAAACAAACAAACAAACAAAAAAACCATACTGAAATCTTAAGCCAGTAATTAATCCTCATCTAATTTGTGTTTTCTTAGTCCATTTATTCCTTCAACATAAATGAAACACTTTGTGCCAGGCACTATTCTGGGTGCTGAGGATAAAGTATTGAACAAGACAAAGAAGGGTCAAACCCTCATGGAGCTTACATCCTGAAATTCTCACATTGCAAAGAATAAGCAAGTAAACAAATACGTTAAAAGGTAATGTAGGTGGGTGAGACTCTACCGTAGAGTGATCAAAGAAGCTGAAGATCAGGGAAAAAACATTTACTAGTACAAATTTCCAGGGCCTGAAAGAGCTTGGGGTGTTTATTAGAAGGAATAGCACAAAGGCCAATGTGTTTGGGGAGTAGCAAATGAGGAGGAGAATGATTTGGATTAGGTCACAGAGGTAATCATGGGTGAGGTCATTAAGGGCCTTGAAGGCCATGGTAAGGACGTGGGATTTACTCCTGGATAATGGAAAGCAGTGCAAAGATTTAAATTCACTGGCCGGGTACGGTGGCTCCTGCCTGTAATCCCAGCACTTTGGGAGGTCAAGGAGGGCAGATTACCTGAGGTCAGGAGTTCGAGACCAGCCTGGCCAACATGGTGAAACCCCGTCTCTACTAAAAATACAAAAATTAGCTGGGCATGGTGGTGGGTGCCTGTAATCCCAGTTACTCGAGAGGCTGAGGCAGGAGAATCACTTTAACTCAGGAGGTGGAGGTTGCAGTGAACCGAGATTGCACTATTGCATTCCAGCCTGGGCAACAAGGGTGAAACTCTGTCTCTAAAAGAAAAAAAAAAGATTTAAATTCATTAACTCAGAAGTTATATTGATTTCCATGTTCAAAATACCACCGTCCCTTTAAAAAATGGATTGTATGGGGTCAAAAGTGACTAAATAGGCTATTACAATAGGTGCTGGAGATTCAAACTAGGGTAATAGCCATAATTATGAGAAGTCAGTAGGTCAGGAATATATCTTGAAGAAATTGCCAATAAGCACTGCTGATGGGTTACATTTGGGGAATAAAGAGAAGGGAGGAAACAGATCCCTCAGGTTTCTCTTTTGAGTAGTGGAGTGAATGGAGTGCCATTCACTTAGAGGGAGAGACTAGTGGAAGAAGAGACTTTTACTGTCACATAAGGCAATCAAGAAAATTAATTCCATTCTGAAAATGTTTAGGTATGTTATAACCACACAATAATTTGTAAGTGAATTCTATGACTTGATGTATGGTTTATGCAAATCTGTGCAAGAATAAGCCATGCTATAACAAAGTGTCAAACTACTTGGGAAATGAGAATAAACCATATACTGTATATTTAAAGTACAAGGTCACTAAGCAAGTGAGTATTTCTGTTAAGATAATAGCTACCGTTTATTGAGGGCTGGCTGTTTGTTTGAACCATATGGAATTGCAGATCCCAACATTTTCGGACTTGAAAATGGCAATGCTATATGGGTCATCCTAATATATAGTAACCATAGAATTAGATGTTTATATACAAATTAATTAATATTCACATAGTCACCAAAACCCTTAAGGTAGGCTTCTTACTATCTTATAGTTTACAAAATAAAGGTTCTGGAAGATTTAAAATAACCTGCCAAAAGTCTGATGACAAGTAAGAACAAGGTCTGACATAGCATCTTATCCCAAAAGTTACACTACCCAGATTTCTAGCCAAGGAATCATGTTGCCTTCCCCAAAATGACAAAAGCTTCAGATCCACAAGGCACAGAAATACAGAGAAGTGCTTGGTCTGACGGCATGGAGAATGGCTGTCTCCCCACTATAGATACCCAAATTCAAGTTGACCTTACAAGCCTGCACTGCATTTATTTTATTTTATTTTATTTTTTATTTATTTTTTGAGACAGAGTCTTGCTCTGTTGCCCAGGCTGGAGTGCAGTTGTGCAATCTCGGCTCCCTGCAACCTCTGCCTCCTGGGTTCAAGTGATTCTCCTGCCTCAGCCTCCCGAGTAGCTGGGATTACAGGCACCTGCCACCATACCCAGCTAATTTGTGTATTTTTAGTGGAGACAGGGCTTCACCATACTGGCCAGGCTGGGCCCGAACTCCTGACCTCAAGTGATCTGCCCACCTCGGCCTCCCAAAGTGTTGGGATTACAGGTGTGAGCCACCACGCCTGGCCTGTACTGCATTTTAGAAGCAAATCCAATGAACAAAGAGCAATCAGACAGTAATTTAACACTATTAAGAGTTGTTCAAAAATTCCCACCATGAACCTGGCATGCTGGCATGTACCTGCAGTCTCAGCTACTCGAGAGGCTGAGGCAGGAGGATTGCCTGAGCCCAGGAGTTTGAGGCTGTGGTGTGCTGTGATCTCACCTGTGAGTAGCCATTGCACTGCAGCCTGGCCAATATAGCGAGACCCCATCTCAAGAAAAAAATATCAAATTTATCTCGTCAAGAATTTTCAGCTTCTCTTCCATATTTATCACTGAACCTCTCTAATATGCAAATATGTGAAATATAAAACAAGTGGTTGTAGCCTCAGAAAAAATATAATGGCACAGGTTGAAGCTTAGCAGCCAAAAAGCTTTCACTATGCTTATCAGCTGCCTTATAGAACATTTATTAATGTACTCTCAAGCATCTTCATGCAAAATTAAAAGTGGTACCGCCAGTGAGTGAGATTCAATATGAAATTATGTAAAACATGCTATCAGTTATAGGAACTTCAGGCTTTTCCCTCTTTGCACAGTAGCTAGAGTATCTAAATTTCAGTAAAACTCAAAAAATTTGGCCGGACACGGTGGCTCATCCCTGTAATCCTAGCACTTTGGAAGGCCGAGGCGGGCAGATCACTTGACGTCAGGAGTTCGAGACCAGCCTGGCCAACATAGTGAAACCATCTCTACTAAAAATACAAAATTAGCTGGGTGTGGTGGCACATGCCTGTAATCCCAACTACTCGGGATGCTGAGGCAGGAGAATTGCTTGAGCCCAGGAGGTGGGGCTGCAGTGAGCCAAGATCGTGCCATTGCACTCCAGCCTGGGGGGCAAGAGTGAAACTCAAAAAAAAAAAAAAAAAAGAAATTCTTCATGTATCTCCTCTAACACTACCTGTAAATCCATTTGGAACTCTGTAAGTAAAGAATGGCTATTTCAATTTGGTCACTTAGCAATTACCCGTTCAAGTCAAAGGCTGAAAAAAGTTTAGGAACTAAAAAGCTTTCTGTCCACCCTTGGAAAGAGTGTTTTCCACGTAGATCTTCCATTGATGGCGCTAATTAGAGCCAACACTCTTTCCTGGTGGTAAGCAGTGAAAATAGTCACTTGTCAGGCCGGGCATGGTGGCTCACGCTTGTAATCCCAGCACTTTGGGAGGCTGAGGCCGGTGGATCACCTGAGGTCAGAAGTTCGAGACCAGCCTGGCCAACATGGTGAAACCCCGTCTCTACTAAAAATACAAAAAAATTGCCAGGCGTGGTGGTGGGAGCCTGTAATCCCAGCTACTTGGGAGGATGAGGCAGCAGAATCGCTTGAACCCGGGAGGCAGAGGTTGCAGTGAGCCAAGGTTGTGCCATTGCACTCCAGCCTGGGCAAGTAGAGTGAAACTCAGTCTCAAAAAAAAAAAAAAAAAATCAAATGAATCTGTTCTCCAATGCTCTATAGACCAGGGGTTCTATGAGTACAGCAGCTGGTCCTCAGATTGGTTAAAAAAATAAGGCAATATTTATTAGTGTCTAAATTCTCACCCAGCTTTGTTAACTTTAACAATATATACCCCAAGTCTTTACTGCATGTCAGATACCGTTCTGTGTGCTAAAGCATTTATGTTTTCATTTAAATCTCCTAACACCCTTTGCAGTAGGTTATATTATCTTTGCTTTAACTGCAGCTTACAAATATTTGTAACTTCCTAAGGTCCAAAACAAGTGTAGAACTGGAATTTAAACCATTTTGGCTCCAAAACCAGTGTTCTTACCCGCATTATATATAGATGAAATTTTAAAATTATAATTGTATATAATTACATATAATCTCTATATATTATTTACATATATATTTAATTTTTTAATTTTTATATTTTTATTTATTTTTTGAGATGGAGTCTCACTCTGTAACCCAAGCTGGAGTGCAGTGGTGCGATCTCGGCTCACTGCAACCTCCGCCTCCCGGGTTCAAGTGAGTCTCGTGCCTCAGCCTACCCCGATTAGCTGGGACTACAGGTGTGCGCCACCACGCCCAGCTAATTTTTTATTTTACTAGAGACAGGGTTTCACCATGTTACCACCATGTTCGTGGTCTTGAACTCCGTTGCTCGGGCAATCCACCTACCTTGGCCTCCCAAAGTGTTGGGATTGCAGGCATGAGCCACCGTGCACAGCCTATTTACATATATTATTTATTTATTTATTTATTTATTTATTTATTTATTTTTTGAGACAGAATCTTGCTCGGTCACCCAGGCTGGAGTGCAGTGGTGCAATCTCGGCTCACTGCAACCTCTGCCTCCGGGGTTCAAGCGATTCTCCTGCCTCAGCCTCCTGAGTAGCTGGGACTACAGGCGCATGCCAACACGCCCGGCTAATTTTTGTATTTTTAGTAGAGACGGGATTTCACCATGCTGGCAAGGCTGGTCTCGAAATCCTGACCTCATGATCCACTCACCTTGGCCTCCCAAAGTGCTAGGATTACAGACGTGAGCCACAGTGCCCGACCTACCTATACTTTCAAATGGAGAGCTGATGACTGCGGGGGTAGGTAATGGTGGTAAATGGCAGTGCTTGTATTATAAAGATGGCCAAAGGGTTTAGAATCTTGACCCTGGCTGGAAAACTGTCCATGTGTACTTGTCTTTTTGGCAAGCCTTTGGATTCTTAAAAAGTTATTTATGTGATCTTCATAGTCAAATTTTTCTACAATCAGATTTCCTGAAAAATAATTATTTTGTAGGTGAGGTCAATATTTAGTTAAAATGTTAAATGTGTCTGAGCACTAATAGAGATGGATTATTCTGTGATTTTTCTTGCCTTTGACAACAATGCAAACAAAAACCACACAGCAGAGAAGAATAGTGGTTGGATAATCCTTCGAATTATTAGTTTCTGGTCCCAGACTGTGCAAATGAATAGACATGAGTTATACAGAGTAGACTGAAGAAAATCAGGGTGACAAATATTCAACCATTAACTCTCCAAAAAACCACTGACTTTAGCCCCACATGAAAAGATTCAGATATATTTTGACAGAGATTTTGCTCCCAGAGATTAAAGTAAGATCCCAGGGCAAAGAGAGGAGTGGGAGAGGCATGCAGAAATCGTGTGGGAGAGAAACCCCAAGCCCTCACCAGGGCCTGCACGACTACTAGCCCAGATCCAGGGCACTGCGGAGAAGCTAAGGCAGAGCTGAGTTGATCCTCTCGTTGTCATCCTGCAGGTTCACCAGTACATTCTTTGTCCGGTTTGAGGTAATACTTGCCTGTGTTCCAAGAATCTTTTCATATTCCTTTGATTGACCGTCTCTTGAAAATAATCCCCCATCTAACAGCCAGGACACTCAAAAACACCATTTTGCTCCTCTCTCTCTGCCCCCAAAATTGAGGGTAGAAAATGTGGACTCCTCATTGGGTAATGAAGGAAAAGACTTGGACACTTTATGGGGTGATGGCTGGTGACAGCTGAAAGGGAAACTTTGGGTAAAAAGAAAGGAGGATTACTTGAAGTTAGTGCAAAATCATCCACTGAGCCGAGACAGCAGAGAAACACACTACTCCATTTCAGAGTGTTAAATGTCTTGTCACAGGCAGAGAATGTAAGAGCTGGAAGAGAACTTGGAGAACATCTAGTCCCACCCTTCCACCTAGCAGAGGAAGCCCAGGAAGAAACAGATGTGGCCTGGAAAGGGGGCCTGACTTGCTTGAAGTCAAATAGCTGGTCATTTGACTCTGTCAGAACCTGGAATAAAATGTCCTACTAATTATCTCCACTGCCCAACACAGGCGAATCTGGCTTAGGAACTCTTTCTTTGGAAGTAGATTTTTCTCTGATCCTCCCTCAAGTCATAATAAGTTGAATGGAGAGTCCAGTTCCTATGTTCTTAGAAGTCCAAATTCAACACCTCACGGTGATGCCAAAGCTAAGTATTTGTGGAATTAAATTAGTTTATGGCATAAAATATAGTAAAGACAAGTTTTTAAATGGTTGTGGGAGAGCCATAACTGCTCGTAGACAATTTGTCTTTCATAGAGACTCTATGGGACTACACAAATTAGCCCACAGATGCCTGAAACAGAGTGGCACCATGCACTTAATTTTGTTGAAGTCCAAGCTTCTTTCTCTATGATAAAAGAGGAAGTGACATTCTATACAGCTATGCCTGTGTTCTGCTCATTCTTCCAGGAATACTTTTGTCACTAGAATTTGTATAGCTGGAGGAGGAGGGTGTCATCCTATTGCTCGGCATTTCCCAAATAATCACTCTGTAGCTTATACTCCCCACAACAGTTTATCTCAGGATGTTTCGTGGCTTCACACCACTCACCATTATTACACCAGTGAAACTCACCAGATTATATTTTCTGTGTTCACTCTCCATAGGCTTCTGTTCCCTTGATAGATTTTTGTCTTAGAACCTTTTTTTCTGGAGAAACGCTAATGTTTAGCACCACTTTATGTATGTCAGAATGGATGTAGGTTTCTTTGTAGCAGATTTTAAAACTCTGGCCTCTGGCCCTGGTGGTTTCTGGTGCAGAAACTGAGAGACCCTTTGTTCTACCAGGTGTTCTACCTGGAGGCGTGGCTGGCGGATGAGATCTTGAGTGAGTGACCTTAGGCCCAGACCAAGCTGTAATTCCAGAAGTGGCGTGGATGCGCCAGGCCCTGCTGGTGGTGGACATAGTGGACTCCAAGAACCTAGTCGAAATAATGGTTTTTGGATGGCTCTGAGTACAGAATCGGGTGAAGAGCATGCTCCTGTGCCTGGCATGGTTTCACCGAGAACACTGTGCCCAAGCTGAGAAGATAAAACACCTTGAGAAGAACTTGAATGCCCATGCCTCAGGCTCCCACACTCCCCGGCATCCTATTGCTTAAGGCAACAGAACTATTATCAGGAGAATTTTGAGAACCCTCTTGCTTTTGCTGCTAAGGTTGAAGAGAAGTGAGTACAGCTTTCCTAAATCCCTGCATTCCTTTTTCCTGTGTCTTGATGGATAGTCGTTTATTTTGTGGCAAGAGTGAGTTTGAAGAACTACTCTAATAAAGAAATGGCTCTTTTGCCCAATGGCATAAAGATCTTTGCACACTTATAATAAAGCAAATTTATTTTTTAAAATTTTAAACTTCTCATAGAGAGGTATTGATGGAACATTCAATTAAAATCTTTATTTATAGGACTCAGAGATAGCCAGATATTAAACAAATAAAAAAATGGTTCTCGTGAATATCAAGTTGACTCTTGATTAACATTTTATACTCTTATTAACATTGCGTACATTGTTTGTTTCTATTCAACCAATTTCAGAACTTCATGAAAAAGTTGAGTGGTAGGTTGAGTGATGGGGTAACACAATGGGAGCCTTTTCTGCAAGGCTGGCATGTGAATAAAGTACCTGCAAATCATAAAAAGAAACAAAATAGAGAGTTTTAAAAACAAGAATTTTCACATTGGTCACTTGAGTACATTCACACTCACTGGCTAGGGTTGTTGGGTGTGGGAATCTAAGCTACAAGATTTGGTCAGCATTTTCAGCCCTCCAATCTCCCCCATTTGTGACCTAGAAAATCTCTGACATGTGGACCGTCCTCACCACAGTATGAGCAGAGGCTCCTGCTTCTTGGTTTATCAGGCAATGCGCAGTGAGGAGTTGAAATGAAAGGGTCAAGCTGTGGTGACTACTAGGGCCAAGTCAAGAGGGAAGAGTAGAACTCATCCCCCACGGCCTCAGTAAAAGCCTAGGAAAGGCCAGAGGAAGAGGCAAAAATGAGAAAGACTTCAACCATCCCCTTGGATGACTTAAAAGAATGGTTCTCAACCCTGAGTGCACATTGGAATCACCTGGAGAGCTTTATCTTTAAAATCTCACAGCCCTGGTACCACGCCAGACAAATGGAAACAGAATTTCTACGTGTGACACCTGGTTATCAGTATTTTTTTAATAGGTTGAGTATCTCCTATCCAAAACGATTGCAATCAGATGTGTTTCGGATTTCAGATTTTTTCAGATTTTGGAGTATCTGCATTATACTTAATGGTTGAGCATCCCTAATATGAACATGTAAAATCTGAAATGCTACAATGAGCATTTACTTTGAGCATCATGTTGGTGTTCAAATGATTTCGGATTTTGGAGCATTGCAAATTTTGGATTTTTGGTTTAGGGATGCTCAACCTGTAGTTGCTCAGATAATTCCAATGCAATGTGAGTTGAAAACACTAGTTTAAAACAAGAATCCAAACCTAAATGGCTACCAGCAATGTAATTTAGGGGGTAAGAGTAAGCAAGAGAGAGAGGAGATGGTGGCAAACTAAACAGTACATGATGCACCTAAGGGGGTAGCTGCAGGAGTTCTGCCTAACTGTTGTCATCTCACAAGTGTGACACCACTTTGCCAGTTGTCCTGATTTTCAGATGTTTGTATCTAAGTTTTAAAAATTGAGTTGTATGATACATGCTACAATGTGGGTGAACCTTGAAAACATTAAGCTCAGTGAAAGAAGTCAGACACAAAAGATCACATATTATATGCTCCATTTATATAGAATGTCCAGAATAGGCAAATCCATCACAACAGAAAGTAAATTAGTGGTTTCCAGGGGTTGGGAGGAGGAGAATATGTGGTGTGATTGCTTAATGGATACTGAGTTTCTTTTGAGGTGATGAAAATGGTGTGCAATTAGATAGTTATGACAGTTGCAAAATATGGTGAATTTAAAAACTATGGAATTGTATATTTTAAAATGGTAAATTTCATACTATGTGAAATTTACCTTAATATATATATATTTTTAAGTGAGGAGGTGCAGGAGGGAAGAGATGGGAATTGGGTTGTTTGGACCAGCTCAGAGCCAAACAAATCCCTTTTATGGGAGTCAGAATGGAACACCTCATGGAAGACAAAAAGTCCATGGCTGAGTGTGGTGGCTCACACCTGTAATCCTAGCACTTTAGGAGGCCGAGGCAGGTGAATCACTTGAGGCCAGGAGTTCAAGACCAGCCTGGCCAACATGACAAAACTCCATCTCTACTAAAAATAAAAAAATTAGCTAGGCGTGATGGTGCATGCCTGTAGTCCCAACTACTCAGGAGGCTGAAGTGGGAGGGGGCATTGCTTGAGCCCAGGAGGCAGAGATTGTGATAAGCCGAGATCACAGCACTACACTCCAGCCTGGGTGACAGAGTGAGACCCTGTGTCAAAAAAAAAAAAGTCTATAAATTGGACTGTAGTTTTTTTTTTTTTTTTTTTTTAAAGACAATCTAAGGCTGTAATTTATGTCTCCACATCCTTTTACGTCTTCATCCAAACAAATGACAAAGCTGTGTCCGCCGTACCCTTTTCATCTTAAGTCAGAGACAACCTGGGTTTTCTCCTTAATAGGTGCTATGCAGGGCTGCACTGCTAAGTGCACTTGGCTTTGGCAGCCTATAAATAGAAATGGAATCCCTGAGGTGCAGGAGAATAGGCTGGCAGATGAAGCCAATGCTGGCTACTGCTCTTTCTTACTGTTCTGTTACTGAGAGGGGTAAGTGAAACAAACAAAACCCCTGATAACCGTGTTCATTAATTGTTACTCCTTTATCAATTGCTTCTGTCCAATAACTCAATTGTAAGTCACAATCCATAATTTATTATCCTCTTCAGTGAAGTTTATTACACTTTTTTTTTTTTTGAGGCAGAATATCCCTCCGTTGCCCAGGCTGGAGTGTGTTGGCATGATCTCAGCTCACTGCAACCTCCGCCTCCTGGGTTCAAGTGATTCTCCTGCCTCAGCCTCCCAAATAGCTGGGATTACAGGCGTGCACCACCAGGCTCAGCTTATTTTTGTATTTTTAGTAGAGACGGGGTTTCACCATGTTGCTCAGCCTGGTCTCACACTCCTGACCTCAAGTAATCTGCCCGCCTCAGCCTCCCACAGTGCTAGGATTACAGGCGTGAGCCGCCGTGCCCAGCCAAGTTTATTACTCTTAATTACTCATAGCAGGTTAAAATTATTACTACTTCCGTGAGATGCAGCTACAATAAAGACAATGAGTGACAAACCGTTCTTCAAAGAGAGTTTGATGTTTCACTAGTCTTTTCTGGCCTGGGAATATACTTCAAATGGCAATGGTTCTTAGAGGTCCCCAAAATCCTACCATTTTCACAGATCAAAGTGAAATATTATTAAAAACAAAAATAGGCCAGGTGCGGTGGCTCACACCTGTAATCCCAGCACTTTGGGAGGCTGAGGTGGGTGGATCATCAGGTTAGGGGTTCGAGATCAGCCTGACCAACATGGTGAAACCCTGTCTCTACTAAAAATACAAAAAAAAAAAAAAAGTTAGCCAGGCATGGTGGCGGGCGCCTGTAATCCCAGCTACTCAGGAGGCTGAGGCAGGAGAATTGCTTGAATCTGGGAGGCAGAGGTTGCAGTGAGCCAGGATTGCACCACTGTATTCCAGCTTGGGTGACAGAGCAAGACTCCATCTCAAAAAGAACAAACAAACAAAAAAGAATTCCCGATAAATACCTAATCTTCTAAATATTGGACTATGTTGCAGGTTTGCATGAACTCAGAAATGAGTGAAATCTTACTGCAGATTAGATTCAGACATTTTTTCTTACCTGAATTCTTCTCTGTAGTTATTCCTAATATACTCAGCTAGAGTCCTGCTGTGCCGCAGACAGCTCTTGAGGATGTAAAATTGCTGGTACAACAGAACTGCTTGGCAGGGACTTAGCAGCTGAAATGAAGCTGAAAGACCCCTCACCACTTGTTTCACAATACTGGCCACAAAAGTAATCTAGACAAGGAAAATACAGTTACATGTAGGCTGTGTGCCACCCACAAAAGCAACTATTTCAGCTGGAGCTTCAACTACAAATCTAGACTGAAGCCCTCACTACCCTAACACCACTGTTGCAATGTTCCTTATTGAAATGGTATCCAATGTCAAATAAAAAGTATAGGAGGAAGCTGGGCGTGGTGGCTCACGCCTGTAATCCCAGCACTTTGGGAGACCAAGGCAGGTGGATCACGAGGTCAGGAGTTCGAGATCAGCCTGACCAACATGGTGAAACCCCATCTCTACTAAAAATACAAAAATCAGTCAGGTGTGGTGGTGCATGCCTGTAATCCAGCTACTCAGGAGGCTGAGGCAGGAAAGTCGCTTAATTCAGGAGGCAGAGGTTGCAGTGAACCGAGATCATGTCACTGCACTCCAGCCTGGGCAACAGAGCAAGATTCCATCTCAAAAAAAAAAAAAAAGTATAGGAGGCCAGGTCGGGCGCTGTGGCTCATCTGTAATCCCAGCACTTTGGGAGGCTGAGGCGGGTAGATCACTTGAGGCAGGGAGTTCTAGACAGCCTGGTTAACATGGCAAAACCCCGTCTCTACTAAAAATACAAAAATTTGCCAGGCACGGTGTCACATGTCTGTAATCCCAGCTACTTGGGAGGCTGAGGCACAAGAACTGCTTGAATGCAGAGGCAGAGGTTGCAGTGAGCCAAGATCGCACCACTGCACTCCAGCCTGGGCGAGTGCAAGTAGTTACTCTTCTGTGTAATTACAATCCATAAACGTAGGCTTGTGTGAAAAGCAGAAAAGAACGCTAGTGCCTTTTCAAGCTCTAACCAACAGGTCACACTACGCACCCATTAAATTAGTATCAGTAAAAATGTGTTGCCTTTTCTATTGTAATATGTTGCGACTGGCCCTTCCCTACAGGTAGGGCAAGTAGGTGGAAGTGGATTTTTCCCATTCCAGACCATTTACATACGTTGACAAAACATTATATATATATTGATTAAACGTATATTGCCTGGCAAACACAGCTTGAGCTGAGAGAGTCTGAGGCAGTAGAACAGAACAATGTTAATTAGCCTATTTAGAAATTAAGTTTTTAACTTTTCTAGCACCTTTCTCTAACCAAGTAAGATAATGAGAGCTGACTGACATGCAGGTGCATAGCAATGATCCCAGTTTCTTTGCTTGCAAATGTCTCTTGAATGATTTGTTTCTGCCCATACTGTTTATAACTGGGTTAATATTGAAGCTTTCTTTTGCCAACCCTTCATCCTTACATGCTTCATGGTCACAGACTAGCCTCATACTCAACCCAATTCCTTTGGTGAACCAACTTTAGAGGCTGGTAAAGAAACTTCCTTTTAGCCGGAGTGCAGTGGCACATGCCTGTATTCCCAGCTACTTAGGAGGCTGAGGCAGGAGGATTGCTTGAGCCCAGGAGTTTGAGACCAGCCTGGGAAACATAGCAAGACCCCATCTCATTTTTAAAAAATTTTTAAAATAAATAAATGCGGCCAGGCATGGTGGCTCACAGCTGTAATCCCAGCACTTTAAGAGGCCGAAGTGGGAGGATCACCTGAGGTGAGGAGTTTGAGACCAGCGTGGCTAACATGGCGAAACCCTGTCTCTACTAAAAATACAAAAATTAGCCGGTCGTGGTGGCAGGTGCCTGTAATCCCAGCTACTTGGGAGACCGAGGCAGGAGGATCACTTGAACCCAGGAGGTGAAGGTTGCAGTGAGCCGAGATCGTGCCACTGCACTCCAGCCTGGGTGACAAAGGGAGACTCTGTCTCCAATAAATAAATAAATAAATAAATAAATAAAACCATGCAGGAAGGCTTACATGGGAAATAAAAGTAAAAAAATAAAAATAAAAAAATAAATAAAAAGAAACTTCCCTGTTATGTGGAGTCTGTAAAACCCAGATTTCCACACATCAGTCCATGTAATAGGGTCTGCAGCCACCACACAGAAAACAAAGGGGTCTTGCATCTTGCACATATGAGCTTCCATTGCTGTGAATGACTATAACTTTCAAACATTCTGTGAAATGGTCTGAGATTGGTTGGGGCCTGTGTGCTACTGAGGAAGACAAGTTCATGGGCTCAACTTCTGTAGAAGGCAGCTGGCTGTTCTACTGACAAATGTACCCTCTGGCCCCAGCCAGCTTTGTGTAAACATATGTCATAGGGATCTGACAAGAGAGTCTAGATCCCATAGAACAGACCCAACATCACTCTAGAGAAACAGCAGGGGACCACTGACGGTCCAACAGATGCGTGTCCATATATGGAAAGAGAACAGGCCGGGCACAGTGGCTCATGCCTGTAATAGCAATTTGGGAGGCCAAGGTGGATGATCACCTGAGGTCAGGAGTTCCAGACCAGCCTGGGCAACATGGCGAAACCCCGTCTGTACTAAAAAATACAAAATTTAGCCGGGCATGGTGGCAGGCGCCTGTAATCCCAGCTACTTGGGAGGCTGAGGCAGGAGAATTGCTTGAATCTGGGAGGTGGAGGTTGCAGTGAGCTGAGATCGCAGCACTACTGCACTCCAGCCTGGGCAACAGAGCAAGACTCTGTCTCAAAAAAAAAAGAACATATTACCTCGTGTCCATCAGCAATGGAAATTTAGTTTAGATTACTCTTTTGAAGAGATTTCCAATTAAGTGTTTGTTGACTGAATGCATAAGTTTGAGGAGGTGGGAAGAGATTAAGGGATAAAGCCTCTACTACAATTAATTCAGCAGATATTTTACTGAACATTTATGGTGTGCCTAGCACAACAGACATAGCTTCTACCCTCACGGCACTGGCAGTCTGTTGGAAGAGAAAGATATTTTATCAGTCGTGATGGACTAGATTATGCTGTGGTAACAAACCTCCCAAAATACCAATGCTTTGCTTGAAACAGCAAAGGTTGATTACTCATTCACACTGCATGTCCCAGAGGGGTCTGCAGGGCTCTGCTCACTGTGGTTACTCTTGGCCATCTGCAGGCAGAGCAGCCACCTTGTGGGTGCTATGCCAAAGGAAAAGAGAATGCCAGGTGGCACATACTGGCTCTTAAAGCTTCTGCCCAGAAGTGACATAGGCCACTTCTGATCACATTTCATTAGCCAAAGCAGCCACAGAGACCACCTCCACCCCACAATTTCACATGGAGAGGGAAGTGCAGTCCCACCATGTGCCCAGAAGGAGGAAGAGACAGAATATGAGTGGGCACTAATGTCTGTGACACGGCAGAAGCAAATAATAACACAAACAAATGCAAACTGCAACAGTGACGAGGCCTGTAAAGCAGAGGAAGAGGACACCATGCCATGCACTGTTTGTGCCTCTAATGAGGGAATCTCCCCTGTCACGGGGGGCAGAGAAGCGTCCTCCACTGCCACACCCCAGGAAGGGGCCCTGAGGCCTGAGGGATGAGTAGAAGTTGACCAGGTGAAAAAGGGAGGGAAAAGCATTTCCAATGGAGAGACAGATGCAATGGTACAGGTCCTGTGATGCAGCTGCAGGGAGGGGGGTGGTGGTGGGGAGAGGGATGGTGAGCAAGAGACCCACACAGCAGGGAGGCTGAGGGACCAGAGGAAGCTGTCGGCCATAGCACGCAGGGCCCTGTAGGCCATGTTAAGGAGTTTAGTCTTCATTCAGAAGGAAGAGTTATTGAGAGATTTGAAGCAAGGGATGACAATCAGATTTTTATTTCAAATGGATCCCTCAGCCTGTAATCTGGTAGGAAGACAGGGACAGACCATTGAGATGTGATTGTAGCATCAAGGAAAGAAATGGTGATAATAGGAACTAGGATGGTGTCTGTGGGACAGAGCACACAAATGATCCCAAGTGTTAGATTCATACTCACTATTTAAGGTAAATGTTTATCTTTTTACCTAATTATACAGCTAATAATTTAATATTCTGTCTTCTACATGTATCTTAGAGTTTTTCATGAAATAACGTTCCCATTTAAGATATAATTTCAGTACCTTAAACATTCAGGTCCAAAATGTAAAAACAATTTATCAATTAAATAATAAACTGTCAGATTTACACTTTGCTTCTAGTTGATAAACTTGATTACGTCACAGGGAAAATATGTGTTTTATTAATTAAGCACAAGAGTATCTGTTTAATTAGGCTTGGGGGTGATTTCGTTTTGACTTCTAGATACTTACGATGGGAGGACAGCTTTGTAGAAAGGACATTATCCAGCTAATAGCAAACTTTGTGGATCCCAATCCGAGATTTCCCTAAAAGACTCAAGGAAATAAGCAAGTTATATTCATAAAGTTCAAGTTGTATATAAAAGGATACTCATTCTTAAATACATTTTTATCCTGATTAATCGAATCCTTAAAATCAGTTTTGGAAAATAAACTAGATGAGCACTTAAGAGCAAAGTTCATATCATTGAAATCAACCAGTTTTGGAGACCATCTCAAATACAAGCATTTTTGATATATTATTAATCATATAACATAATCACATAATATACTTATATCATAATATGTAATAGTCATGTAATTTATAGTTACATAAAATATGTAAAAATATAATTTTTAACAATTGTACCTGCTGAAAGACAAGAAGTATCTCATATAAAAGTGCTGTAGCAGTATTTGTATACTCCAGAATAAGCTTCTGTAACTAGAATTTTCAAGAATAATCAATGCAATGTCATAAGCCAAGTCAGAAAACGATAATTTCCCATGGTTCCCTTTAGGTACTTATACAATAAACTTTCTCTTTCTT
The DNA here is from genome assembly GCF_028858775.2 of Pan troglodytes. Lineage (NCBI taxonomy): Eukaryota > Metazoa > Chordata > Mammalia > Primates > Hominidae > Pan > Pan troglodytes. The sequence goes on along the minus strand of NC_072408.2, from coordinate 31,764,617 downwards.
TTGAGACAAGGTCTCATGCTGCCACCCAGGTGGGAGTACAGTGCTGTGGTCATGGGTCTGTGCAGCCTCAAACTCCTGGGCACAAGCCATTCCTCTCACCTCTGCTTTCTGTGTAGCTGGGACTACAGGTGCAAGCTACCATGCTGGCTAATCTTATTTCTTTAATTTTTTGTAGAGATGAGGTCTCACTATATTGCCCAGGCTGGTCTCAAATTCCTGAGCCCAACCAATCCTTTCACCTCAGTCTCCCCAGTAGCTAGGACTACAGGTATGTGCCACCATGCCCAGGTAATTTTTGATTTTTTATTTTTGTAGAGACAGGGTCTCGCTTGTTGCCCAGGCTGGTATGGAACTCTTGGCCTCAAGCGATTCTCCCACCTCTGCCTCCTGAGTAGCTGGGATTCAGATGCAAGCCATTATCCCTGGCTGGCCCACAGAATACTAAGACAAAAAATTGCATACTTGATTTGCAAAATCAATCAGATCAACAACCCTACTTCCTTTCAAGAATGTAGAAATACACGCCCCTCCCCCCCCGCGAGTTGAGGTGAGAGATTCTCTGGGGAATTTAGGCTTATTCCCAAATTAAACTAAGATTCCTTCTGTGGGATGGATAAATAGAGGGTTTAGAGATACTTCATTCCTCTCAAGAATTCCAAACTCCTCTTTACAATTACTATCCCTTTTCTTCTTTTCTTCATTTATTTACTCAACAAATATGCATCAGACACCATGCTAGGTGTTGGGGACGCAAGGGAGAACAACACAGACATGAGACCTGCCCTCATGGAACATACAATCTGGTTGGGGAACAAACATCAAGCGATCAAATACACAAATGCCTAATTATAAACTGAGACAAGGGCTATGAAAGAAATGTACAGGAAGTTAAGGGAACTCTATAAAGGAGGACTAGTCTCATTTGGTGGTCAAGGAATGCTTCCCTCTGGCCCATATCATTCCTTACCTAGATTATGGCACTAGCTTCTTAATAGCCCTGCCTATCTGAGTCTTGGTTCCACCCCACTCTTTAATCCCTAATCCACCACTGAAAGTGGTATTGGAGACTCTCTATATACAGTCTGTAATTATATATTCATGGATATATTTGAATAATGTCTGTCTCTCCCAGCAGAGTAGAAACTAATGAAGGCAGGGGTCGTGTCTGTTTTGCTTACTGTTTTGACCTTACTGCCTAGCACACTGTTTGCTCATAATAGATGCTCAATAAATATTTACTGACTGTGGCCGGGTGTGGTGGCTCATGCCTGTAATCCTAGCATTTTGGGAGGCCGAGACAGGCAAATCGCTTGAGCTCAGGGATTTGAAATCAACCTGGGTAACATGGCAAGACCCCATCTCTACAAAAAATACAAAAATTAGCCAGGCGTGGTGGCTCATGCCTGTAGTCCTAGCTACTCGGGAGTCTGAAGTGAGAGCATTACTTGAGCCTGGGAGGTCAAGTCTGCACTGAGCCGAGATTGTGCCACTGCACTCCAGCCTGGGCAACAGAGTGAAACCCTTTCTTAAAAAAAAAAAAAAAAAAAATTACTGAGTGAATGACTGAATGAGTTTTCTAAAACATAATTCTGACCATATATTTAAGAACTATCAAATCATGTTTCATCCTTTAAAAAAAAATCTGTTAACCTGGCTCAAAATAAACTAATAATAAGTTGGTTTATTCTCTCAGAAGGTATGCCTTCTAGGCAGTTTGATATTTCTAATGTCTTGGTACAACCTTAGAAAAACAAGTAACTCTTGCTGAGAATTTATACTGTTCATATAGGTAGGAAAATGGTAAAGTATAAGAGTTAACCCTAAAATCTCTAAGACAGTGATTTTTCACCCATTAGACCCCTGCTATGGAATTACATATCCATCATATTTTGTACACAGACAGACATAAACAGATTTATCAAATTTATAAAGAATGCTAATTACTTTCCTTAATATACATACCTTAAGACATATAAAAGGGATATATTAATATTGACTGAATAGTTATTTTTTCCTTTTTCTTGACCCTCTAAATCTCTAAATCTACTTTAGACTGACTAGTTATCTAAGTTTTGAGGTTAATGACAAAAGATCTACTCTTTGGTTTAATTATGTTTCTGTATTCTACGGTGTCATGGTCCACATTAAAAGAAGCCAGGGCCCCTATATATATATATATAATAGTTTACCCCCCAAATTCTCATCTCACCTCAGCGTCAAAAGACATTCTGACTAAAGCTGAATCAGCCACCAACTGGATATCAAACACAGGACAAGATTTTGGAATCTGAGGCTCACTAATTAAAATTACCAAGAGATTAAATAGTGCTCCCCTGGAAAAAAATAAATAAAAGGCAATTAGTGAGCAAAGTGTTGAGAGGAAAAATGGTGAAGCCAAGTTTCAAACACTGGATATAATTATGTTTAAAAGAATGAAGCATTGCAGACCATCCTTGACTGAAGTTTTGGATCCTTGGACACGCAAATGAATATCTAGAGATAAAAAATTTAAATGAAAATATAATTTCTTGGTCTTCTGGCTCAGAGCGAGTGTAGTTCTAGAAGTCCACATAGCTTAGAAAGACTAGAAAATCTGGATTTAAGGGAGATTTGGGTAATTTCAATTATAGCATTATTTTCCAAAGGACTTTTTATGGATTGCTAATTCCAGACAATATTATAGTTAAAATAGATTCTGTGGTCAAAGGAGATAGGGGAAATACTTGGTTAAACCAAGTTCATCAGATGTGTTTACTACAGGACTTCTCAGAGGCTTTATATGCTAATATGCACTGTGTATCTCTGGGACAAAGCAACAGTATGCAGCTCTTCTTTTTTCTTTTTTTAGGTTTGTTTGCTTGGGTTATTTTTGGCACAGGATCTCATGATGTTGCCCGGGCTGGTCTTGAACTCCTGGACTCAAGTGATCCCCTGCCTCAGCCAAGTAGCTGAGATTACAGGCTTGAGCCACCACTTTCAGTTTTTACTTTTTTTAATTGATAATAAAAATTGTATATATTTATGGTATACAACATGATGTTTTGAAATATGTATATACTGTAGAATGTGTACATATTTTATAAATCAAGCGAATTGACATATGCATTACCTCACATGCTTATTTTTATATAGTGAGAACACAAAATCTATTGTCAGCAATTTTCAAGTATACAGGACATTGCTATTAACTATGGTCACCATATTTGTATGATTGATCTCTGGAACTTCTTCCTCCTGTCTAACTGAAGTTTTGTACCCTTTGACCAACATCTCCCAATTCCACCCCACCCCTAAGCCTCTGACAACCACCATTCTACACTCTCTGTTTTTATGAGTTTGGCTTTTTTAGATTCCATATGTAAGTGAGATCATGCATGAACTCAAAAGTCAAACTCGTATTTGTCTTTCTGTGCCTGGCTTATTTCACTTAGCCTAATATCCTCCAGTTTCATCCATGTTGTCACAAATAACAAGACTTCATTTTTATGGCTGAATAATATTCCATTGTGTATATGTACCACATTTTCTTTATCCATTCACCCATTGCTGGACACTAAGTTTGCTTCCTTTTCTTGGTTTTTGTTAATAATGTACAGCATTTCTTTTTTTTAAATATAAAAATTTTTAAACATAAAGATGGGGTCTTGCTTTGTTGCCCAGGCTGGACTTGAACCCCTGGCCTAAAGCAATCTGCCCACTTCAGCCTCTCAAAGTGCTTGGATGACAGGCATGAGCCTCCGCACCCAACTCCACCATTTCGTAAAATGCTTATTTGATCCCAAAAAACCTCAGATATTTTACTTTCCAGTGTGGGGTACTTGTCCATTGATAACTCACTTAAATGTTACATGTGCATCCTGATGAGCTGGGTTAATAACGCTATCTCCTCCTATTGGGTAGTATAACCCCTGTATGGTTGAAAAGCAGCTGAAGGCAGACTGCTAAAAACTCAGTTGCCTAATTGAAGACAATGTCAGAGTAGATTTGAGGGGTAGGAGTAGTAAAATAATTCAAAGATAGTACTATACAAAAGTTCTACATAACCATAAGCATTCCTTTCATAATGGAAAAAAGGAGGGTGAGTATAAATACCCTTGTTTAGTAGGATCTGAGGCTTTCTAATCTTCTTAGAATCATTTAAATCGTCACCATGATTAGAAGCTCATGATTAACCTACACTCTAGTAAAAATACAATGCTCTTCCTTTCTCCAAGTCAAAAAGCAAGTCTAGTTCTTATATTTGGAAAGAAGAATCATGTCAGTTAGTACATTTCTCACAAAAGCAGGATATACCCTACAGGGTATTTAATAATGTTTTATTCAGGCTATTTAAAATGGCCAATCTTACTTTCAGAAGACCCTTTTAAAATCAACAGAACACTCCCTTTAGAAGTGTTTCTTGATATTGTTTGAATTGGCATTCCATTCACTGTTATATTTAATTACAGTCCTTTATTTTCAGTAACAGCTTATTTTCAAAGTATCATACATCCAAAGCAAAGAGAAAGAACTCTCAAATTATGGGTCACTTGCTATGATAACATATGAATTCAACCCTAACAATACTAGGATATGAAAAAATATGGCACATTTCAAGAAAGTTACAGCCAAGTATGTTGAACTAATGAAATCTCCACTCATGAAAATAATAAAGAGGAAAATGCTGAAATGATTAACCGCTTTTTTATTTACCCAAATGGAATTTAATTTGAAATCCACCCCTTCTGCCAATTCAATTTAAAATCCACTAGGACAATAATAGATAGAAGAAATTTTAATCAAAATGGTAGTTCCTGAAAATAGAGATAACTTAGAGGATTGACATCACAGCCTTAAAAACAGTCCCAACAGTTTAATACTTTATTGTTTAGGTTGTTATTATTTCTAATGTATGAATTTTGAATGTACTACAATATCTTTAAAAATACAGACTTTGAAGGCCACATCGATAGTCTCCTAAGTCAGTCCATGTTATTGTGGTGGGCAGAAATCTAAAGTGGCTTCCAAAATTCCCAGCCTGCTGGTACAAACCCTATCAAATTCCTTCCCCTTAAGTATGGGCAATAGCTCTGAATATGTTTGTCTGTCACTCTTGTGATTATGTTACATGAAATGGGAAAGGTGAAGGGATTCTGAGAATATAATAAAGGCCCTAATTGGCTGACTGTTGAGTTAATCAAAAGAAGATTATCCAGAGTAGGCTTGCTCTAATCAGGTGAGCCCCGAAAAAGAGATACTCTCCTGCAAAGAAACAAGCCACCTGAGTCCCACAGCTGTAAGGAAATTTAGTCTGCCAGCAACCACCCAAATGAGCTAGGAAGAGTCCCAAGCCTCAGATGAGACTATGGCCTGGCCAACACCTCAACTGAAACCTCGTGAGACCCTGGGCAAAGGATCCAGTTAAGCTGTGCCCAGATTTCTGATCCACGGACACTGTGAGATAAGAAATACATGTTGTTTTAAGCCACTAAGTTTGTGATAATTTGTTATATGGCAATAGAAAACTAATACAATTTTGGCTGGGCACGGTGGCTCATACTTGTAATCCCAGCACTTTGGGAGGCCAAGGGGGGTGGATCACCTGAGGTCAGGAGTTCAAGACCAGCCTGACTAACATGGTGAAACCCCGTCTCTACTAAAAATACAAAATTAGCAGGGTGTGGTGGTGCATGCCTGTAATCCCAGCTATTCAGGAGGCTGAGGCACAAGAATTGCTTGAACCCAGGGGGCGGAGATTACAGTCAGCCAAGATCGCACCATTGCACTCCAGCCCTGGTGACAGAGCAAAACTCCGTCTCAAAAAAAGAAGAAAGAGCCCGGGTGCGGTGGCTCATGCCTATAATCCTAGCACTTTGGGAGGCCGAGGCGGGTGGATTGCCTGAGGTCAGGAGTTCGAGACCAGTCTGGCCAACATGGTGAAACCGTCTTAACTAAAAACATAAAAAAAATCAGCCGAGCGTGGTGGCACACACCTGTATCCCCAGCTACTTGAGAGGCTGAGGCAGGGGAATTGCTTGAACCATGGAGGTAGAGGTTGCAGTGAGCCAAGATCATGCCATTGCACTCCAGCCTGGGTGACAGAGTGAGACTCCATCTCAAAAAAAATAAAAGAAAAAAGAAAACGAATACAGTTTTATTAGATATTTACTGGGCTACGTAATACTATGGGGCACATGATTTGACCCTAGGGATATAAAAACTGGCTGAGAAAAGTTAATATTACAACCAGACTCTACTATAGCAATGTAATATATGTATTGAAGGACATGAAAAGAATTGGTAATATCAGGAAAGAGGCTTGATATAGGACTGCTGATGTGATCAAACCAAGCTAAAACAAAACAATTAAAGGCAATGCTTTTAAAGAAAAAGAACAAAGAAAACCCCATAAAAACAATACTTTACAACAGAGGTGACTAAGGATGATTTTTTTCAACTTGGAAACAGAAAGGTAGAGACCAAAAGGTGGAGAAAAAGGATAACCAGATTTAGTGATAATTTTAATGTGGGAGAAGACAGAAATATCAAAAATAATGTTGAACCTCCATCTTGGAGATTAGGGAAACGGCAGTACTACCAATCGCATAAAGAAGTATTCAAGCTGGGCGCAGTGGTTCATGCCAGTAATCTCAGCACTTTGGGAGGCCAAGGCGGGAAGATCAGTTAAGTCCAGGAGTTTGAGACCAGCCCCGACAACAAAGTGAGACCTTGTCTCTACAAAAAAATTAAAAAATAAGAACTAGCTTGGCATGGTGTATTTTCTTGTTTGCTGTAAAGCAGAGCTCAGCAAACTATGGCCTGCAGGCCAAATCCAGCCTACAGCCTGTTTCTGTGAATAAAGTTTATCAGAACACAACTGTGTCCATTCGTTCATGTACTGTTTATGGCTGCTTTTGTGCTACAATGGCAGAACTGAGTAGATGCAGCACAGATTGTATGACGTGATAAGCCAAAACTATTTTCTATATGACCTTTTACAGAAATGTTTGCCCACTCCTGCTACACAACATAATATGCCGGCTTGGCACAGTGGCTCATGCCTGTAATCCTAGCACTTTGGGGGTAAGAGGGGGGCAGATCACTTGAGCCCAGGAGTTTGAGACCAGCCTGGACAACATGGAAAAACCCCATCTCTATGAAAAATACAAAAAAATTAGCAGGGCATGATGGCACGTACCTGTGGTCCCAGCTACTGGGGAGGTGAGGATCACCTGAGCCCCAGGGAGGTCGAGGCTGCAGTGAGCTAAGATCGTGTCACTGCACTCCAGCCTGGATGAGAGTGAAACCCTATCTAAAAAAAAAAAAAAAAAGAAAAAAAGCATAGTATGCCCATAGTCCCTGGCACATAGCAAGTGTACTTAAGAAATATTAATTAATGAGGCCGGGCGTGGTGGCTCACACCTGTAATCCCAGCACTTTGGGAGGCCGAAGCAGGCAGATCACCTGAGGTCGGGGTTTGAGACCAGCCTGACCAACATGGTGAAATGCCATCTCTACTAAAAATACAAAATTAGCCGGGCATGGTGGTGCACGCCTGTAATCCCAGCTACTTGGGAGGCTGAGGCAGGAGAACCACTTGAACCTGGGAGGCAGAGAGTGCCATGAGCCAAGATTGTGCCATTGCACTCCAGCCTGGACAACAAGAGTGAATCTCTGTCTCGAAAAAAAAGAAAAAAGAAAGAAAGAAAAATAAATATTAATTAATGAAATTAGGGCCAGGCATGGTGGCTCATGCCTGTAATCCCAGCTACTTGGGAGGCTGAGTCAGGAGAATCACTTGAACCCAGGAAGCAGAGGGTGCAGTGAGCTGAAATCGTGCCATTGCACCCCAGCCTGGGTGACAAGAGCAAAACTCTGTATCAAAAAAATAAAATAAAATAAAAAATCAAGCAGACAGTATGCAAAACTGCAAATCAAAATCAAAAGACAAAGAATGCTACTGTCCCCCCCTATACATTCTTCCATTCTTTCTTTTAATAACAGATGTCCCCATTACCATTCAAAACGAAGTTAGGCACATAGCTGTCCAACTACAGACACATTTCCAGCCTCTCCTGCAGCTAGGTGTGGCCATGTGCCTGAAGTTCTCACCAGGAGAATGTGAGTAGAAGTGTTACATGCCTTGCTTAAAAAGGAAGCTTGTTTGCCCTCTGCTTCTCTCTCTTTTTTTTTTTTTTCTTTTTTAACTGGAATGCCCTCTATTTCTCTTTCTGCTTCCCACAGGGTATAATGAAGTCATCAAGGTCAGCCAGCTTACACTATAAGGACAAAGACAACATGATAGCAGGCAACAGAGTAACAAAGGGGAAAAAACCTAGGTCCCTGGCTCACCTTGTGTTTGAAAGCCTGAATATTTACTCTGAGCTGTTGTGTAAGAAAGATTTCAATTAAGATCTTCTTTGGGCCACATATTTTAGAGTATCTATTTTTTTTTTTTTTTTTTTTTTTTGAGATGGGGTTGCCCAGGCTAGAGTGCAATGGTGTGATCTCAGCTCACTGCAACCTCCACCTCCCAGGTTCAAGCCATTCTCGTGCCTCAGCCTCCCGAGTAGCTGGGATTACAAGCGCGTACCACCATGCCCGGCTAATTTTTGTGTTTTTAGTAGAGACAGGGTTTCACCATGTTGGTCAGGCTGGTCACAAACTCCTGACCTCAGGTGATCCACCCGCCTTGGTTTCCCAAAGTGCTGGGATTACAGGCGTGAGCCACCGTGCCTGGCCTAGAGTGTCTTTATTACAGCAGCTCACCCTAGATATTAATAAACTCTCCAAAGTCATTTACTCTAAGGTCACACGATTATATTGTAAATGAGGCTACTATAACACCTGATTTTGCAGTTTTTCTGTTGTGTGGATATAAGGACACTATGGGAAATTCTGGCGGAGATCCCCCGGCTTTTAATGTATGATGGGTCATTTGGTCTTTTTCAAGTTCACCAGACTAGGACAAAAAAAATTATGCTGAGAAAATCTTTGTACCCTTAATAATCCAGAGAGACAGAGAGAACTCGGCCTGTGCCAATTAACCTGTTCATCATGGAAGGAAGGAGAAAAACAAAAGAGTGAAATATACTTGGAAGGGTGTTGAACAGGGAAGTTGGAGAATTATGTGCTTTGGAAGACACTTAATAAGAATAGTTAATGGGTTGCAACTACAAGGTCCCAATGTCTTCTAAAAGACCTTACTTCTTAGCTGCCAATGTGTTCAGGCGTGATGACTCAGTTTCTGTTTCTCTGAACATCAATACTAGGGTCTGTATAATTTCAATGCATGCCCTAGAAAATAAACGATAAAAGGCAAAGAAATGGCATGATTTCATTAGAAGCTCAGAATTCCACAAAAGTAGTAATTTTTGCTAAAACTGCTTCCAGATATCCATACAGAAAAAAGTACAGGAAATAAATTTTGTACATCAAATTGCTAACATTGGTTAAGTGCCTACTCTGACTGCTACACAGTAAACACTCAAAAACATTTGCTGGTGGGGCGGGGTAGCTAACATATTACTCATGCTGTAATCCCAGCACTTTGGGAGGCCCAGGTGGGCGAATGGCCTGAGCCCAGGAGTTTGAGACCAGGCTGGGCAACATGGCAAAACCCCATCTTTACAAAAATTAGCTGAGTGTGGAGCTCAGGAGGTCAAGGCTGCAGTGAGCCATGATCACACCAATGCACTCCCTCTGAGGGACAGAGTGAGAACTTTTCTAAAAAAAAAAAAGAAAAAAAATTGTTGAATGAATGAATAGCTGGATGTCAGTACTAAATCATTTTATATGTATCTCTTTTCCAAAGTTTTTAGGATAATCAGACACTGCTTTAAAATTATTGTTTAAATTTTTAATATTTTCAGAGAGGTAATATTTGGCTCAAAATGTCAATGGTAAAAAAGAGAATACAGTGAAAGCTGTCTCTCCTCCAGATACCCATTTTTCCCACTTTGAGACAACAAATATTACTAGTTTCTTGTGCATCCTTCCATTAAAATTAGAACAAAATGAGTTCTATTTCTTAAAATCCACAGGAAGAGACCAGGCATGGTGGCTCACATCTGTAATCCCAGCACTTTGGAAGGCTGAGGTGGATGGATCACCTGAGGTCAGGAGTTCGAGACCAGCCTGGCCAATATGGTGAAAACCCGTTTCTACTAAAAATACAAAAATTAGCCAGGTGTGGTGGCGTAAGCTTGTAATCCCAGTTGCTCCAGAAGCTGAAGCATGAGAATTGCTTGAACCCACGAGGCAGAAGTTGCAGTGAGCAAAGATCGTGCCACTGCACTCCAGCCTGGGCAACAGAGCGAGACTCTGTCTCAAGAGAAAATAAATAAATAAATAAAAATAAAAATAAAATCCACAGGAAGAAAAACTTGCAGTGCCATTAATCATTAACCCAGCATATATTTTGTCCAGTGTCTTCCATTTATCTTTAACACCCTAGCAAAAAAAAAAAAAAAAAAAAAAAAAAAAAAAATCGATGATTATCTAGTTAGTACTTACACCAGCTCATCAACCCTTTGGCTTTGATTTTGTAGTGCATTCTTATCCCTAGACTCCGGCAAGTACTCATGAAGTTTGTTTACTAGGAAATAGAAAAGGTCACTGGTCTGTGAAAGCAAGTTGGAAAAAAAGACAGTAATTAAGGTATCTGTTGTTAAAATTCTCTACTCTCATGTACTAAAAATATGAAGAAATAATTTGTTCTTTGATTAGAGAAGTGGATTACAATATCTCCCACTGATACTAGCATAACCCAAACTGGAAACATACTTCTTACTTACAACCAAGAGACCACTGTCCTGGCGACCAGAGCAAGGGCTAGGGGGTGATGTTGGGAGATGCCAGTTAGGCCTGGCTTGACCATTAACCTTGAAGATCATCCAGAAGTAGTTGTGTAATCTCAGGCAACTCATCCAGTCACCTTGAAAAATGGGGCTCCTATAATTTCTGCCTTTCCAAAGTAATCTGGCCTTTGTGAGGATATAATGAATAATGAATAAGCAAGTTCTCATTTTAAAATGTTTATTAACTCAAAAACAAATGTACAGCACTAGGCTAGCTTATGGAAATGGTGCAGAACAATATTGATTCTTCTGGTAATACAGTGGAAATGTAGATTGCCATTTCTGTCAAAATAAACACTGACTTAGAGCTGGGGAACCCATTTTTTAGTGTTCCTGTCCAGTCTCATGAGAAATCAAGCATGAAAATAAGCGCTGGCCCATGAAATTAGGCAAGTTGGCATTAATGAGAAATGTAATGTAATTGCTTTTCTTTTCTATTCCTCTATTGTTCGTTTTTTTCCCCAGGATTTTGGTTTACTAGTGACAATTTAGGCTTTTTGTTTAGAAAGTGTATGTGTCCCCTTATTCAGGTGATATGGCATGAGAAGAGGCTGGGAATGCCAGCTGGGAATGCCAGAGAAAGGAAAAAGAGGAAGAGAAGCAGGATGTTTACCGGATACTCTCAGAAGTGCTTGGGCTTTGAAAGAAGGAAGGACTTGGCCAGACGTGGTGGCTCATGCCTGTCAGCCCAGCACTTTGGGAGGCCGAGGTGGGCAGATCACTTGAGGTCAGGAGTTCGAAATCAGCCTGGCCAACGTGGCAAAACCCCGTCTCTACTAAAAATACAAAAATTAGCTGGGTTTGGTAGCATGCTCCTGTAATCCCTAATCCCAGCTACTTGGGAGGGTGAGGCAGGAGAATCACTTGAACCTGGGAGGTGGAGGTTGCAGTAAGCTGGGATTGCGCCACTGCACTCCAGACTGGGCAAGAGTGAGTGAGACTCCATCAAAAAAAAAAAAAAGAAGAAGAAGAAGAAGTGCTTGGGCTTACCCAGTGCCTGATAAATTAGCATAGTGTGGCAGTTTTACAAACTGACCCTGGAGTTATATTCTTTGAGCTCAAATCCCAGCTCTGCCACTGGGCAGTTGTGTGACATTTGGCAAATTACTTATACTCCCTGTCGCTCAGTTTCTTTGTCTTTCAAATGGGTTAATAATATCACTTCATGGGGTTGATTTAAACGTAAGTTTAAATAAGATAGTATGTATTTATAAAGCTTCAACAGTGCTTAGCACATAACACATAGCACATAACAAGTGTCTAATAAGTATCACTGTTATTATGACCTCCCACCTGCTCACTGATTCATGAATTTTCACTTATAAAATATCATGCATCTACCTGAAACAACATGGAAGAATCTCAAAAATATTATGCCAAAAGAAGCCAAATGCAAAAGAGTACTCAGTGCAGAATTCCATGTAAGTGCAGTGCTAAGAGAGGCAAAATGAATCTACAGTGACAGAAAGCACATCAATAGTTGCACAAGGCCAGGAGTGTGAGAGAACTGTGGCCAAAGGGCACAAGATGACATTCTGGAGTGACAGAGACGCTCTAAATCTTGATTGAAGTAGTGTTAATAGTTACATGAATAGAGACATTTGTCAAGACTCTTCAAACTGTATCTTTAAATATGGGTGCATTTTATTTCATGTAAATTATACTGCAATAATTTCTTCAAAGAAGATAGATGAATGGCCAATAAGCACATGAAAAATGTTCAACATCACTAATCACTAGGGAAATGCAACTCAAAAGTACAATGAGATATTATCCCACACCCATTAGGATAGCTACTATTAAAAAAAAAAAACACAAAATAGCAAGTGTTGGCAAGGACATAGAGGAATCAAAACCCTTATATACTGTTGGTGGGAGTAGAAAATAGCACAGACACTGGAAACCAGTACGGTGGTTCCTCAAAACTTTAAATATAGAATTACCATCTAATCTAGCAATTCCATTTCTGAGTATATACCCAAAAGAATTGAAAGCACCGTCTTAAAGAGATATCTTGCATACCAATGTTCATAGCTGCATTACTCACAACATCTAAAACATGGAAGCAACCCATTGACAGATGAATAGATAAGGAAAATGTGGTATATACATACAATGGAATATTATCCAGCCTTAAAAAAAAGGAAATTGTGATACATGCTACAACATGGATTAAACTTGAGAACATTATGCTAGGTGAAATCTCAGTCACAAAAAGACAAGTACTATATCATTCCAACTATATGAGGTATTTAGAATAGTCAAAATCAGAGACAGAAAGTAGAATGGTGGTTTCCAGGGGCTGTGGGTTGCGGGGGTGGGATGGGGGAAAGAAATGGAAAGTTGTTGCTTAATGGGTAGAGAGTTTCAGTTTTGTAAGATGAAAAGTGTTCTGGAGATGATGGTTTTGATGGCTGATTGTGAATAAACTTGATGCCACTGAAATGTATGCTCAAAAATGATTAAGGAAGTAAATTTTGTGTTATGTATATTTTGCCACAATTTTTAAAAATGAAAAAAAATCATATGAAGAAAAAAAAATTTTTTTTTTTTTTTTTGAGATGGAGTCTTGCTCCGTCGCCCAGGCTGGAGTGCAGTGGCATGATCTTGGCTCACTGCAACCTCCACATCCTGGTTTCAAGCGATTTCCTGTCTGGGATTACAGGTGCATGCCACCATGCCTGGCTAATTTTTGTATTTTTAGTAAAGACGGGGTTTCACCATGCTGGCCAGGCTGGTCTTGAACTCCTGACCTCAGGTGAGCCACTCGCCTTGGCCTCCCAATGTGCTGGGATTATAGGCATGAGCCACCGTGCCAGTGGAAAAAATTTAAACGAGAAAAAGAACATAGAGAACTATTTTATCTACTCATTTATTCATTCACTGAATGCATACTTATTGATTGCCAGCTATGTGGCAGATATGCTAGATAATGAGATAACATGTTGAGCGAAACAGACAGACATGTGTCTGTTCTTCTAAAACTTGGAGTTTAGTCAATCTATGAAAAAGTGTTCTCAGCCTGTGTAATCTCACACCTGTAATTCCAGCACTTTGGGAGGCCGAGGCAGGCAGATCACTTGAGTCCAAGACCAGCCTGGGCAACACGGTGAAACGCCTTTCCTACAAAAAATACAAAAATTAGCCCAGCATGGTAGCATTTGCCTGTAGTCTCAGCTACTTGGGAAGTACTCAGCTACTTGGGAAGTACTCAGCTACTCAGCTACTTGAGCCCAGAGGCGGAGATTGCAGTGAGCCGAGATGGTGCCACTGCACTTCAGCATAGGTGACAGAGTGAGATTCCATCTCAAAAAAAAAAGAAAACCTATTCTCATAATTTAAATTTTACCTTCAAGAAAATTAAAAAATAAAGACCACTTAAAAGAAAAAAGTATGCCTCAATAAAGTTCATTTTAAAAGGGAGGGAGAAAACTATATATAATATATATATTTATATCTATAATATATATCACTCTATATTATAGTGTATCTATAATTTTATATCCATAATATGTACGTTATATATGTGTATAATTTTCCATCCTATTACAGGAACCAAAAATTAGAGATGCCTGTGATGGTTAATTTTAGGTGTAAACTTGGCTAAATTAGGAGTACCTAGAGAACTGGTAAAGCATTATTTCTGTTATGTCTGTGAAGGTATTTCCAGAGGAGACTGGCATGTGAGTTGGAGAACTGAGTGGTTCTGTCTCTCTGGAGAATTCTAATACAGATTTTGGTACCAGAAGTGGAATTGTTGCTATAAGGAATACCTAAAAATGTGGAAGTGACTTTGGAATTGGTTAATGGATAGAGGCTCGAAGAATTTGGAGGAGCAACCTAGAAAAAGCCTAGATTGCAATAATTGGAGGATTAAAGGTGATGCTGGTGGGGGCTCAGAGAAAGAGGACAGCTGTAGGGAAAGTCTGAAACTTCTTAGACATTTCTTAAGTGAAAGAGTGAAAGATTATTCTCCAGCTTTAAGACACTGTTATTTTCCCTGTTGGGTTTTGGACTTACTTGGCCCTTTCCTCTTGCTTATATCTTCCTTTTGGAATGGGGATGTCTATCCTCCACACATCCCACCACTGTATTTTGTAAGTAGATAACCTGTCTTGATTTACAGGCTGACAACTAGAGAGGAATTTGCCTCAGGATGAATCCTGCCTTGAGTGTCACCCATACCTGATTTAGATGACAATTGGTAATTTGGACTTATGAGTTGATGCTGGAATGAATTAAGATCTTTGGAGCTATTGGGATGGAATAAATGTATTTTGTATGTAAAAAAGACATGAATTTTTGGGGCCAAGAGCAGAATGCTGTAGTCTGAATGTGTCCCCCAAAGTTCATGTTTTAGAAACTAATCCCCAATGCAACAGTGTTGAGAGGTGAGACCTTTAAGAGGTTGATTGGGTCATGAGGCTTCTGACCTCATAAATGGATTAATGTCATTATTGTGGGAGTGGGTTTCTGATAAAAAGATGAGTTTGGCCCCCTTCCACCCTTTTTTTTTTGCATGCTCTTTTGCCCTCTGCCTTCTCATGGGATGACACAACAAGAAGACCCTCACAAGATGCCAGCACCTTGATACTGGACTTCCCTGCCTCCAGAGCTGTCAGAAATACATTCATATTCTTATAAATTACCAAGTTTGTGATACTCTGTTATAGCAACACAAAACAGGCTAAGACAATGGCCCTAATCTCTCCACCCCAGTAAGGGTTTCTAAGGGAGCTTCACAGAACGTATGTTTTCCAAGAAATATAGCATAAAGTTGAAAAACCACTGCTTTAGCTTAAGGCTATGATAACGATTTAAATAAAAAAACTTAAAGGATGTTGACTTTTATTAGCCATATATGCTAATTTTGTGAAAACAAATCTGAGGATAGATTTTGGCTGTGGATTAGACAGAAGAACATAAGGCTACTGGGTTTGATGGCATGGTTGGGGATAGGGCCAAGGGGGACTCCACTGAAGTGTAGAGAGACCCCAAATAGAGAGACTACCCATTTTCTTTTTTTTCTTTTTTTATTATACTTTAATTTCTGGGGTACATGTGCAGAATGTGCAGTTTTGTTATACACGTGCCATGGTGGTTTGCTGCACCCATCAACCCGTCAGCTACATTAGGTATTTCTTTTAATGCTATCCCTCCCCTATCCCCACGTCTGCCGACAGGCCCCAGTGTGTGATGTTCCCCTCCCTGTGTCCATGTGTTCTCATTGTTCAACTCCCACTTATGAATGAGAACATGCAGAACATGTTTGGTTTTCTGTTCTTGTGTTAGTTTGCTGAGAATGATGGTTTCCAGCTTCATCCATGTCTCTGCAAAGGACATGAACTCATCTTTTTATGGCTGCATAGTATTCCATGGTGTATATGTGCCACATTTTCTTAATCCAATCTATCACTGATGGACATCTGGGTTGGTTCCAAGTCTTTGCTATTGTGAATAGTGCCGCAATAAACATACATGTGCATGTGTCTTTATAGCAACATGATTTATAATCCTTTGGGTATATACACAGTAATGGGATTGCTGAGTTAAATGGTATTTCTAGTTCTAGGTCCCTGAGGAATCACCACACTGCCTTCCACAATGGTTGAACTAATTTACACTCCCACCAACAGTGTAAAAGCATTCCTTTTTCTCCACATCCTCTCCAGCATCTGTTGTTTCCTGACTTTTTAATGATCAGCATTCTAACTGGCATGAGATGGTATCTCATTGTGGTTTTGATTTGCATTTCTCTAATGACCAGTGATGATGAGCTTTTTTTCATATGTTTGTTGGCTGCATAAATGTCTTCTTTTGAGAAGTGTCTGTTCATATCCTTTGCCCTCTTTTTGATGGGGTTGTTTTTTGCTTGTAAATTTGTTTACGTCCTTTGTAGATTCTGGATATTAGCCCTTTGTCAGATGGATAGATTGCAAAAATTTTCTCTCATTCTGTAGGTTGTCTGTTCACTCTGATGATAGTTTCTTCTGCTGTGCAGAAGCTCTTTAGTTTAATTAGATCCCATTTGTCAATTTTGGCTTTTGTTGCCATTGCTTTTGATGTTTTAGACATGAAGTCTTTGCCCATGCCTATGTCCTGAATGGTATTGCCTAGGTTTTCTTCTAGGACTTTTATGGTTTTAGGTCTTACGTTTAAGTCTTTAATCCACCTTGAGTTAATTTTTGTATAAGGTGTAAGGAAGGGGTCCAGTTTCCGTTTTCTGCATATGGCTAGCCAGTTTTCCCAACACCATTTATTAAATAGGGAATCCTTTCCCCGTTGCTTGTTTGTGTCAGGTTTGTCAAAGATCAGATGGTTGTAGATGTGTGGTGTTATTTCTGAGGGCTCTGTTCTGTTCCATTGGTCTATATGTCTGTTTTGGTACCAGTACCATGCTGTTTTGGTGACTGTAGCCTTGTAGTATAGTTTGAAGTCAGGTAGTGTGATGCCTCCAGCTTTGTTCTTTATGCTTAGGATTGTCTTGGCTATGCAGGCTCTTTTTTGGTTCCATATGAACTTTAAAGTAGTTTTTTCCAATTCTGTGGAGAAAGTCAATAGGTAGCTTGATGGGGATAGCATTGAATGTATAAATTACTTTGGGCAGTTATGGCCATTTTCACGATATTGATTCTTCCTATCCATGAGCATGGAATGTTTTTCCATTTGTTTGTGTCCTCCCTTATTTCCTTGAGCAGTGGTTTGTAGTTCTCCTTGAAGAGGTCCTTCACATTCCTTGTAAGTTGTATTCCTAGGTATTTTATTCTCTTAGTAGCAATTGTGAATGGGAGTTCACTCATGATTTGGCTCTCTGTTTGTCTGTTATTGGTGTATAGGAATGCTTGTGATTTTTGTGCATTGATTTCGTATCCTGAGACTTTGCTGAAGTTGCTTTGATAAGCTTAAGGAGATTTGGGCTGAGACGGTGAGGTTTTCTAAATATACAATCATGTCATCTGTGAACAGAGACAATTTGACTTCCCCTTTTCCTATTTGAATTATTTCCTTCTCCATTCACTTTGGCCTTTCATTTTTGATAACTGAATTAGAAGATCTGTTTTAGCCCAGGTAAGAACATTATATTAAATAATGGCTGCAGTGTTTTCAAGTATAAAACAGATCATGAAAGCTTCATTTTTAGACATTGGATTAGGTTAATATTTCACAAGAGAACAGATTTGCAATTCAATATGAATAGCTTACAGCACCTGGAATATGCATGCATTGTGTTTTGGCCTGAGGGAGAATACAAAGATAAATAAGACATATACTTGTCCTAAAGAAGCTTTTGGCATATTAAGATAAATAAGAAAAATGTGCCAATCACTATAGTAAAAGGGAGGATATCTGTGCTAATTCTCGATGGTAGAAACTGTATCATAATCATGCTATATTTCTAATACCTATCACCAAGCCTCACACAGATTAGGCATGAAACCTGTCTGTTAATTGTTAAAGAGGAAGTGCTATGAAAGATGTCATAGAACTACATTGTTCAACTCGGTAGCTACTGGCCACAAGTGTCTATTTAAATTAATTTAAATTTAATAAAATTAACGTTTTACTTTTTTAGTCACTAGCCACATTCAAGTGCTTAATAGCCACATGTGGCTAGTGTCTGTTGTATTGAACAATGCAGATTATAAAACTTCAAAGAAAGTTGTATGGCATGGAATTGACAGAGAAGATCAAAAGGAGGAAGGTACTAAAGTTCCCCATTCGGCATGACAGGAAAGGCAGAAAATGGCATTTGAGCTGAGCCTTGATGAATGGGTATGATTTTTAACAAGAGAAATTAGAAGAAGAGTATTCTAGAGAAAGCAAACAGCAGGGAGAAAGGAGAGCTAAGGAGAACAAGTGTCCAAGTTATCCTACATGGCTTGATCTTGTAGAAGACAGAGGTGAGAGAGAAGATGAAGTGGCGGGTCAGGTCTGTGGGTCCTAACCTTACTCTCTTTCTCTCCATTCTTTTTTTGTTTCACAGCCTAGGCCACAGGTATCCGGCCTGTTTTTAAACTGAAGATGCTTAAATGACCTCCAGACTAACACTGGTGCTGATCCCATTAGGAATACACATCAACATCCTTCTTAATCTAACCCTTAAATGGTACTTCAGTTCTCCTACCTAGACATGCACTTTAAATCCAGTCCCTGATTGTGTCCAGTGTATCTGGGTGGACTTCCCCTTTGAGCACTGTCCTAAGTCCTTTCCCAGTCCTCTCCTAACTGATGGCTTTACTCTTGACAATCTTTATGTCCTCACACTCCATAAAACCCTGTTCCCACATCCTAAACAAGCAGATCTTCCTGGTGCCAAATGTTTGTGCAGACATCCAGTTGTAATTCACCCACATGCTAAAAATCCTGATATTTCATTTTTGCTCACTCTTATGTAGAGATCACTCTCACCTTTGGGCACTGTGCCTTTTCCATGAGCATCTACATCTGGATTCATTTTCCCAGTGCCCACCTTATCCAGATGGTAGGTAGCCTGATATGGTCTGGTTCTGTGTTCCCACCCAAATCTCATCTTAAATTGTAATCCCCACTGTCGAGGGAGGGTCCTGGTGGGAGGTGACTGGATCATGCATGCTGTTTTCACGATGGTGAGGGAGTCCTCATGAGATCTGATGGTTTAAAAGTGGCAGTTTCCCCTGCACATTATCTCTCTCTCTCCTGTTGCCATGTAAGACATGCCTTGCTTCCCCTTCGGCTTCTGTCATGATTGTAAGTTTCCTGAGGCCTCCCAGCCATGTGGAACTGTAAGTCTGTGGCAGGCCAGGTCTTCATAACAGCTGAACAGACAGGCCTCCATAACAACTGTTCCTGTACTGACTGAGTGGTTATGTTAAATATTAAAAGCTGATAGAGCCAGTGTCCTTACACAAAGGCTGGGATGTAACAAAAACCCACCAAGAGTTTTGCCTAGGCCTTTCCTGGGCCTTGAAGCATGACAAGATAATGAAGGAATTCTTAACAGGACCTGTTTAGAATTAAACAAGTTTTACTGGGGGTCTGAAGAAACTCCCCAGGACGCCACAAACAAGTTTATTGGCGGTCTGAAGGAACTCCCCAAAGCTCCATGATTTAGCAGGAGGCAAGATAAGGGTAATCACCCCAGGACCTGAACCCATTTAGATTGAGTAAATTTACTGAGGCCCCAGAGGAAGGTCTTCAGGACCTTCCTTAGGTCCTGATCTAATCTTAGTTATAGATTAAAAGAAGTTAATCACTTATGTCTTTAGATGAATGCACTTACATGTAGACATATAGCTTAGAAGGCATGTAAGCTCTGGAAAACTTTGTAATTTTGAATTGGTCTGGCAATAATTTCCAGGCCTTTCCCTTCTTTCCCAGTTCATCTGTATCTCGTTATTGGGCCAAAGAATAAGCAGCCCGACCCTTGGTTTGGTCCAGGAACAAGTCAACTAAACCTTCTTTCTTTATAAATTACCCAGTCTCAGGTAGCATTTTTACAGTAGTGTGAGAATGGACTAATACACAGCCCTTTCCTGATAGCCCCAGCCTACTGAAATAAAGGCCATACCTGTCCAAATTTGAAATCTGTGATTAGTGGAGAGCCTTAAATGCCGAAGCCAAAGTCTTTACTAGCAAGGAAAGTCACAAGAAACTTTTGAACAAGCAATCCCGTACAATCAGGGTTGTAGATTAAATTGATACTGTGTGTGGGATGGACTGGAGAGGTTTATTTGGGAAGAAGATAATCCTAATTTATTTACCCTTTCCACATGAATTCCATTTCATCTTCATAATCAACTTGGTTGGTCATATTTTCCACAATCTTCTAAAGTTCTAGAGTCAAAACTTGGATGGTGTATTCCTCACAGGATCTATCCAGTACCAACCATTTTAGACTACGCAGCACTACATCATCCTTACCTGAGTCTCAATGTCTCAGTGTTGTGGGACATTTGGCATATTATTCTCTACAGCTAATCTGCCTTCACTGTACTGATTTGCTTGGAACTGTTCTAGCTTTCCAATATTGCAGGAATTTCCTTAGTCCCAGGAAAACTGGAATAGTTGGTCACCCTAATCTGGGCAAACCAAAATGGTTGGTCACCCTACATATCAAGGACCTAGAAGCTAATAAATAGCCAGGACTGTCTTGTATGGTTGGGAGTTCACATGCTTTACAATTGCTCAGTAAAATGATGGCAGCTACTTATGTGACCAATGGCCAGAATTAGGATAAAATATATAGCAATCAACATGAACACAGCCCTAGGCAGGGCTCACCCTCTCACGGAGGCCTCATTAGCACCACACCAGGTCACTCACCTGGGCTTCTTAACACTTTCACCTGAACATGAAAATAAGGTGTCTGTAATTTACTGAGTGAGAATGAGGTTGCCTTGCCTCCCCAGGACTCACATTTTTAAAAATACCAGTCTTATACTCAAAAATACTTTTTTAAATTATATTCTTACAGTAGGGGAAACTGCACAATAAAACATCTTGAAATCAGCCATGTACAGTGGCTCATGCCCGTAATCACAGCACTTTAGGAAGCCAAGGCAGGAGGATCACTTGAGCCCAGGAGTTTGAGACCAGACTGGGCAACAGAGTGAGACCCTGTCTCTATTTAAAAAATAAACAAACAGGCAGGGCGCGGTGGTTCACACCTGTAACTCCAGCATTTTGGGAGGCCAAGACGGGTGGATCACCTGAGGTCAGGAGTTCAAGACCAACCTGGCCAACATGGTGAAACCCCATCTCTACTAAGAATACAAAAAATTAGCTGGGCGTGGCAGTGGGCGCCTGTAATCCCAGCTACTTGGGAGGCTGAGGTAAGAGAATGGCTTATACCTGGGAGGCAGAGGTTGCAGTGAGCTGAGATCGTGCCATTGCAGTCCAGCTTGGGCGACAAGAGCAAGACTGTCTCAAAAAAATAAAAAATAAACAAAAACTTCTTAAAATCTACTTTCCCATCTCACTGTCTATATATCTTGTATGCCAAAAATGTTCCTCCTAACATCTCTCCGTTGGCTCTGCCAACCCAATGCATGGCAGCTACTTTTTGCTACCACTCCCCTCTCTTCCCATCTCCCCTCCACACACACATATACATTACTGATTACATCACAAAGTATCCACCATTAAGACATGACTACATTAAATTTTATCAACATTTAAAAATACAGCATCAGAATACAAGACAACTCTTATTTATATTTTAATGTATGTTTGTATTTGGTAAACAGGAAACACAAACTTTAAAGATTAAAAATAAAACAAAACACTTACCTTCCAGAAAAGCCTTTTCAGAATGAAGTTTTTCTGGGCTGCTACTTTAAGTTCCATAAGTAAAGAAAGTATCCTCCTCAAAGAATTGTCTTTAAGAAAAAGTTCAGATTTAAGTTGACTGAAGTGCTTAATTTTCTCCTCAGACCTACAGAAACAGAAGAAAATTTTCCACTTAAAAAAATGGTAAGACATAGCAGTTTAGGAATATCAATGATTACTGGAAGGTTTGTTAAACTTTGTTAGTAATGGGATTTTAATATAGTTTTATTCTCCTAGCCTTAATACTCATCAGTAGTGAAACTTGCTCCCCACAAATTGAACTGTTTATTACGCTCCAAACATACTTTTTTGCCCATGCCCCTTAACTCAAGCTGTTCCTATACCAGGAATACTCTCGCTGTCCCTGGTAAATTTCTGTCCCTCTTTCATTTACCATAATCCATGAGCCTTTATGTAATATTTTTCTTTCAATCAACTAGCTTTTTTTTTTAAAGAAGTTTATAAAGAAAATGTTGTGTCACTTTCCAGGGAAAACCAGTATCACTTGGTGTAAATGGCATGAAAGCAACATAAATTCTAAGTAAATGCTGCATGTTCTGAGCCTGTAGCTGGCTTCTCTGTGAGGAAAGGGCAGATGAGCATGTGTTCAAGAACTATCACTAGTGGCCCCAAGCTGAGAGGTTCTCCCTGATGAGATCAGCCTAGCTGGAAAAAGGAATCACATATTTCCACCATGGAATTCAAAGTTGTTTCATGCCATGTCAGAGTACCACCTGGAATCATCTCCCATTACTGAACCACGTGTCTTCCACACCTAAGGAAAAGCTGGCTTAGCAGAAAAACCTCCTCGGATCTTTCCCTAATTCCACCAACATATGCAGCCCGTCTCCCACTGCAGTTTTTTCACACTCCTAGTATCACATTAATCCCATTTCACTCATTGTAGTTAGTTACTCGTGTACCTATCCTATCCCCTCAGCTGACTTTTAGCAACTTGGAAAAAATGTCACCGGGTTAAATATTGTTTCCCCCTCCCACTGTGCTCAGTAATAACAACTTGCGCTTAACTGGGCGCTGACGAGGTGGCCGGCTCTGGCCTGAGTGCTTTCCGTAGACTCGTTCTTGGACTGAGCTGGCTCCACTGTGGGGACCGAGCTGGGAATTACTAACGCATTTTACAGGAAGTTGTGGGGGGGTTTAAGTAACCTGTCCAAGCTCACACAACCAGTGATTCAGAGAGCCAGGGTGCAAGGTAACAGTAGGAAAGATAGTTCATGTTCTATGTAGATTGATGGAATCTTAAAATTTCTGACTTGAAGTAAAAACATTTTTTACCACTTACTCCAGTAACCTGTACCACCCGTTTATCCCAATACTAGCTACTGCATGGAATGTTGGTACTTGCCTACTACCTCCCCCTTTATTTAAAAAACATCTAAGATGTTCTCCCTTGTCCAATCAATGAGTCGCTCTTATTAACCTGAAAATTAAGACTTCTGAAAAAAAAATGGTCTCTTTTCTAGTGGAGATGCTAGAGGGAAACTGATCATTATGAATTCAATAATAGCAGAGCGGCAGAGGAGCATAATGATTATGAGCATGAAGACTGAGGTCAGAATCCTAGATCTACCCCTACTCAGTTAGGTCATTATCATGGGCAAGTTACATAGCTTCTTGGGGCTTCAATTTCCTCATGTGTAAAATAGGAATAATGATAGTACCTATCCAAATGTGCTGGGTTTTTTGTTTGTTTGTTTGTTTGTTTTGAGACAGTGTCTCACTCTGTCACCCAGGCTGGAGTGCAGTGGCGTGATCTTGGCTCACCGCAACCTCTGCCTCCTGAGTTCAAGCGATTCTCCTGCCTCAGTCTCCTGGGTAGCTGGGATTACAGGCGAGCACCACCATACCCAGCTAATTTTTTGTATTTTTAGTAGAGATGAGGTTTCACCATGTTGGCTGGGCTGGTCTCAAACTCCTTACCTCAGGTAATCCACCCACCTCGGCCTCCCAAAGTGCTGGGATTACAGGTGTGAGCCAGTACGCCCGGCCAAATGTGCTATTTTGATATTTTAGTTAATGCATGTCTTCATACACACTAAGTGTTTGATAAACGGTCTCTAAATAAAACAGGAATAAGTTTGAGATCCTGCTTCCCTATCCACTTCTAATTACCACCATATTTCATTTAAAAAGTAACTATGAAATCCCTCTATTCTCTGAGAACTCCAACAACAGAAATGTAGTTTTTACAAACAAAAGAGCTTAGGAAAGCAAAAGCTCAGATAAGATACAATATCAGCAGAATTATTTTGAAATTGATTTTCCTGTTTTTTCATTTGGAGTCAGCAATTTGCTAAGATCCGCAATAAAAATAAACTGTTTTTAATCCTTTGCCAACTAGGATAATAGATTGTAATGCCAAACTAATTTTTTTAATGGCCAAAAAAATTTTTCACAGAAAACAGCATACTAATCTCTTCAGACTAAAAATCAATTCATACATAAATGGAGGTCTCATATACATCATAAATTCAAGTTAGAGTACATATTCTATATTACTGCAGAAAAGTTATGAATAATAATTTCTTTGAGGATTCAGAAAATATTAGCTTATACATAGATGACAAACTTCATTTGACTGAAGAAATAAGAAAAAGCCAAATGCCAGGAGACTCCATTATTCAACTTAGGAATAAGAGGAAAATCTATACTAATGTTAACAGATACTCTATTTTCATCAGGTAGAAAACATAAATTCAGCAAAATAATGTTGCAGGAAGGTTTTTTTTTTTGTTTTTTTTTTAAGACAGAGTCTTGTTCTGTCACCCAGGCTGGGTTCAAGCGATTCTCGTGCCTCCTGAGAGTAGCTGGGACTACAAGTGTGTACCACCACACCCGGTTAATTTTTGTACTTTTAGTAGAGACAAAGTTTTGCCATGTTGGTCAGGCTGGTCTCAAACTCCTGACCTCAAGTAATCCGCCCACCTCGGCCTCTGAAAGTGCTGGGATTACAGGCGTGAGCCACTACGCCCAGCCGCAGGAAGGATTCTTAATCTAATAATAAGCTCTATTTTTCCTGTATTTTTTCATCTTTCCAGACATTTACTATAAATAATACCTCACATTTGTAAAGCACTGGAAAAGCTCTTCCTATATTATCTCAAAAGCACTGTGTATGATTTTCACAGTGGTCAGCTTGCAGAACCATCCCATCTGTGACACAGTTCTAAATTGAAAACCTAAAGGATGTTTATTCCTTTTAAACTGAAGATGCCTTGCAGGTAGGGGCTATTTCTTGTGTATCACTGCATCTTTCACAGTGCATTTGACATCATGGCATTTTAAGTATGTTGCCTTCAGGAATTAACTTAGTAAGAAATATGATTTTCCTGAGCCGAGAGAGTGGTAGAACTCATCCTTCTTGCCTTCAGGAATAAATTTCAAGCCACACACACACAGAATTTGAGTCTGTTTTATTATACAATTAGCTTTAAAATCACTTTAAATAAAATATCAGAATGAAAACTGATGCTTTTTTTAGAGTAAACATATGAAAACCTATAGAAATTTTAAGCTATCCATATAACTTTTTAAAAAAGAAATCCCAAATATTATGTCACTTAACTCTTACATACCTCAGAATATATCTCTAAATAAAATGAATACTTTCTTACAAAATGATTATCACACCCTACAAAATTATCAAACACTCTTTGGTATTGCTGATACTCAGTCCTTTTTTTTTTTTTTTTTGTTTGAGACGGAGTCTTGCTCTGTCACCCAGGCTGGAGTGCCGTGGCACAATCTCGGCTCACTGCAACTTCCACCTCCCAGGTTCAAGCAATTCTCCTGCCTCAGCCTCCCGAGTAGCTGGGATTACAGGCACACACCACCATGCCTGTCTAATTTTTGTATTTTTGTAGAGACAGGGTTTCACCATGTTGGCCAGGCTGGTCTTGAACTCCTGACCTCAAATGATCTGCCCGCCTCAGCCTCCCAAAGTGCTGGGATTACAGGCATGAGCCACCGCGCCCGGCCAGACTCAGACCATTTTCAAATTGTTCTACTGACTTAAAAATGTGTTTTTACAGCTGGGCGTGGTGGCCCAGGGGTGCAAATCCCAGCACTTTGGGAGGCCAAGGTGGGAGGATCGTTTAAACCCAGGAGTTCCAGACCAGCCTGGGCAATATAACCAGACCCCATCTCAATAAATAAATAAATAAATAAGCCAGCCATGGTAGTGTGCACCTGTAGTCCCAGCTACTCAGGAGGCTGAGGTGGAAGGATTGCTTGAGCCCAGGAGGTCGAGGCTGCAGTGAGCTGTGATCAAGCCACTTCACTCCAGCCTTGGTGACAGAGTAAGACCCTCTCTCAAAAGTAAATAAAATATAAACGGCTGGGCGCGGTGGCTCATGCCTGTAATCCTAGCACTTTGGGAGGCCCAGGCAGGTGGATTGCCTGAGCTTAGGAGTTCGAGACCAGCCTGGGCAACATGGCAAAACCCAGTCTCTACTAAAAAACTACACAAAATTAGCCAGGCATGCTGGTGCACATCTGTAGTCCCAGCTACTCAGCAGGCTGAGGCATGAGAATTACTTGAGCCTGGGAGGTGGAAATTGCAGTGAGCCAAGATCATGCCACTGTACTACAGCCTGAGCGATAGTGGAAGACCCTGTCTCAATAAATACATACATACATACATACATAAATACATAAATAAAACATAAAAATGTTTTCTTAGTTTTGGTTTGTTAAAATCAAGACTAAATAAGATACTTCTTATATTTGCTTGTTATGTTTCTTAAGTCTTTCAAAAAATTTTTTTCTATATCACATCATCAAGCAATAAAATTTTTTATTATGGAAATTTTCAAACATACATCAAAATGGAGAAAATTTTATAAGAAATCCCATGTACCCAGCTGGGTGGTGGCTCATGCCTGTAATCCCAGCACTGTGGGAGGCCAAGGCAGGCAGATCACCTGAGGTCAGGCATTCGAGACCAGCCTGGCCAACATGGTGAAACCCTTTCTCTATTAAAAACACAAAAATTAGCAGGGCGTGGTGGTGCATGCCTGTAATCCTAGCTACTCAGGAAGCTAAGGCAGGAGAATTGCTTGAACCCGGGTGGTGGAGGTTGCAGTGAGCCAAGATGGTGCCATTACACTCCACCTTGGGCAACAGAGCAAGACTCCATCTCAAAAAAAAAAAGAAAGAAAGAAAAAGAAAGGAAGAAAGGAAGAAAGAAAGAAAAAGAAAGAAAAGAAAAGAAAGAAAAAAAAAGAAAGAAGGAAAGAAAGAAGAAATCCCATGTACCCATCACCTTGCTCTAATAATTTTCAATATTTTGCCAATCTTGTTTTATCTGTTCTCTTACATACACATACACACATATATACTTTTTAAAAAAATTGAACTAAAATTATATAACAAAGTTTCCAATCATATCCATTTTTAGGTGTACAATTCAGTGGCATTAAGTGAATTCACAATGTTCTACAAGTATCACCACTATCCATTTCCAGAACTTTTTCATCTTTCCAAACAGAAATTCTATACCCATTAAACAGTAACTCTCCCTTCACCACTCTCCCCAACCCCGGAGACCTCTATTCTATTTTCTGTCTCTATAAATTTGCCTATTTTAGGTACCTCACATAAGTGAAATCATATATTTGCCCTTTTGTATCTGGCTTATTTCACCTAGCATGATGTCTTCAAGGTTCATCCATGTGGTAGTAGCAGAATTTACTTCCTTTTTAAGACTAGCATACTCACACTGTTTTTTTTGTTTGTTTGTTTGTTTGTTTTTGAGATGGAGTCTCACTCTGTTGCCCAGGCTGTGGTGCAGTGGTGCCATCTCACCTCACTGCAGCCTCTGCCTCCCAGGTTCAAGTGATTCTCATACCTCAGCCTCCCAAGTAGCTGGGATTACAGGCATGTGCCACCACACCAGGCTAATTTTTGTATCTTTAGTAGAGACAGGGTTTCACCCTATTGGCCAGGCTGGTCTCAAACTCCTGGCCTCAAGTGATCCTCCCTCCTCGGCCTCCCAAAGTGCTGGGATTATAGGTGTGAGCCACTGCACCTGGCTTATCATACTCACACTTTTGAGTCAGATTCAGGTTTAACCGTTTTAACAAAAATACTTCATAGGTGGTGCTGTGTATTTTATATTACATCAAATAATGAGGCACACAAAGTCTGGCTGTCTCACTGAAGTGATACTAAGACAAATCAATGGATTTAGTTATTTACAACATGATCCCTCCATTTTGAAGTTCCACTTCACCTTTTTTTTTTTTTTTAAATCTCTTTTTCTTTTAGAAACGGTCTCTCTCTGTCACTCAGGCTGGAGTGCGGCGGTGCAATCGCAGCTTATTACAGCCTCCACCTCCCAGGCTCAAGTGATCCTCCTACCTCAGTCTCTCAAGTAGCTGGGACCACAGGCACACCCGGCATTTTAAAATATTTTTGTAGAGATGAGGTCTCACTATGTTGCCTAGGCTGGTCTCAAACTCCTGGGCTCAAGCGATCCTCCCACTTTGGTCTCCCAAAGTGCTGGGATTACAGGCATGAGCCACCATACCTGGCCCCACTTCACCTCTCTGTCTAATGATTTCATCCACTGAAGATTGTTAAATGAATCTGTCATTTCATTACAGGCTACATAAATTGTAATTTTCTAATTCTATTAAGCCTTCCGCATTCACTAGCTGGAATTCTATAAAATGAAATTTGCACTCATCGTCTAGGGCTACTTGGTTATCCTGAACTCGTTACGGTTCATGGAGGAAAGGAAGAATATATTAAATTTTTTCCATTTGTTTGATGATTTGCAGAGTAATGAATTGGTGCCCTATTTTTTTCTAATGTTACATGTGTTTTATTTCCTTGCAGGTGGGGAGGGAGGGCCCTCTCTCTATCATGCATCATTATACACTTCTGAATTTTTATATATTCATTATGTTTCAGTCATCTCATTTCTTATTTTTTTCTTCTTCTTTCTTTATATTTTTTTATTATACTTTAAGTTCTAGGGTACATGTGCAAACGTGCAGGTTTGTTACATATGTATACATGTGCCATGTTGGTGTGCTGCACCCATTAACTCGTCATTTACATTAGGTATATTTCCTAATGCTATCCCTCCCCCCTTCCCCCACCCCACAACAGGCCCTGGTGTGTGATGTCCCCCTTCCTGTGTCCAAGTGTTCTCATTGTTCAATTCCCACCTATGAGTGTTTGGTTTCTCGTCCCTGCGATAGTTTGCTCAGAATGATGGTTTCCAGCTTCATCCATGTCCCTACAAAGGACATGAACTCATCATTTTTTATGGCTGCATAGTATTCCATGGTGTATATGTGCCACATTTTCTTAATCCAGTCTATCATTGTTGGACATTTGGGTTGGTTCCAAGTCTTTGCTATTGCCAGGCGTGGTGGCTCATGCCTGTAATCCCAGCACTTTGGGAGGCTGAGGGGAGAGGATCACAAGGTCAGGAGTTTGAGACCAGCCTGGCCAACATGGTGAAACCCAGTCTCTACTAAAAATAAAAAAATTAGCCGGGCATGGCTACTCGGGAGGCTGATGCAGGGGAACTGCTTGAACCTGGGAGGCAGAGGTTACAGTGAGCCAAGATCGCTCCACTGCATTCCAGCCTGGGCGACAGAGCAAGACTTTGTCTCAAAAAAAAAAAAAAACAGAAAGAAAAAAAAAGTGTGAACACAGGATGTTATGGAGGAGTCCCTTCTAACTTAGTTTTGGAGTGTCAAGAAAGATTTTTAGAGAAAATGATAAATAAGCTGAGACTTGATGAGTTGAAGTTATTCAGGAAGAGGAAGAAGAGTACAGTAGTGTTCCAGAAGAGGGGCCATCATGATAGGCCCCAGAGGGAAGAGAACAGGGAGCTTCCTGAGAATTGTGAGAAGTTCATTTGGAGCAGGAGCTTAGGGCAAGAGTGAGGATGGACACAATGCTTGAGGACAGAAAAATAAAAAGAGATGTCATACATATTTTTTGTACGCTGTTTAGACTTTCACCTAAGGACAATGGGAAGCCATTCAAAGGCTTCCCGGGAGGAATTACATGATCAGATTTGTGCTTCTGAAAGATTCCTCTGTTGTAATGGAGAATGGGCTGGAGAGGAGCAAGAGTGAAGGCAGAGAGACCAGCTAGGAAAACACTGTAGGAGCTCAGAACTGAGATAACTGGGCATGAGCGAGTGACCATGGAAAGAAGTGGATGTTATCCAGAGATAGTAAAGGCGCAATAAATAAGGCATGCGATGACTGGCTGGATGCTGGAAATGGTGAAGGGGAGAGAGGAGGCAAGGGTGATTTCTAGGACTCTGGCTTAGATGATCTAGGGATAATGACAATATTCCCTGTGTTAGGAAGCACAAGAGGAAAGTCAGGTTGCAGAGGGAAGATGCTGAGTTCTCTTTTAATATGTTGACTTTAACGTTCCTATGAGACATACAAAAGATGTCCAGTGGATACCTGTGTTTGCAGACTTAACCGTCAGGGCAGGCAGATGAGGCAAAGGTATAGCTGTGATAGCCACACATATAACACAGAGTTAGGGGAGGCAAAGAGAGCCGGGCGCGGTGGCTCGCACATGCAATCCCAGCACTTTGGGAGGCCAAGGCAGGAGGATCACCTGAGGTCAGTCCAATCTAACCGACCTGGCCAACATGGCGAAACTCCTGTCTCCACTAAAAAATACAAAAATTAGCCAGGTTTGGTGGCGGGCGCCTGGAGTACTAGCTACTTAGGAGGCTGAGGTAGGAGAATCTCTTGAGCCCAGGAGGTAGAGGTTGCAGTGAGCCAAGACTGTGCCCCTGCACTCCAGCCTGGGAAACAGAGTGAGACTCAGTTTCAAAGTAAGGAGAGGCAAAGAGGAGAGAAAAATCCCCCATGCAACTCTATCATACATCATCACTTCTTACCTATATGGCTTTTGACTTCCAATAGCAGGACTGAACTCACTAGCATAGAAGGGATCTTGTAAAAGAGTAGCTTTCTGAAAAAGGAAAAAGTAGAAATTGTTAGAATTTTTATTTACTGAAGATCAATTCCCCCTACCTTTAGTCAATGTTATGTATCTATTCTTTAAGCCCTCCTATAGTACACGATTTGTTTATAAAACTCATTCTAGTGTTTAGTAATACCACAGGGAATTTTTTTCTTATCCAGTTTTTAAAAAGTTTTAAATATAACACTTGCTCATTATAAAATGAAATTATTTAGGCCGGGTGCAGTGGCTCATGCCTGTAATCCCAGCACTTTGGGAGGCCGAGGCAGGCAGATCACGAGGTCAGGAGATTGAGACCATCCTGGCTAACACTGTGAAACCCCATCTCTACTAAAAATACAAAAAAAAATTAGCCGGGCATGGTGGCAGTTGCCTGTAGTCCCAGCTACTCGGGAGGCTGAGGCAGGAGAATGGCATGAACCCGGGGGGCGGAGCTTGCAGTGAGCAGAGATCACACCACTGCACTCCAGCCTCTGCAACAGAGCGAGACTCTGTCTCAAAAAAAAAAAAAAAGAAAGAAAGAAAGAAATTATTTATCAAAATCACACAGTTTAGATAAAGTAAAATATAAAATTCTCTGTTTTTCCCTACCCCTTCCATCCCACTATGCAAAGTGTCTGATCATGAAGCCAGGTACCATGGCTTGTACCTGTAGTCTCAGCTACTTCGGAGGCTGAGGCAGGTGGATCGAAAGAGTCCAGGAGTTGGAGGCTGCAGTGAGCTATGATTGTGCCACTACACTCCAGCCTGGGCAACAGAGCAAGACCTTGTGTCTAAAATTTTTAAAAGTATCTATCATCTGTTTGGTTTAGGTCCTTCCAGGCATATAAAGACATATGAATTATAAACACATAAATTTATAGTATTTATATATTTTTATAATATATATTTAATCCTAAATTATATCACATATATTAATCTGGAACTTGATTTAACTTAATATATGGTGGATGGTTTTTCATGTCTGTGTATATAGATTTACCGATTTACAGCCCGGCCCAGTGGCTCACACCTGTAATTCCAGCATTTTGGGAGGCCAAGGTGGGCGGATCACGAGGTCAGGAGTTCGAGACAAGCCTGGCCAACATGGTGAAACCCCATCTCTACTAATAATACAAAAATTAGCCAGGCATGGTGCCACATGCCTGTAATCCCAGCTACTCGGGAGGCTGAGGCAGGAGAATCGCTTGAACCTGGGAGGCAGAGGTTGCCATGAGCCAAGATCACACCATTGCACTCCAGCCTGGGCAACAAGAGCAAAACTCTGTCTCAAAAAAAAAAAAAAAAAAAGATTTACCGATTTACTTCAATTTTTTTTTTTTTCTTATGAGACAGGGTCTCACTCTGTCACCCAGGTTGGAGTACAGTGGCATGATCATACCTCACTGCAGCCTCAAACTCCTGAGCTCAAGCAGTCCTCCTGCCTCAGCCTCCTGAATAGCTAGGACTACAGACATGTTCTACCTTGCCAGGCCAATTTTTGACTTTTTATTTTTTAGTAGTGATGGCGTCTTGCTATGTTGACCAGGCTGGTCTTGAACTCCTGGCCTCAAGCGATCCTCCCCTCTGAACCTCCCAAAGTGCTAGGATTACAGGCATAAGCCACTGCATCCAACCAATATCAGTTCTTTTAATGATTATTTAGTATTCCATAGCATAGATATACAACACTTTTGTTAACTATTTCCTTATTAATGGAGTTATTTTTCCTTAAACCTTTAGTGTTGCCATTTCTCATTTATTCTGGGTCCTCAAAATAGTCATACAGTGTTCAGCAATTTCTCTAAATAATCTTTTATTTATGTTGAGGCTTAAGACAGGTCAGAAGGAATTTCTCAAATGTTGTTGATTTGACACTGCAGACAAGCTTCTTTTTTTTTTTTGAGACGGAGTCTCGCTCTGTCAGTCTGGAGTGCAGTAGCGCGATCTCGGCTCACGGCAACATCCGCCTCCCAGGTTCAAGCGATTCTCCTGCCTCGGTCTCCCGAGTAGCTGGGACTACAGGCGCCCGCCACCACGCCCGGCTAATTTTTTCTATTTTTTAGTAGAGACGGGGTTTCACCGTGTTAGCCAGGAAGATCTCGATCTCCTGACCTCGTGATCTGCCCGCCTCGGCCTCCCAAAGTGCTGGGATTACAGGAGTGAGCCACTGCATCCGGCCAGCTTTTTTTTTTTTTTTTGAGACGGAGTTTAGCTCTTGTTGCCCAGGCTGGAGTGCAATGGCACGATCTTGGCTAACTGCAACCTCCGTCTCCCAGGTTCAAGCAATTCTCCTGCCTCAGCTTCCTGAGTAACTGGAATTACAGGCGCCCACCACCACAGCCAGCTAATTTTTGTATTTTTAGTAGAGACGGGGTTTCACCATGTTGGCCGGGCTGGTCTCAAACTCCTGACCTCAGGTGATCCACCTGCCTCAGCCACCCAACCTGTCTTGTGCTTAATATCAGAGTGGTGTAGTGGGTGGATGGTGGCAAGGGAGATATGTGCTTTTTCTTACTACTTTTGTCATTGTTCTACGTTTGTTTTTTTTTTAAAGCAGCCTTTCTTCCCTCTCCAAATATTTACGTTTTCCTTAAATCCAGAATTTTAATTTGGGGTATCCCATATTTAGCTTTGTAGCAGCTATCTTCACAATGTATACAAGGCAAGGAATTACCACATTTCATCTTTACAGAATTTAAGGCGCTAAACAACCTACGTGTAACTATTTTTGGTGAAAGTTACATATAAAATGGATTACTGAAGGAGGCTCAACTCTTTGGAAACTCTTAAAATCAGGATGAGTGCTGATAATTTCTAATTAGATGGTTTGGGTTAATTTTATCTAAAAGTACAGAGAAAGTTAAAATGTCTAATGTGGCCGGGCACAGTGGCTCACCCCTGTAATCCTAGCACTTTGGGAGGCTGAGGCAGGCAGATCACCTGAGGTCAGGAGTTCAAGAACAGCCTGGCCAACATGGTGAAACCCTGTCTCTACTAAAATACAAAAATTAGAAGAGGACGGTGGCACATGCTTGTAATCCCAGCTACTCGAGAGGCTGAGGCAGGAGAATCAATTGAACCCGGGAGGCAGAGGTTGCAGTGAGCCAAGATCGCACCGTTGCAAGCCAGCCTGGGCAACAAGAGCGAAACTCCATCTCAAAAAAAAAAAAAAAAGTGTTTATATTGAACTAGTAGCTTATTGTTAGTAGAATGAATTCTAACCCGATTTCTCACTTACGTGTGAAATATTTGGTTATTCATTTTCCATCTTTCAAGGAAGAGATAGAACATTATTGTAATTTTTTAAACTTATTCATTTTTTAAATTTTATTTTATATATATTTTTTCAGACAGAGTCTCACTGTATTACACAGGCTGGAGTGCAAGTGGCACAATCTTGGCTCACTGCAACCTCTGCCTCCCAGGCTTAAGTAATCCTCATCTCAGCCTCCCGAGTACATGCAGGCCATGTTCCTGGCTAATTTTTTTGTATTTTTTGTAGAGATGGGATTTCACCCATCTCTGTTGTCCAGGCTGGTCTCTAATTCCTGAGCTCAGGTGATCCACCCACTTCAGCCTCCGAAAGTGCTGGGATTATGGGCATGAGGCACCACGCCTGCCCTTACTTTTTATTTTAGAGATGGAGTCTTGCTTATTGCCCAGGATGGAGTGCGGGAGTGTGGAGCAGAGCTTCTAACTCCTGGGCTCAAACGATCCTCCTGTCTCAGCCTCTGGAGTAACTAGTACTATAGGTGCTACTACACCACACCTGGCTAACAGAACGTTATTTTCAATGATAGTATCTACCAACTCATAAAGATAGTCTTCCTCCACCCACATTTATTTCAATGGTCATAGAAAAAAAAATCAGACTACCTAGATTCAAATCCCAGCTCTACACTAGCTATGTGACTTTGCACATATCATTTAATTTCTCTGTGCCTCAATTTCCTCATCTATAAAATGGGAATAACAGTCTTACCTCATAGGGTTGTTGTAAAAATTAAATAAGTTAATATCCGTGAAGCATCAGGCTCTGTTCTATTGTTATTTTCTAGTAGGAAATTAACAATAGATATTAGTTATTGTTATTGCATAGACTATTTATAGCTTAGCAGGTAATGAGTCCGCCAATCTGAATGCTCCAACCATGCATCTGCTGCATAATTTAAAAGTATTGCTAAAACCTGAAGCTGGGCAATTCAGGGAAGCATAAACAGTTATTTTGAAGTATTCACATAGATTTTTTAAAGTCAGGTAAGTTTTGGCTTTTCTATTAGAATATATGAGATCTTTTTTTAATACACCAGAGTTTTCCTCTATTTGTAATTTGTTTATATTTTTAATTTAAAGAAAGCCATTTAAAAATTTAGAAAGGAATTTTAAATGTTTGAAGTCTTCCAAACAGTGGTATGAGAAAAAAATTAAGGGTTGTCCTGTAATCTTTCATAATTTTTAGCCATTTATAAAACCCTGGCTTCCTAGTTTCTTCTATCTGAAATAGCCCTTTATAATTATTATTATTATGTTGAAAGATCAATAATAAAAATTATGTACTACTGAAGATAAAGGGATTGTATTACTCTTTTAATAATTACTTATTTTTTAAATGAATTCTAACAAAAAGGTCCCTAAATGGGAGTTCTGACTCTGTCCCTAAAGTTATATAATCTTGAGTAAATCACTTAAAAATTTTGTGTTTCGGCCAGGCGTGGTGGCTCACGCCTGTAATCCCAGCCTTTGGGAGGCCGAGGTGGGCGGATGACCTGAGGTCAGGAGTTCGAGACCAGCCTGCCCAACATGGCAAAACCCTGTCTCTACCAAAAATACAAAAATTAGCCGGGCGTGGTGGTGGGCAACTGTAATCCCAGCTACTCAGGAGGCTGAGGCAGGAGAATTGCTTGAACCCAGGAGGTAGAGGTTGCACTGAGCCGAGATCACACCACTGCACTCCAGCCTGGGTGACAGGAGCGAAACTCCATCTCAAAAGAAAAAAGAAAAGATTGTGTTTCAGTTTCCTCATTTATAAAATAAGGACTTAACCTAGTGATTTCTAGACAAATTTATCTGATCCTATAACAAGGTCTCCCCCATCAACCCACTTTCAATAGCACAGCTAAGCAACACAGAATCATACTGATAACGTTGAACCTTACCTGAGGTCTCTGTCACCCCAGCAACTGCAAAAGACCACCTGCTCACACATATTCCAGGATAAGACCTGTCTCCCTCCTTCTTCATGACTTCCATGACTCACCTTACCTCCCTCTACAAAACCCCAGGTGTTTTTTTGTTTGTTTGTTTGTTTTGAGATGGAGTCTTCCTCTGTCGCCCTGGAGTGCAGTGGTGCAATCTCAGCTCACTGCAATTAAACTCCGCCTCTGGAGTTTAATTGATTCTCATGCCTCAGCCTCCCAAATAGCTGGGATTACAGGTGCGCACCACCACATCCAGCTAATTTTTGTATTTTTTAGTAGCAACAAGGGTTTCACCATCTTGGCCAGGCTGGTCTCGAATTTCTGACCTCAAGTGATCCGTCCACCTCGGCCTCCCAAAGTGCTGGGATTACAGGAATGAGCCACCATGCCCGTCCAGAAACTGCTCATTAATGAGCATTTTTCCCTATTGCAATCGCCTAAATAAAATCATCTCCTTAATTGTTCAGTACATTTTGTTTTTCACAATATTATTAAATTCCAAGGCTAAATTTCCAAAATGGGAGGTAAAGGAGGGAGGAGGGCTTGTTTGCTCTAAAACATAAAAATATAAAAATTCAGGTTAAGGTTAACTTAGGAGGACACTTACTATAATATAATTGTTCCATGAACTTTTTAAGTGCAGAAATATTGATGAGGTTGTGGAAATAACATACAAATGAAGTTCTGACTCCTTTTTCTCTAAATTTGAGTTGCTCTGTGAAGGGGAATCTAGGAGGGAATTTCCTAAGTAAAACTCATTTCCGTTCCCATTGCACTTGAAAGGAATTTCACTTATGGAGTTGTTGTGATCTGGAAGTCCCTGGGGTTCTTTTGTGTTTGTTGTGCAAGATGGCTCGCTGACAGCCTTGCCAGTTGTTGGTGCAGACTGAGAGCTCCTCCTGGAGGTGGAAGGTAGGGGTCGAAAGGCACCTTGGCCATGAAGGGACAGCTTTTTGAGGCCTGGACGAGGACAGAGAGTTGAGTCCTTGGATGGTGTACTGCTCTCCTGCTGGTCCCTGTCAGGTAGAATTTAGTGTTAAACATGACATGCAAAATTTCACAGTAAGCAACAAAGAGAACCGGTAGTTTAAGACTGAACACAAATGTTTTCTCACAAAAGGAATGTTTGTTAAAACAAGGAAGTCATTGAACCTCGCTGGTAATAACCCATTGACTAGAGGAGATTTGATACTGCAATCTTTTAGTATACTTTTCTGTTTTCAGAAATAAACTGTATTTCGGAAATACATTTTATTTCACAGAATGAAGCACTGTATATATTGAAAGCATTGTGCCTGTCCTTCATGGAGCCCTGATATTTCCACTGAAAGGACTTTTTAAGTTTTGAAACTTGATTATCCTTTAATTGCACATTGCTAATGGATCCTATAAAGAAAAAACAATTCAAATAGGGATATGAAGACAGGGGTTTTGTTTGTTTGTTTGTTTGAGACAGGGTCTCACTCTGTCACCCAGGTTGGAGTACAGTGGTGCCATCTGGGCTGTCTGTAACCTCCACCTCCCAGGCTCAAGTGATCCTCCCACCTCAGCCTCCTGAGTAGCTGGGACTACAGGCATGTGCCACTATGCCCAGCTAATTTTTGTATTTTTTTGTAGTGATGGTGAGACACAGGACTAGCTGGATTTCCTAGGCCGACTAAGAATCCCTAAGCCTAGCTGGGAAGGTGACCACTTCCACCTTTAAACAAGCTAAGCTTGCAACTTAGCTCACACCCAACCGATCAGTAGTAAACAGAGCTCATTAAAATGCTAATTAGGCAAAAACAGGAGGTAAAGAAATAGCCAATCATCTATCGCCTGAGAGCACAGTGGGAGGGACAATGATCGGGATATAAACCCAGGCATTTGAGCCAGCAACAGCTACCCTCTTTGGGTCCCCTCCCTTTTATGGGAGCTCTGTTTTCACTCTATTAAATCTTGCAACTGCACTCTCTTTGTGTCTGTGTCTGTTACGGCTCGAGCTGAGCTTTCGCTCACCGTCCACCACTCCTGTTTGCCGCCTTGGCAGACCCGCCGCTGACTTCCATCCCTCCGGATCCGGCAGGGTGTCTGCTGTGCTCCTGATCCAGTGAGACGCCCAGTGCCGCTCCCGAACGGGCTAAAGGCTTGCCATTGTTCCTGCACAGCTAAGTGCCTGGGTTCGTCCTAATCGAGCTGAACACTAGTTACTGGGTTACGTGGTTCTCTTCCGTGACCCACGGCTTCTAATAGAGCTATAACACTCACCACATAGCCCGAGATTCCATTCCTTGGAATCCATGAGGCCAAGAACCCCAGGTCAGAGAACACAAGGCTTGCCACCATCTTGGAAGCAGCCTGCCATCATCTTGGGAGCTCTGGGAGCAAGGACACCCCGGTAACAATGGGAACTCACTATGTTGCCCAGGCTGGTCTCAAACTCCTGGGCTCAAGTGATCTGCCCACCTCTGCCTCCACCTCCCAAAGTGCTGGGATTACAGGCCTGTGCCACTGTGCCTGGCCTGAGATCTTTTAAATGATGTTTTCTTTAATTCCCCTCCTGCTAATACTCTTCTGATTTTCCCAATAGCATCAGCACTTTTTTCAGAATCAATGCTGTGTCCTTTACTTTCCCTATTCTCTCCAGCTCACCATGACCTTTCTTTACTTTGCTGCACACGAAAACAAGTTGGAGAAACTAAGAAGTTGCAGAGTATGGTGAGACCTAAATTCCAATCCTGGCTCTGCCACTTAATGGTTATGTGACCTTTGTTAAACAAAGTTTATGAGAGGCCATTGTTTTCAGCTAGCCTCCTGCATGAGGCCCCAGCAGAACGGACCAAAACAGAAGGGAGTCCCTTGTGCTTAGTACCAGTAATCAAACTGAACTTGGAAACTGACCAGTTTTCCAGAAGAACAGATTCCACTCAACCTCAGTCAATAATGAAGTAGTGTCCTCTGTTTTAACCCCATAAGAACAGTAACTTTGAAACAAGCAATCCAATTTGTGTCTCATTTCAGCTTACTTCAGCCTTTCTCTGCCTATAAAGTCAACCTCCTCTGCTCAGCTTTTCAGACCACTTCTCCCACTTGTAGAATCACAAATAAAACTAAATCTATGCTTATTTTGTCTTTTGACATCTTAGTGGACCTAGGACTTCATTTCCTAATTTTAAAATAGACACAATAATAGTACCCATCTCATAAGGTTTATGTGAGGATACATGCAATGAGTTTGCAAAACTGGAAACAATATGTGCAAGCTATTACTATTACCCTATATTGCCTTCAGTTGATGGTTTATCTTTTTTTTTATTTCAATAATTTTGGGGGGAAGTTTATCTTTTACATTAAGTTATCTTCTCTCTCCCATAAGATTAGAACCTCCACGATAGTGGAAAACTACTTTGTTTTGTAGAGATGGGGGTCTCACTACATTGCCCAGGCTGGTCTTAAACTCCTGCCCTCAAGTGATCCTCCTGCCTCAGTCTCCCATATTGCTGGGGTTACAGGCATGAGACACTGTTCCCAGCTTGAAATCTCTCTTTTATTTTTACAAACTTAAAAATTTTTTGTAGAGATGGGGTCTCACTATGTTGCCAGGGCTGGTCTCAAACTCCTGGGTTCAAGCAATCCACCTGTCTCAGCCTCCCAAAGTGCTAGGATTACAGGTGTGAGCCACTGCACCCTGCCCCAGCCTACAATTTCTTAAGTGGAATGTTTAACTCATTTATTTTTTTAAACTCTCTTATTTCTTGGTGAATACAGTAAAAGCTGTAAATACAGCTTTAGAGCAGACCTCTAAAGTCTGCTTTAGCTCAGTTGCATGCACTTTGGTATGTATTGGCATTAAGTTCTAAGTATCTTTTAATTTCCTTTATTATTTTCAGCAGTTTGATCATGATGTGTTTGGGTGTGGAATTTTTTGAGTTTATCTTTTTGGGGGTTCACTGAGTTTCTTGAACCTGTAAGTGTATATCTTTTACCAAATTTGGAGAATTTTCTGTCATTATTCCTCCAAATACTTTTTCTTTTCATTAAATTTTTTTTTACATTTATTTAATTTATTATTATTATTATTATTTTTAGAGACAGAGTCTCACTATGTTACCCATGCTGGTTTTGAACACCTGGGCTCAAGCGATCCTCTTGCCTAGGCCTCCCAAAGTGCTAGGATTACAGGCATGAGCCATTGTGCCTGGCTATTTTTCTGCACTATACTTTTTCTCCTCTCCTTCTAAGACTCTGAAGACATGAATACTAGATCTTTTTATACTGCCACACAGTACCCTGAGATTCTGTTTGTCTTTTCCTTCAATCTTTATTCTCTTTTGTTCGGACTAGATAATTTCTATTCATCTATCTTCAAATTCAGTGACTTTCCTCTGTCATCTCCATTCCAGCTATTGAGCCATTCAGTGAATTTTTAAAATTTCAGTTATTATAGTATGTTTTTCATTCTAAACTTTCCATTTGGTCCCTTTTTTATGT
This sequence comes from Pan troglodytes, assembly GCF_028858775.2. Classification (NCBI taxonomy): domain Eukaryota; kingdom Metazoa; phylum Chordata; class Mammalia; order Primates; family Hominidae; genus Pan; species Pan troglodytes. Next base: position 31,723,825 of record NC_072408.2, on the reverse strand, counting down.
CTTCTATTTCTCTGCTGAGACTTTCTGTCTTTCCATTTGCTTCAAAGGGGTTCATACTGACTTCTTAGAGCATGGTTATAATAGTTGCCTTAAAGTCTTTGGTTGAGCCAGGCATAGTGGCTCATGCCTGTAATCCCAGCACTTTGGGAGGCCGAGGTGGGAGGATCACTTGAGGCCCAGGAGTTCAAGACCAACCTGGCCAATATAGCGAGGCCCCATTTCTGATAACAACATCCTTCTTGTGGCCTGCAGCTTCTCATCATTAGGCCTAAAACATGGCAGCTAGGAGGTGTTTCAAATCTCTGTACATGATAACATCCTTTAGTCCTCTACTTAGTGTTTTCTATCCCATCCTGCCTTTTGTTTAGGCTTCTAACTCAAATGTTTAATTATGGAGATGACAGTGCTAAAAAACTATGGGACAGTAGACCCAGCTCCCTCTTCACCCTCTTTTTTTGGAAACTACTCCTCTCCTCTACAAACAGAGCACACAGAAGCTGCCATGTTTTTAAAGACCCTGATTTGTCGGCTGTGGTGAATATTTTTCAGCAGTGTGTCATTTATTCAAGCTGGGCAATCAGAGACTTTCTTCAGGATTTAAAAATTAAATACAAGTAAGTGTGTGACTTAGCCTTTGTCTGGTGGTGGAAGCTGTAAAATGTGAATTTAAGACAGTCAGTGACTCGTGTGCTGCCCCATGGAGGATGTGGTGTTCAGGGAGAGAAGATGCAATTGACACACAAACATCAGAGAAGGAGACAGGGACTGAGTCCTGGGACACTCAAGCCCCCAGTTCCAGCTGTGTCTAAATTCCATTCTTACCATTCCTACGTTCCCAGGATTCCATTTCTAAGCTTTACTGAGTTTGCTCACCATTGTATTCATAAATTTAAAATAGAACACAGAGCCCAGCAATTCGAATATGCCAGATTAGACTGACAGAGAGATCTCTGTCTGTATCTATATCTTTATATATTTCCATTTCTAAATATATCTGTTGAATGAATACTGAATTTCATGAGTTGATGCAGTAATTCCAATAAATTCCCTTTTTAAACCTAAAATGCATTTCTGTCACTTTTAACAGAGTTTTAACCTCCACAGTAACCTAAAACAACTACTGCAAACATTTACTTTTTTTTTTTTTTTGCCAAGACAGGGTCTTACTCTGTCACCCAGGCTGGAATGCAGTGGTGTGAGTAGCTTGGACTAGAGGGACATGCCACCAGCCCAGCTAATTTTTGCTTTTTTGTTTGTTTGTTTAAGAGATGGGGTTTCACCATGTTGCCCAGGCTGGTCTGAAACTCCTGGGCTCAAACAATCTACCCACCTTGGCCTCCCAAAGTGCTGGTATTACAGGCGTGAGCCATCATGCCCAGCTGCAAACATTAACTAAAAACCTCTTTTATTTTTCTAAATTGGAGAAAAACAATGGAACTCTCAAAGTATCCCAGAAATGTGGGGAATTACATGCTGAAATGAAGACTTGACTATGGGAGCATGTGGATGCCTATTCCTAGAACTGCCCCTCCCTCAATCCTTCCAATTACAAAGACCATGTTAAGAATTTCACTCAGTGCCCTGCTACAAGGCAGAGCCCTCCCCGCAGAAGCTCATAAGTCACATTCTTCAGGGCAATAATGGAAATACATCAACTCTGTCCAAACATGGTTTATTATTACATGGATTTAGAGCAAATCACACTCCCACAAGCCAATATTACTGCAAGCCAGGCTAGGTTGTAAAGAATATGATTATTCATTCAACAAATATTAAGCACCTAGTATGTACCAAGCACTGGGCCAACACTAGAAATATATCAGTGCACAAGAATATCTAGGTCCCAGCTCTCATGGAGCTTGCAGTCTAGTGGGAAGACAGACAATAAGCAATGAACATGTAGTTATAACTTACGAAAGTACAATTGAAATCAACAAAGCAGTCTGATAAAGAAAACTTGTGTGTGTTTGTTGACGGGTGGCATACTTCAAACTAGGTGATCAAGCAAGAACTCTCTGGGATGAGGACATTTAAGCTAAGATCTGAAGGATGAGAAAGAGTGAGCCATGTGAAAAGCAATGTTAAGAGGGGTAAGAAGTTCAAAGGTCTGAGCTGGAAAGAGTTTGCAGTGCTCCAACTATTGAGATGAACAAGAGAAGTAAGAAGTGAAGCTGGAGCGGTAGGCAACGGCCAGTTCTTGCAGGGATGTCTAGACGTGGTAAAAGGTTTATTTGCTGTGCAATGGAATACCACTGAAAGGTTTTAAGCAAGAAAGGGACATTTGGAAAGTATCATTTTGGCTTTAAGGTGGATAATGGATTCAGGCAGAGGCAGACAGGTACTGAGAATGGAGGTGGAGAGCATAGTTAGAGGTGTTGCAGAAGTGATGAGAGATGATAATGGAGTTTTGGCAGTGGAGATAGAAGTTGATGGGTGAGTTAGAGACATATTATGAACTCAGGAGTTCCAATAATCCAGGGGAAGATTGATGTCATTGTAGATTATTTAGGCCAGCAATTCTCAAACCTTGGTAGCTAGCTAACAGAATCATCTAGGTAGCTACCAAAAACAGACAACTGAACACTGTCCCTAAAGCTGAGGATTCCATAGCCTGGAGTAGAGACTAGGAGTCTGTACTCTCCACGAGCCCTTGGGAGATTCTTATACATGACCAAGATTGAAATAAACATGGACTTTTGCCATTATTCCAGGTCAGCTTTATTTCCACACCCCAGAAGAACTAGGCTAAGTCCTCACATTGCCCAGTCAGCATGTGTTAGTGTAGACTAATCTCAAAGCAGTAACACCACATTAAGCAGCAGCAGTGGAGCTGGGCATGCCTGTAATCCCAGCTACCTAGGAGGTCGAGGCTTTAGTGAGCCATAATCACACCACTGTACTTGGCCCAGGCAACAGAGCAAGACCCTGTCTAAAAAAAAAAAAAAAAAAAAGAAAAGAAAAGAAGAAGAAGAAGAAGAAAAGAAGCAGCAGCAATGAGTGTCCCAGATTCTAACTTTCTGATAAGTAAATTCAAGCCCCTACAGTCTATTTAACTTTACACAGAAGGACTACTGGGGGAAAATGAGATCTCATATTCAATTGACTTCTCTAAAAGTGTGTGGTTTTATCTTTTTGTAAAAGGCAGAATAGTACACATACATGAATCTTTGATAATCTAGGTCCTTCTGAGCTTTGGGATTATCTTCATTAATATAGAGTGGAACTGAAATTGACAAGTTGGCCTGAAACATCAGGCTCCCAAAGGCAGAAGCCAAAAGAAGGGGAGACTTGAGTGCCCCAACTCCCTAGCATCTCCAATAGTCTTCCCCTGAGTGAGCCACCACAAATAAATATCTATGCCACATAAAAACAATGTATCTGTGCCTGCTAAGGAAAAAAGAATTTCAATCTACCCCACATAAACATACAGTCTAGGTAAATGAATTCCCTAATCTCCCCTATTGCTGCCCCAAAGATCTTTTTTATAGAAATTCCAGGACCATCACTGACTCCAGGAAGGATCTAACACCAGTCCAAATCCTCTTCTATATATATGGGTATAAACCTAAAATTCTACTAGTTTTTTTCTGCCTCTAGCCAAGATGGAGTAATAGGGACCATGTATACCCTTCTACCTGAAACAACCAAAAATTGGACAAAATATATGCAAAAATAGATTTCAAGACACTAGACACCAGGCAATAAAAGACAATGAGCCCTGGTAGATGGGAAATAATCAAGGTGAGACCTAATGATTGTCCCAGTTTACTGCCTTGAAAAAGTCTCCAGGGCACAGGGTAGAGAGGAGGGGGGTGGTACATACTGATTGTGGTAATGGTTTCATGGGGAGATATATATGATAAAACATACATGCACAGTTTATTGTGTGTCAATCATACCTCAGTAAAGCTGTTACAACAAAATTCTACAAATAGAACTTCTTTCCTGGAGCTGCTGGCTTTCACGCCTGCTAAAATGGAAATCCCACCAAAGGAATAACCATTTTAAATCTGTATCATTAAATTATCACAATGTTCTGGGCACAGTGGCTCACGCCTATAATCCCAGTACTTGGGACCACCGCCAGCCGAGGTGAGTGGATTACAAGACTGGGAGTTCGAGACCAGCCTGACAAACATGGTGAAACCCTGTCCCTACTAAAAATACAAAAAAATTAGCTGGGTGTGGTGGCGGGTACCTGCAATCTCAGTTACTCAGGAGGCTAAGGCAGAAGAATCACTTAGGGAACCCAGGAGGCGGAGGTTGCAGTGAGCCAAGATTGAGCCACTGCATTCCAGCCTGGGCGACGGAGCTAGACTCTGTCTCAAAAAAAAAAAAGAAAGAAAGAAATTATCACAATGTGGTATCAGTAAAAACCCAAACATAAAATTTACAGGAAGAACAAGGATACTTGCTAGGTGGTATGGTTTGAATATTTGTCCCCTCCAAAACTTACATTGAAATTTAATCCCCAGTATGGCAGTATTGAGAGGTGAGACCTTTAAGAGGTGACTGGGTAGTGAGGGCTCTGCCCTCATAAATGGATTAATCAATTCATGGATAAGTGGGTTAATATGTTAATGTGTTATCATGGGAATGGAACTGGCTTTATAAGAAGAGGAAGACAGACTTGAGCTTGCATGCCCAGTCCTCTTGCCATGTGATGTCCTGCACAGCCTAGGAACTCCGCTGAGTGTCCCCACCAGCAAGAACGCTCTCAGCAGATACAACTCCTTGACCTTGGCCTTCTCAGCCTCCATAACTATAAGAAATACATTTTTTTTCCTTATAAATTAGCCAGTTTCAGGTATTCTGTGATATGCAACAGAAAACAGACTGAGATACCAGGGAAGGCTAGAGAGAGGACAGCACAGAGAAGGGAGAAAGAGCACAGAATGGGAGAAATGGAAACAAATCTTGACCATTTGACAAGTGTGTTGAGAGCTGGAAGTAGCCAGGGTAGTTCCATGACAATGCATGGTAACCATGGCTCATATTTACCTATGTAACAAATCTGCACGTCCTGCATATGTATCTCAGAACTTAACATAAATAAAATAAAATTTTTAAAAAAGAAAATGTGTAGTGGTGTTTCTTAGTTGCCACAATAAATGGGGAGCATTATTGGCACTTAGTGGACAAAAGCCAGGGAAGATGAAGTTTCACAATGTGTGGCCCCATTCTGCACAAGTACAAATGGTACCACACAAATGCCAGTAGCACCCCTTGAGAAATCTGGTGAAAGGAATTTAGCTACACAGGCTGTTGGTTCCTTCTCCAATGCCAGCATTTTAAAGGGGTCTCAATGCGCATTTTAAGCTATGGTTTGCCATGCTAAATAGAACACATTAGACAATTCTATCTTAGTTTTTTTGATGTTTGGCTTCAAATGTAATCAAAACCTCCAAAGCCTTGAGAACTCTGACAGGAACACATGAACTCCTTAACCTTGAACTTACTTAAGCACCTTTAAGAATATTAGGTACTGCAGCCACTGTCCAACAATTTTCTTATCCAGAATAATTGGCCCTAAGGTTAAAATTCTACAAAGCAAGTTGGTAATGTGTTTAGGAAAAATAAACTTCCTAAGCCTTTTTTTTTTTTTTTGGCAAGAAAGAAAGTTATAATAATAATGAAATTTAGGTTTGGAAGAGACCTCATAGGTCCTCTTGTTCAAACTGTGAGAGAGGGTGAGAATGACAGAAAGTGCAGTGAGAAAAGTCCCCTCCCCAGCAAGCTAAGCAACACAGCATGGGCCACCATGGGTTTGTGAATATCCCCAGTTAGGATTTCACTTTTTCTGAACAGCATTTTGCAATGCTTTTCTAATCTGGATATTTCCCCTTGCTATGACCTGTCTTTCTAGGATCCAATTTTTATTAATTTTCCCTATGCCTCTATATCCCTTGAGTGGCAGCTCCCAGAATCCTACACTCCCCTCTTCCTTCTAATATCTAAATAGAGAAAGTGTGTAACAGTATCACACTTTGGCCAGACACAGTGGCTCATGCCTGTAATCCAAGCACTTTGGGAGGCCGAGGCAGACAAATCATGAGGTCAGGAGTTCGAGACCTGCCTGGCCAACATGGTGAAACTCCATCTCTACTTAAAATACAAAAAATTAGCTGGGCATGGTGGCGGGCACCTGTAATCCCAGCTACTCGGGAGACTGAGGCAGGAGAATCACTTGAACCCAGCAGGCGGAGGTTGCAGTGAGCCAAAATCGAGCCACTGCACTCCAGCCTGGGCGACAGTGCAGGACTCCACCTCAAAAAAAAAAAAAAAAAAAAAAAAAAAAAAATATATATATATATATATAGTATCACACTTTAACTTATGCAACTTAAGAAACAACTTTTTTTTTTTGTCCAGGTGCAGTGGCTCACGACTGTAATCTCAACACTGGGTGGCTGAGGTGAGCAGATCACTTGAGGTCAAGAGTTTGAGATCAGCCCGGTCAACATGGCAAAACCCCATCTCTACTAAAAATACAAAAAATTAGACAGGGGTGGTGGTGGGCACCTGTGATCCCAGCTACTCAGGAAGCTGAAGCAGGAAAGTCGCTTGAACCTGGGAGGCAGAGGTTGCAGTGAGCAGAGATCACACCACTGCACTCCAGCCTGGGTGACAGAGCGAGACTCAGTCTCAAAAAAAAAAAGAAACTCCTTTTTCTCCTTTTTAAATTTACCCAGACTTCTTTCCCTCCTTCCAGACTGAAATTTCAACTGTCACATGAACTTATACACCAGATAAGCCCACTAGAACCTCAAGCTTAACCTATTTAAACCAGTACTTGAGCGTGATCCCTTCTGACATCCTTATTTGTTTGAAGGGCATCGCTATTCAGTCACCCCAGCTGGAAACCACAGTAGTTTCTCTTTCCATCTCTCCTATTTCAATTAAATGTTAGTATTGTGGATTCTGCCTATGAAATATCTCTTCCATCCGTCCCTTTTTCTTTATTCTTGCTACCACTACCCCAGTTCACATTCTAATGACTTTCCACCAATCTCAGGTCTTTCCCTACTTCAATCCATTTTAAGCACAATCGTCGGATTATTTTTCTGTAGTAATGGTTTATTTATTTATTTATTTATTTATTTATTTATTTATTATTATTATACTTTAAGTTTTAGGGTACATGTGCATATTGTGCAGGTTAGTTACATATGTATACATGTGCCATGCTGGTGCGCTGCACCCACTAACTCGTCATCTAGCATTAGGTATATCTCCCAATGCTATCCCTCCCCCCTCCCCCCACCCCACAACAGTCCCCAGAGTGTGATGTTCCCCTTCCTGTGTCCATGTGATCTCATTGTTCAATTCCCACCTATGAGTGAGAATATGCGGTGTTTGGTTTTTTGTTCTTGCGATAGTTTACTGAGAATGATGATTTCCAATTTCATCCATGTCCCTACAAAGGACATGAACTCATCATTTTTTATGGCTGCATAGTATTCCATGGTGTATATGTGCCACATTTTCTAAATCCAGTCTATCATTGTTGGACATTTGGGTTGGTTCCAAGTCTTTGCTATCATGAATAATGCCGCAATAAACATACGTGTGCATGTGTCTTTATAGCAGCATGATTTATAGTCCTTTGGGTATATACCCAGTAATGGGACGGCTGAGTCAAATGGTATTTCCAGTTCTAGATCCCTGAGGAATTGCCACACTGACTTCCACAATGGTTGAACTAGTTTACAGTCCCACCAACAGTGTAAAAGTGTTCCTATTTCTCCACATCCTCTCCAGCACCTGTTGTAATGGTTTCTATATCATTCTCATGGTCAAAACTTTCCATGGTTTTTTCATATCCTGTGAAATGAAATGCAAAGTCTTCATCTGGACTTTTAAGACCCTCCAAAGTGTAGGATCCATTTCACTTTCAGGTCCTATTTTCAATCCCATGGGGCTAACTAACACATGTTCCATTTCTTTTCTGCCTGGATCTCCTCTCCCACTATTCCTCCAACTGCAGTGTCCCCATCTCCAGGCGCCCTATTCCTTTACCAACTGTCACCAGGCATCTTGACTTCTCCCCACAACTGAATATCATCTGTCCCCTCTTTAAATCTCTTTGAAAATTGCTCAGACTCATTCAGGACACTTAGCATGTGGACTGTGTATTTTCTTTATTTGTGCAAATGCTGTATATCTTGGTTAGAATCAGCTTCTCAAGGACAGGATTTATGAGTACTCATCTTTGTATCCATCATAGGGCCTAACATAGTGCCCTACGCAGAACCAGAGCTCAACAGATGTCTTTGAATTTAATTTTAATGAATTATTTATCTATATTGTGACATCTATATGTTCAGTAATATATAGAAAATTAGAAAAACTATACTATTTAACTGATTTGAATTGAGGAAAAGTTCTCTCAAAAATACCTTCTTCCTTATTGCCTATATAAGATTAATAGAACTCAGTCCAAAGCCATTAGTAGAGAAAAAAAAATAAGAAAAACAAGTTGCAATGTAAAAATGTTTTGGTTAGCAAGTTAAACACATACTCCAAACAACAATCTCACCTGAGAGGAGATTCATTCAGACTTCTGGACTCTTTGCTTCTCCAAAAGGCAAGGCCATTCTTTTCTTCCTTGACTTAAAAAAAAAAAAATAGTTATTTGGTCATTAATTAAATGATTTGATTGAGATTATGAAGAAGACCTAGTCTCATGTACTGATTAAATGACTGTTCATAAATCCTCACAAAAATTGTAAGTCCAAAATTGTAAGCTGGGTAGCATGATGGAGCAAAAAGAACTTTGACTTTGACATGAACATGTCCTCGGCCAAGCATGGTGGCTCACACCTGTAATCCCAACATTTTAGGAGGCTGAAGTGGGAGGATCACTTGAGCTCACAAGTTCAAGACCAACCAGGGCAACATAATGAGATGTCATCTCCACAAAAAATAGAAATATTAGCTGAGTGTGGTGGTGTGCATCTGTAGCCCCAGCTACCTGGGAGGCTGAGGATGGAGGATTGCTTGAGCCTAGGTGGTTGAGGATGCAGTGAGCTATGATCACACCACTGCACTCCAGCCTGGGTAACAGAGCAAGACTCTGTCTCAAAAATAAAAAATAAAAATAAAATTTAAAAAGTAGGGCCTTTTTGGAAGTGATTAAGTCGCTAGGGCTCTGCCCTCATAAATGGGATTAGTACCCTTATAAAAGGTTGACGGGAGTGCCCTAGTCCCACTGCCCCTCCCACTACGTGAGGACATAGGATTTGTTCCTCCTGCCATGTGAGCATGCAGCAAGAAGTTGCCATCTCTGAAGCAGAGGGCAGCCCTCACCAGACACTGAGTTTGCTGGTGACTAGATCTTGGACTTCCAGCCTCCAGAACTGTGAGAAACAAATTTCTGTTGTTTATAAATTACCTAGTCTAAGGTATTTTGTTATAGCAGCAGGTGCAGGATAAGACAGTGGTCTGCTGTTATTCTGTCTTTTCAGCCTCTCCCTTTTTTGAAGAATTGCTCTCTTCCTATAGTTACCATGAGGATTCTTATCCTTAAATTAAAAAAGAAGAAGAAGAAAAAAAAGACTTTGCTCCTTCCATGAAATGAATGATGCTTAAGTTTTAGTGCCCCTGGCCAGGTGCGGTGACTCACACTTGTAATTACAGCACTCTGGGAGGCTGAAGCAGATGGATCACTGGAGGCCAGGAGTTCGAGACCAGCCTGGCCAACATGGTGAAACCCAGTTTCTACTAAAAACACAAAAATAGCTAGGCGTGGTAGTGTGGGCCTGTAGTCCCAGCTACTCGGGAGGCTGAGGCAGGAGAATCTCTTGAACTAGGAGGCAGAGTTTGCAGTGACCCAAGATTGTACCACTGCACTTCAGCCTGGGTGAAAGAGGGAGACTCCATCTCAAAAAAAAAAAAAAAAAAGTTTCAGCCCCCCTCAGTGCATGGGTTCCTTCCAAAGTCTTAGGAGAGACCCTAAAAATGTGTTCACATGGCCAAATGTTTTTATAAGAATTGCAAAGAGAATAATCCACCTCTTCAACCACAATAATTTAAGAGCACAGGCTCTTCTTCGCACTTCAATTTTTCTTCTGTCTCACTTCCTCTCTTGAGAGTGGCTGTAGGCACTTTGTGTTTGTGATTTCTTCTGTCCTGATTTCTTTGGAGTGCTGCGGGCATTGTATTTGTACAGTGTAAAACAGACGTCTTAGTTATTTCAAGGGGGGCTCTCCAAATTGTATGAGTTTCAGTCCCCATAAAACCTAGATCCGCTCCTGCCCTAGCCATAGCTGATGGGTCTAGAGGTGGACTGCTGACCCAGTCTGGGCCAATCAATGTCTTGCCCTGGATTTGTGACATTTGTTCTTGAGAGACAGGGCTAGAAGTCTTTGGAGCTAGCTGGACCCTAGGAGGAGGTCCTGGCCAAGCGGCTTAGGCCCCAGAACAGGCACCTGGGCTCCTGGTCTTTCACTATTTGGCTCTTTTGCTTCCCTTTTGATTCCCTAGGAGACTCCAAAATCTTCCAACAAATTCCCCTTGACATTAAGATAGGCAGAATCAATTTTTTCTATTTGGAATTTAAGAAACTTTAAGACCCCAATCATCACAATCACTTGTAAAAGTAGGCATTTCACAAATAATGGTACTAAATGTGATGCAAATAATGCCTTTGTATATTGCTGGAATTAGGTGGAAGCACTTATGACTCATCAATCAGACAGGTTTGAGCCCATCTCCTGCTTCAGATCACAGATTACAGAATGTCTAGGAGGTAAACCACTTGGTCCTGGTGATACAGCAATACCAACCCAAGGAGCAAGCAGCTTGGAAGAAAACAGGAAATATAGAGCACATCACTGCTGGCATGCTGGAAAGGAGGACGAGATTACCGAGGCTTATTTGTCAGGATGTTAGTGTTACTTGCACAATCATCCTGTAACAGTTTTAAGTTGTCTGTTAAACCTCATTCCATCCAAATTCACTAACCAAACTTGAATTCTCTCTTTTTTGTGCGAGGTCATTAAAAAGTTGGAAAAGAAAACAACTTTAATGTTCACGTCCCTGCCTCTTCCTATGTTAGCTTTATTTTATTTATTTTTAATTTTTTTTTATTTTTTTGAGAAGAGTCTCACTCTGTCGCCCAGGCTGGAGTGCAGTGGCACAATCTCGGCTCACTGCAGCCTCCGCCTCCCGGGCACAAGCAATCCTCCCACCTCAGCCTCCTGAGTAGCTGGGATTACAGGCGCTTGCCACCATGCCCAGCTAATTTTTGTATTTTTAGTAGAGACGGGGTTTCACCACTTTGGCCACCTTGGCCTCCCAACCTGCCGGGATTCCAGGTGTGAGCCACCATGCCCAGCCTATGTTAGCTTTAAATTTCACTTTGTAATAATGGTCTGGAGAATCAGGATCATCTGTGCTCTCCACTCAGAAATAAAGTACAGTTCAATCTGTTTCTGCACTTGGTGGAAAGTCTGGTCTCCTGGACACCAAGGACCAGAGTCTGGCAGGTGTAAGGCAATAATGACAAAAGAGCCTGAGTGCAGTGTCATCTGCTGCTGTATTCTCTAGTGTGCATGTAGCAGTTGACATGCTTCTTCAGTGGCTTGGATATGAATTCCTTCAGTCATTTAGCACAATGTATATCTGATGGAATGCTTGGTAGTACGGGCCAGCTGAAGAACATTTTTAGAAGGGACACTACAAAAATAATACATCTGCTTTCTCTATTGCAAGGGGTTCAGTTATATTCATAAAGTCCCATTCCTGTGGGGAAGATGGTCAGGCTTCCATATGTAAAAACTATCCATGAAACCTGAGAGACTCATCAGTTTCTTGTGCTTTTACTTTTGCCCCATATCATTGGTTTTAGAAAATATCTAGGTTTTACGTTTATTTTTAAAAATTACACACACACACATACAGTTGTCCCTCAGTATCCATGGAAAATCAGTTCTAGGATCTCCCTTGGAAACCAAAATCTGAGTATGCTCAAGTGCCTGATAGAAAATAGTATAGTATTTTCATATAAGCTATGCATACCCTCCCATATACTTTAAATAATCTCTAGGTTATTTATAATACTAACTATAACAACAAATGTCATGTAAATAGTTATACTGTATTGTTTAGGGAATAACGACAAGAAAAAAGTCTGTACGTGTACAGCACAGATTCAATTTTTTTTTAGTATGATTTCAATCTTCTGTTGGCTGAATCTATGAATGTGGAGCTCACGACTATAGAGAGCCAATATTCACTGCAGCTCTAGAATAACAGAAAAGACCTTAAAGGCTTTTGTCGTATTACTAAACTTTGGTTCAGTTTAGATTTCATTAAACTATGTTTCAATCTAGTTGGGGATTCGTCTATTTAATTTTATGCCAATATTTCAAAATATACCACTAAAGCCTGTAAGGTCTTTTCTGTTTTTCTAGAGCTGCAGTGAATATTTGAAAACACTAGTTACCTGTGTCTATTTAAATGTAAACTTAAATTCAGTTATGCAGCAGCACTAGCCACATTTGAAAAGCCCAATGGCCACAGGTAGCCAATGGCTACTGTATTAGACATGATTAGACAAGATATAGAACATCTCCATCATTGCCAAAAGTTCTGTTGGGTAATGCTGTTCTAGAATGTACCTGAAACTGAAACTAAGTGGTTAATAACCCAATCCATTCAAGAGTTTTGTGGCCAGGCATGGTGGCTTATGCCTATAATCCCAGCACTTTGGGAGGCCGAGGTGGGCGGATCACCTGAAGTCAGGAGTTCGTGACCAGCCTGGCCAACATAGAGAAACCGCATCTCTACTAAAACACAAAAATTAGCCAGGTATGGTGGCAGGCGTCTGTAATCCCAGCTACTTGGGAGGCTGAGGCAGGGAGAATTGCTTGAACCTGGGAGGCAGAGGTTGCTATGAGCCAAGATCACACCACTGCACTCCAGCCTGGGTGACAGAGTGAGACTTCATCTCAAAAAAAAGAGCTTTTGCTACTAATACAGTTCAATCCTGTCACTCTGTTCCCATCTGCATTGTTCATTTAGAGTTTAATAACCATCCTCTTTCATCTAAATGTAAAAAGTACAATTCAGATATGGCATGTTGCATCACACCTGTAATCCAAGCACTTCACGAGGCTGAGGCAGGAGGATTGCTCGAGGCCAGAAGTTTGAGATCAGCCTTGGCAATTCAAAGTGCTAATTGTGACCCATGTAAGAACATATGTATACTAAAAAGAAAAGCATCTTTTCCTCTATATATTCAAAAAAGTTGGGTCTAATTAGGAATCCTGTTAAAAATGTGATAATTTAAACTAAGTGTTTTTACTAGAAATGATTTCCAGTGTTGAGCTTGCTTTGTTCAGATGACCGAGTTGATTGGACCATGGGCACCTGTATCACATGACAAAAATATCCCCTAGGCTTTTTTACCCAAGAGGTTTGGAGTTAGTCCTAATAATTACCTTTATTTAAGTGCTCAGCAGTTATTGTGTGCTGCTGCTCTATGCATGACGTCATCATTATTAACATATTAAAGATTCTAGCAATGACTATTGTCAAATAGATGGTCGAGTAGGTTTGGGCCTGTCTCTTGCTTTAGGACACATATTGCAGAATGTCTCTGAGGTGAACCACTGGGGCCCTAGATATATAGCAATACCTGACTCAGGGAACAAGCAGCTGGAAGAACAGAAAACATACAGAATTACTGTTGGCATAATGGAAAAGGGGAGTGTTTTCTATCTTGTAATGTAGCTGGGGCTCCTTGTGACAGTGGCAGTTTTGTGTTGTCAAAAGCCCCCACGCCCAAGTGTCAGATGGTACTTTTGGGAATGAAAGTAGAGAGCAGGTGGGGGCAAGTGTTATTCTATGAATAGCCCTGCACATCAGCACAGGACAAACTCTTCACTAATTTTAATATCACTTGCAAAGTTTCTAGGAATTTAAATGTCATCAAACTTCGATCTGTTTTACTACATTATTTTCGTATGTGTTTTTATTTTCCTATACACGTTGAAGGAAAAAAAAAGCCAAGAATAATTATGCTTGTGGACAAGGATAAATATGCATTTAAGGCAACCAACACCAATTAGATACCCTAATTAGTGTGACAGGAGACCTGGTGAGCAACCAGGGATTTGATAAACCTGCCAATTACAACTTCTACAAACAGTTTCCATGCCACAGTGTGTCAGCATGGAAAGGTGCTCATCCATGAAAGTGTCAAAGCACCACACAGTTTTCTCACACATTGTAGCTCTGAGTCCGACTTGGAATAAAGTCTAGTGGACAATGAATGGGCTGAATGTGCTGGCCTAGCTACACAAGCTGGATGCCAGAAGTAGAAGGGCCTATCCAGCTCCTCGGACCTTCATCCTTCCCTTCTACCTCTATGCTAAAGATTCAATCTTAAGGGCCGACTTCATTAAGTCAGCCACCCCAGCTGTGTACCCTGCCCTGTCCACCTTATTTCATGTAATACAACAACTCTGTGAAGCTAGTGATGGAGATGAGGAAACTGAGACTCATAAAGGTTAAGTGACTTGCTTAAGGTCACACATCCAGGAAATGTGAGAAACAGGATTCAAACCTGGGCTTAGTGAAATGCAAAGTCCATGTTCTTTTTCTGTGCTTTTCACCAACTCTCAATTACAGGGACAGATACCTTAAAAAGGCTCATATATCAACATATCTATATAGATATAGATATACAGATATGTCTGAGTTGTTTTTGCTCACTTCAGACACCAAGTGTGTAATTTTTTTTCTCTTTCACCCAAAGCCGATTCTCTGATTCTCTAGTTACCAACTGGGAGTACTACAATTCAATTCCATTCTGCCATTCACTACTTGGCAGTAGCACAGACCCCACAGGTTAAGGGCTCAGTCCCACAAGACTGCCCTAACTTCAGATGCCAGTTGCAACTCCCAGGTTTCCACCTGTATTTCTGACCAACCAGCTATAAATCAGGAGCTCCCCATGAAGTGAACCAGAACATGCCACCCAAAATATACCACTTTGGCATATTGGTTATTTTAACCTGAAGGTGCTTGAGAGACAGCAGATGTAGGAAGGGCTCTCTGATCTACACCTATCTACCTTAAAACGGGACATAGACCAGGCACAGTGGCTCATGCCTGTAATCCCAGCACTTTGGAAGGCTGAGGCAGGTGGATCATTTGAGGCCAGCAGTTTGAGACCAGCCTGGCCAACATGGCAAAAACCCAACTCTACTAAAAATACAAAAATTAGTCACGTGTGGTAGTGCATGCCTGTAATCCCAGCTGCTCAGGAGGCTGAGGCACAAGAATCACTTGAACCTGAGGGGTGGAGGTTGCAGTGAGCTGAGATCACACCACTGCACTCCAGCCTGGGTGACAGAGCAAAATTCTGTCAAAAAAAAAAACAAAAAACAAAACAAAACAAAAAACACCAGGACATAAATTTCCCATGAGAAAGGCAACCTCTTTATACCAGGAAGAGGAGAACATTCTTTTTTCTTTTACTTTTAGATGAACCGGAGGTGAGTCCTGATCATATTACATGAAGCTTTCCACCATTGTGAACAATTAGGCAAGGCATTAGTGACAGAGGGGCATCACTGATAAATACAGAGCAATACTGGGGCAGTAAAGAGGAAGCTACAGAGACATTTGTGTTTCTTCAAATATCAGAAGCTTCCACCTCACAGCAGGAGAGCTGAGGACAAGCTCCACCTCCCGAAGGCTTAGTCCAAAAACTTCCTGTTGGCATTTGCCCTGAACAAGCCCCCCCGACTTCTGGCATCATCTGCTGGACTATGAGATCCAGCTGGCTTTCCAGGGTATTGGAAACCTTTATGTTATGATCCCCATTATATATCTCAACTCCACCAGCTATGTCCTCTGGCAGGTAGACATAGCTGGGGGAGTTGAGATATATAATGGGGACCTCGTGGTCAATTTGGACATCAACATCGTTTTTGGTGGCAATTTTGTACATAGGGATTTCCTTTTGCACCGCAGACTTTACCAGAGGGAAATCTTATTTCCTGCAACAAACAATCATTCAGGGCTCCAGCAACTGGTACAAACCTGTGATAAGGTCATCTCTCACTCTGAGGACTTTGAGTCTTGCTTGATTCATCAAATTGGACATCTGAATTTTCTTCTGCTGCTCAATCTGTTTCTCTTTCTTCTCATAATATTCCATAATCTTTAGTCTTTGGGTTTGCACAAACTGACCTTTCTCTATGTTGAACTCTTCTTCTGCCTTTGCATCTATTCCTTTTGCTTTCTCATTGGCTTCTTGTTCAATGAAAGCCATCATATGCTTTATCTGCTTTTGCATGTCAGCATTGCTGAGAGCCATGGTGAGAGCAAAGCTAGGCTGGTGAGCAGCAGGCTCAAGTTTAGGTTTGAAGGGTGAGGTGGGAGGAATGGGCAGAGGAAACCCCTGTGCAGACCTTGGTTTCCTTTACTTTTTGAGAACATTTTTATCAATAGAGGTGAGGCATGGACACTGAGATGAATCTGTACAAATACTAAAATAAATCTTATCTTCCATTAATTTTCACCATATATTTCCTAGTCATTTTCCCACAGTTCACTATGCGTAGCCTAAGCCCCTTTGCCTTGTCTTGTCACAACTCTACAATTTATCATTCTTTGTTAACATGGTATATAAGCACTCAGGCCTGTCAGCTTCTTTGGGTCTTCATTTCTCTTCTATGAAGTTTCCCCTGCCATGTAAAAATGTTAACGTCAAATAAAATGTGTATCCTTATCTCCTGTTAACCTGCCTTTTCTCAGCTTAATCCTCAGGAACAGCCACAAAACCTAAGAAGGTAGGGGAAAAGTCTTTCCTCCCCTTTACCACAAGCATCTCCTCAGGTTTAATAATTTGCAAGAACAGCTCACAGAACTCAGGAAAGTGCTTCATTTCCTATTACCAGTTTATTATAAAGGATTATATTCAGCAATAGCCAAGTGGAAGAGATGCATTGAGCAGGGTATCAGGGGAGGGGTGCAAAGCCTCCATGCCCTCTCCTGGTGCACCACTGTCCCAAGAACTTGATGTGGTCACCAACTTGGGAGCTCTCTAAACCCCGTCATTTCAGGGTTTTTAAAAGTTTTTATTTGTTTGTTTGTTTGTTTTTCAGACAGGGTCTTTCTCTGTCACCCAGACTTCAGTGCAGTGGTGCGATCATGGCTCAGTATAGCCTCAACCTCCCAGGCTCAAGTGACTCTCCCACCTCAGCCTCCTGAGTAGCTGGGACTACAGGCGTGCACCACCACACCCAGCTACTTTTTGTGTTTTTTGAAGAGACAGGGTTTTGCCATGTTTCCCAGGCTGGTCTCAAACTCCTGCCTTAAGCAATTGTCCCAACTTAGCCTCTCAAAGTGCTGGAATTACAAGTGTGAGCCACCATGTCTGTATTAGTCAGTGTTCTCTAGAGGGACAGAATTAATGGAATAAATATATAGAGCCCAATGTGTCCAGGTGGATATGATAACTTCCAGTTATATATATATGATAACTTCCATATATTTATATATATGGACGTTTATACAGAATGGGTAGAGAACTCCCATATATATATGGGAGTTTATTAAGTATTAACTCAAACGATCACAAGGTCCCACAATAGGCTGTCTACAGGCTGAAGAACAAGGAGAGCCAGTCCAAGTTCCAAAACTGAAGAACTTGGAGTCTAATGTTTGAGGGAAGGAAGCATCCAGCACAGGAGAAAGATGTAGGTTGGGAAGCTAGACCGGTCTCTGTTTTCACATTTTTCTGCCTGCTTATATTCTAGCTGTGCTGGCAGATGATAAGATTGTGCCCACCCAGAATAAGGGTGGGTTTGCCTTCCCCAGCCCACTGACTCAAATGTTAATTTCCTCTGGCAACACCCTCACAGATACACCCAGGATCAATACTTTCTGTCCTTCAATCCAATGAAGTGGACACTCAGTATTAACCATCACAAGTCCACTCCTTGTCAACTTAAACCCATATACATCCCCTGAGATCATACATAATCTTCAAATAAAGACAATAATAAGGTCATAATTATGCCTAGCATAATACAACTATCCTTTGTACAACCAGAAATGCAACAATCCCCAACCCAAATACTATTCCATAAAGTTAACAATATTTAAATGCTGGTGTAAAGTCAATAAATCTTATGTCACATGCTAAAGGAAAAAGGAAATAAAATGAAGATATTTTCTTAGTACAAGTGTATACATGCACAAACATGTTTTTAACTAAAGAAGGAGGAAATACTCATGACAATTACAGTCCTTGTTTCTGCAGCTGGTCACGTCGTCATAGCTGGTATTGATGACTACCTTCTTCTACTACCCATTCTGTATTATTTTTGCCTTCAGCAAGCACCTCAGCAGGTCATGGTTTTTTTCCTGGTGGAGTGACCCAAACCTTCATTCATGAAGGGTCTGGGTCATTTGTAGTCCTGCCTGAACTGGGCTGTTGTAGTTTCTCACTGACTTTAATCAAAGGGCATAGTAACACTAAGAGACACCCTAATGGATCTCCTGTATTCCATGCATACTCTTTCTTAATTCCATTGTGGAGTAGTAGATTGATTTCATCTTGATAGTCTGGGTCAATCACCCCAGCCAACACTGTAGCTACCTTCTTGGCCTGTTGACTTAAAGGTAGGAGGAGCCCAATGTGTCCAGGTGGATATGATAACTTCCAGTTTAATGAAATCGTTGTTGTGTCTCCTGGTGGCAGCATTCCTCCCTCTGGAACTGAGACCTCTAGGCTAGCAGAATGTAATGTCATGGGAACAGGAAGCAAAAATTTTGCTAGTGGATCTCTAGGGGTGATGGTGAGTGGTGCCACTTCCACTTCCACCCCTTGATTCCTGGACCCATGAATCCTGGCTATGGGAGAAACAGCACCATATTGGATGCTGATTCAGAGCATACATGGCCTTCTGGAGACCTCTGCCCCAGCTCTGCGAAGTATTGTCACCTAGTTGGCCTTGTAATTGTAACTTCAAAAGGCCATCCCACCATTCTATCAATCCAGCTGCTTCAGGATGATGAGGAACATGGTAAGACCAGTGAATTCCATGAGCATGAGCCCACATCGCACTTCTTTAGCCGTAAAGTGAGTGCCTTGGTCAGAGGCAATGCTGTGTGGAATACCATGACGGTGGGTAAGGCATTCCGTGAGTCCACAGATGGTAGTCTTGGCAGAAGCATTGAGTGCAGGATAGGCAAACCCATATCCTGAGTAAGTGTCTATTCCGATGAGGACAAACCTCTGCCCTTTCCATGATGGAAAAGGCCTAATATAATCAACCTGCCACCAGGTAGCTGGCTGATCACCCCGAGGAATGGTGCCATATTGAGGGCTCAGTGTTGGTCTCTTCTGCTGGCAAATTGGGCACTCAGCAGTAGTCATAGCAAGATCAGCTTTGGTGAGTGGAAGTCCATGTTGCTGAGCCCATGCATAACCTCCATCCCTGCCACTATGGCCACTTTGTTCATGGGCCCATTGGGTGATGACAGGGTTGGCTGGGGAAAGAGGCTTAATGGTGTCCACAGAACGGGTCATCCTATCCACTTGATTATCAAAATCCTCCTTTGCTGAGGCCACCCGTTGGTGAGCACTCACATGGGATACAAATATCTTCCCAGTTTTTGACCACACAAAGAAGTCCATCCACATACCTCTTCCCCAGATTTCTTTGTCACCAATTTTCCAATAATGCTTCTTCTGGAAGCTTCTTCTGGCAGTCCCTGACCATCCACCAAACCATTGGCTACAGCCCATGAATCAGTATGCAATCGTACATCTGGCCATTTCTCCTTCCATGCAAAGTGCACATCCAGGCGCACTGCTCGAAGTTCTGCCCAATGGGAAGATTTCCCTTCACCACTGTGCTTCAGGGTTGTCCGAGAAAGAGGCCGTAGTGCTGCAGCTGTCCACTTTCGGGTGGTGCCTGCATATCATGCAGAACCGTCTGTGAACCAGGCCCTAGTCTTCTCTTCCTCCTTGATCATAGGGAACTCCCCATGAGGCCAGTGATACAGGCTAGGGGAGAGAAGGCAGGGTGGCAGAAACCATGGGCATTTGAGCCACTTCCTCATGTAACTTACTTATGCCTTCAGGACCTGCTTGAGCCCGTTCACATATATACCACTTCCATTTGGTGATGGAATGCTGCTGTGCATGATCCACTTTATGGCTAGATGTGTCAGAAAGCATCCAGTTCATGATAGGCAGTTCAGGTCACATGGTGACTTGGTGACCCATGGTCAAATGCTCAGTTTCCACCAAAGCCCAGTAACAGGCCAAGAGCTGTTTCTCAAAAGGAGGGTAGTTATTTGCAGAAGGCAGGGCCTTGCTCCAAAATCCTAGAAGCCTCCTCTGTAATTCACCTATGGGGGCCTGCCAAAGGCTCTAAACAGCATTCCTATCTGCCACTGATACCTCAAGCACCATTGGATCTGCTGGGTCACATTGCCCAACTGGCACAGCCACTTGAGCAGCAGCCTGGACCTGTTGCAGAGCCTTCTCCTGTTCTGGACCCCACTAAAAACTGGTGGCCTTTCAGGCCACTTGATAAATGAGCCAGAGTAACACACCCAAATGAGGAATGTCTTGCCTCCAAAATTCAAATAGGCCCACTAGGTATTGTGGCTCTTTCTTGGTTGTAGAGAGGGCCAAATGAAGCAACTTATCCTTCACCTTAGAAGGAATATCTCGACAGGCCCCACATCACTGGATCCCTAGAAATTTTACTGAGGTAGAAGGTCCCTGAATTTTAGTTGGATTTTTTTCCTATCCTCTAGCACACAAATGTCTCACCAATAAGTCCAGTGTGTTTGCTACTTCTTGCTCACTAGATCCAATCAGCATAATGTCATCAATGTAATGGACCAGTGTGATATCTTGCAGAAGCAAAAAGCGATCAAGGTCTCTCTGAATAAGATTATGACACAAAGCTGGAGAGTTGCTATACCCCTGAGGTAGGACAATAAAGGTATATTGCTGGCCTAGCTAGCTGAAGACAAATTACTTCTGGTGGGCCTATGGATAGGAATGGAGAAAAAGGCATTTGCCAAGTCAATGGCTGCATACCAGGTACCAGGAGATGTGTTAATTTGCTCAAGCAATGAAAACACATCAGGTACAGCAGCTGCACTTGGAGTCACCACTTGGTTAAGCTTACAATAATCCACTGTCATTCTCCAGGATCCATCTGTCTTCTGCACGGGCCAAATGGGAGACAGATGAACAGGGATGTGGTGAGAATCACCACCCCTGCGTCTTTCAAGTCCTTGATGGTAGCACTAATTTCCATGATCCCTCCAGGGACACAATATTGTTTTTGATTTACTATTTTTCTAGATAGAGGCAGCTCTAATGGCTTCCATTTGGCCTTTCCCACCATAATAGCCCTCAATCTACCAGCCAATGTGGGGGTTCTGCCAGCTGCTAAGTATGTCTATGCCGATTATGCATTCTGGCACTGGGGAAATGACCACACGATGAGTCCAGGGACCCACTGGACCCACTGTAACTCGAAGATGAGCTAAAACTCCATTAATTACCTGACCTCCATAAGCCCCTACTTTAACTGGAGGACCACAATGATGTTTTGGGTCCCCTGGAATCAATGTCAGCTCAGAGCCATTGTCCAGTAGTCCCCTAAACGTCTGATCATTTCCCTTTTCCAAATGCACAGTTACCCTGCTAAAAGGTCACAGGTCTCCTGGGGGAAGGATGGGAGAAAGATTCACTGCATAAATTGTTGGTAATGTAGTGGGGTCCTTCCTTAAGGGGACATGACCTCCCCTTCATTCAAGGGGTAAACTGGCTCAAATCTGGAAACTGATTAAGAGGCCATGATCCTCTGTTTTCATAATTCAAATTAGTCTTTTGTCCATTCGACCTAGAAGTTTTCTGCTTATGTAAATTAAGTAGGAATGCAGTAGGCTTCCTATCAATTTCATTTCTAAGAACACTGTGATTAATTAGCCAATACCACAACTCTATGTGAGTCAGACTATTCTGATTGTTGTTTTGCCTCTGCTGTCCATTACGGTAACTATGCCCACCTTGCCTTTGACAGTTGAGTGCTGCCACTTGGCCACTGCCACCTCGGGATCCAATTATTCCCCTTGTATTTAAATTTCGTAGTTGAGTGACTGCAGTTCCCACCGTTAGATCTGACATACAGAGAAGAGCAATTACAGGGCTCTTCAAAGATGCAGGTGCTGCCCTAACACATCTATTTCACAAGGCATTGGTCAAGGGTATATCTTCTGGACCCTCCCAGCTGGGATGAGTAGGTCTAAAATGACTAATCCACTCCACCATCCCAAACTCCCTAAGCCTTTGGATCCCTTCCCCTACATTAAACCAAGGGAGATCAGGCATTTCTGGCTCACTCACAGTGGGCCATCGTTTAATCCATATTTCAGCTAACCAAGCAAATAAACTATTAGAACCTTTTTTAACTCCCTGAGCTGCAACATTAAACGCAGAGTCCCTACTTAGTGGGGCCAAATCAATAAATTCAGCCTGATCCAACTCTATGTTCCTTCCACCATTATCTCACACCCTTAATATCCATTCCCATGTCTGTTCTCCAGATTGTTGTTTAAAAAAATTAGAAAACTCATGAGGTTCTTTTCGAATGCAGCACACCTCCTTATGGGGTCATACTCTCAACCTCCAGGGTCCTATGGGGACTTTAGTTATAGGTCTACAAGCAAACAGGAACATTGCGGGGTGGGTCCTGAGGAGAGTCAACATTATTTTGCCTGGCAACTGCCTCAGGGGAGGCCATCACTGTTGCCTCAGGCAGTGCAGGATTTATCTCCTCAGGCAAAGGTGGAAAGACTGATGGCAGCATGGATCAGGGATGGGATGTTGCCATTACTGGGGCTAGGGAAGCTGTTTCTTCTGGCAAAAAAAAGTTCATCAGAGTTTACAAACTCAGTGTCCCCAACTTCATCAGGGTCCTCCCACACATTCCCATTCCAAGTTGCAGGGTCCCTTTCTTTTCCAGTCAATGCCCTAACTTTAACAGTAGACACCTGGTGAGGCTGTGCATGTATCTTCCATTGCAAGTCAGCGACTTGCATGATAAGAGCTTGTGTCTGTTTTTCCACAATTGTAGCTCTTTCACTATAGGAGATAAGACTCTCACTCAGGGCAATCTAAGCAGACTTGAGGTTCAGTATCTGCTTCTGACGCTGGTAGATAGAATCCCTGAGTTCATCATTTTCTTTCATCACTTTGTCTGCAGAATTTAGGAGCAACCAACCAGCTTCATTACGTTCCTTGGTTGTCTACATAATACTCCATACAAATGTAGTATGTATAGAGTCACTAAACTCCTTGTCTCTCATGAGCGATGAATCAAGAATGTCAAATGCATTTATTTTGCACTCTCTAAACAGTTTATGCCGAGGACTATCAGTGCTCTCCATACTATTAGAAGTAGAGTCCTTAGCATTTTTTGGTCTAATCATATAAAGCAGTCAACTCCAGAAACCCCAAAACCAATGAAAGAACTCCATCCTTAATATTCAGTTCCTCTAGAACCACTCCTGGTACCAAAATTTGTATTAGTCAGGGTTCTCTAGAAGGACAGAACTAATGGAATATATACATATACAAAGGGGGGTAAGTATTAACTCACATGATCACAAGGTCCCACACTAGGCTGTCCATAGGCTGAGGAGCAAAGAGAGTCAGACCGAGTTCAAAACTGAAGAACCTGGAGCCCGACGTTCGAGGGCAGGAAGCATCCAGCACAGGAGAAAGATGTAGGCTGGGAGGCTAGGCGAGTCTCTCTTTTCACATTTTTCTGCCTGCTTATATTCTAACCTCACTGGCAGCTGATTAGATTATGCCCACCCAGATAAAGGGTGGGTCTGCCTTCCCCAGCCCACTGACTCAAATGTTAATCTCCTTTGACAACACCTTCACACACATACCCAGGATCAAAACTTTGCATCCTTCAATTCAATCAAGTTGACACTCAGTATTAATCATCATAGTGCCCAACCCATTTAAAAATTTTTATGTAGGTTTCATTAGGTAGGCATGAATTATTAAATCATGGGTCACTGGTGGTCATCTCAATTTCTAGTCCCTCTCCATCCCAGGAGGTTAGAGATGTGGGTGGCAGTAGAGGAGGAGTGAAAGTTCTAACTCTCTAATCACATGATTGGTTCCTCTGGCAACCAGCCTCATCCTGAAGCTATCTAGAGGCCCACCAAGTGTCATCTCATTAGCATTTGTTCTATTGTTGAAAGGAGCTTGTTATGAATAACAAACAATGTTCTTATCACTCAGGAAATTCTAAATGTTTCAGAAGCTCTGTGTGAGGAACTAGGCACAAGGACCACTGCACTCCAGTCTGGGCAACAAATTAGACACTGTCTGAAAAAGAAAATATCTATATCTATATATATATCTATCTATATCTATCTATCTAGTTACATTTTTTTTTTGAGATGGAGTCTCGCTCTGTCTTGCCCAGGCTGGAGTGCAGTGGCACGATCTCAGCTCACTGCAGCCTCCACCCCCTGGGTTCAAGTGATTCTCCTGCCTCAGCCTCCCAAGGAGCTGGGACTACAGGTGTGTGCCACCACACCCAACTAATTTTTTTGTATTTTTGGTAGAGACGGGGTTTTACCATGTTGGCCAGTCTGGTCTTGAACTCCTGACCTCAAGTGATCTACCCACCTCAGCCTCCCAAAGTGCTGAGATTACAGGTGTGAGCCACCATGCCCAGCCTAGCAACTTTTTTTTTTTTTTTTTTTTTTGAGACAGAGTCTTGCTCTGTCGCCCAGGCTGGAGCACAGTGGCATGATCTCGGCTCACTGCAACCTCAACCTCCTGGGTTCAAGCAATTCTCCTACCTCAGTCTCCTGAGTAGCTGGGATTACAGGTGCACGCCACCACGCCTGGCTAATTTTTGTATTTTTAGTAGAGACAGAGTTTCACCATATTGGTCAGGCCAGTCTCGAACTCCTGACTTCATGATCCTTGGCCTTCCAAAGTGCTGGGATTACAGGCTTGAGCTGCTGTACCCAGCCTAACTTCCCTGTTTTTTAGAGACAGGGTCTCACTCTGTCCCCCAGGCTGGATCTTCTTCTACCTGTCTCTCTAGTTATATATGTGTTGAGTGTGTGATGTCTATAAAAAGAGATCTAATTAATTGACCTAAGGAAGGATAAGCACTTGGATCAAATACGTTTTAAAGGGAAGACAAAAGCTGTGGTACCTTTTAGTTTATGTAACTTTAATATTTGAGAAATAAAAACAGTCTTAAAGATTATTGGCAAAATGCAGATGTCATCAAAATATAAATTTTTGCCTAGCATTAAAGGATTGTTTTGAATTAGATAAGATAAACCTAAAAATTTGAACAAGTTGTGGAATGATTGTAAGAATTAATCTTGTGAAAGAAATTCTGTGTGTGAACAGATTAACTAAATTCAAAAGGCTATTACATGGACTGGGCATGGTGGCTCATGCCTGTAATCCTAGTACTTTGGGAGGCCAAGGCAAGCAGATCACCTGAAGACAGGGGTTTGAGATCAGCCTGGTCAACATGGCAAAACCCCATCTCTACTAAAAATAAAATATGAGCCAGGTGTGGTGGTATATGCCTGTAATCCAAGCTACTCAGGAGGCTGAAGCAGGAGAATTGCTTGAACCTGGGAGGCAGAAGTTGCAGTGAGCTGAGATCATGCTGTTGCACTCCAGCCTAGGCAACAGAGCAAGACTCCATATGAAAAAAAAGCAGGGGTAGGGGGGTATTATATGGTTTTTCTGCAAATTGAGAATTAAAATAAAAGCACAACAAGGTACTCTTAAGGCACTAATCTGCTCTTTAGCAAAATTTATAAAGGATTGTAAAAGGTTTTTGCTTTTTAAAAAATGTCCAAGTCATCATTTTGGCAAAATAAATAACTTAAGGTAATCTGGTATTCTATTTCATAACATCAAGTGCTTTAACACTCTAACATATTTAACAGTCTTCCCCAAATCAAACTTCAGTTTCAAAATTGTCTTTCTTGATGGCTAGCTTTTGGATGCTACAGAGGGCCCCTGGGGCATACAGAAGAGAGGTAAACAGGATTACCTGATATGTTTAGGTACATGGGTATGTTTAATCTTCCTCAGGTTATATTTTAGGGAATAATATTAATATATGTTCCAAAATTTATGGGATTTCTAAAATTCTAATGTCTGAGTATAGGCTATCAATCACAATTAAGGTTGTTATGTTAAGTTTTTTGTCTTGTCTTGATCCTCTTCAAAGGATGGTTTATAATCAGCTATAGAACTTTGACAGGTGCTCTCAAATTCAGGTTTCTGATAACTTTTGAGATTATGACATTGGAATAAAAGAAAAACGTAAGGACTCATGAAGAGCTGAATTGTCCACAAATATCAAGCAAAACAAGAGTTAACTGAATGGACTGAACTAATGGAAAACTGAAGTAATTATTTTTTTCTTTTTTGAGACAGAGTCTCACTCTGCTGCACAGGCTGGAGTGCAATGGTGTGATCTCAGCTGACTGCAACCTCTGCCTCCCAGGTTCAAATGATTCTCCTGCCTTCACAATCTATACATCTGACAAAGGACTAATATCCAGAATCTACTATGAACTCAAATGAATTAGCAAGAATAAAACAATCCTATCATAAAGTGGGCTAAGGATATGAATAAACAATTCTCAAAAGAAGATACACAAATGGCCAACAAACATATGAAAAAATGCTCAAGATCACTAATGATCAAGGGAAAGCAAAACAAAACCACAATGCAATACCACTTTACTTCTGCAAGAATGGCCATAATCAAAAAATCAAAAAACAATAGACGCTGGCATGGATGCAGTGATCAGGGAACACTTTTACACTGCTGGTGGGAATGTAAACTTGTACAGCAACTATGGAAAACTGTGGAGATTCCTTAAAGAACTAAAAATAGAACTACCATTAGATCCAGCAATCCCACTGCTGGACATCTACCCAGTGGAATAAAAGTCTTTATATGAAAAAGATATTTGCACACGCATGTTTATAGTGATACAATTCACAGTTGCAAAATTGCAGAACCAACCCAAATGCCCATCAATCAATGAGTGGATAAAGAAACTGTGGAATACTACTCACCCATAAAAAGCATTCACAGTGACCTGGATGAGATTGGAGACTATTATTCTAAGTGAAGTAACTCAGGAATGGAAAATCAAACGTTGTACATTTTCACTGATTTGTGGTAGCTAACCTATGAGGATACAAAGGCATAAGAATGATATAATGGGCTGGGAACGGTGGCTCAAACCTGTAATCCTGACACTTTGGGAGGCCAAGGCAGGCATATCACAAGGTCAGGAGTTCGAGACCAGCCTGGCCAACATGGGGAAACCCTGTCTGTACTAAAAATACAAAAATTACTCAGGCATGGTGGTGGGTGCCTATAAATCTCAGCTACTCAGGAGGCTGAGGCAGGATAATTGCTTGAACCCAGGAGGTGGAGGTTGCAGTGAGCCAAGATCATGCCATTGCACTCCAGCCTGGGTGACAGAGCAAGACTCGGTCTCAGAAAAAAAAAAAAAAAAAAAAGAATGATACAATGGACTTTGGGAACTTTGGGGGAAGGGTAGGAGGGAGGTGAGGAATAAAAGACTACAAATTAGATGCAGTGTATACTGCTTGGGTGATGGATGCACCAAAATCTCACAAATTACCACTAAAGAACTTACTCATATAACCAAATATGACCACTAAAGAGCTTACTCATGTAACAAAATATGACCTGTACCCCAATAACCTATGGAAAAAATAAAGAAAAATGAAATTCAAGTTTGAATACGTCATTGCATTAGTTTGATAGGGCTGCAGTAATAACGTACCACAGAGTGGCTAAAAAAAAAAAATCTATTTTCTTTGCAATAGGATGCAACTGGAGAAACTGGTTGTTTTACCAAGGCTTTGACTGGAAGAGTATGCCTCCCTTTAAGGAGTCAAGCTTGACTTGCAGAGCTGATAAAAGCCTCTTGGGAAAACTGGCCTGATACATTGTCTATACAGTCCCCATACAGGGTTCCTAATTTGTGGCGAGTAAAGAATATCACTTTCTAACAGATCCAGGAATCCCATGCTCTTGGGACCTCAAAAGGAGAGGAGTTTACTCAACTTACAGGTATTTGAGGGTAAAAGCCCCTGGCTGGGCTCAGTTTTAGAAAGTCTTATCTGAGATTCCTTGTGGAACAGAGTTTTATCAAAACCAATCTAAAAAGCCTATGTAAAAATAATTATCTTTGCTGCACTTTATGCAAATAATCAGGCCAAATATAAGACTAAAGTCTGTTTTGCAAACAACTCATTCCTATCATGATTTGTTTTTAACAAAAAATGAGGACTGGGGAGAAAGAAATTATATTTCAAAACTTATACATTTGTCATTAAATTCTAGACTTTTTAGATAAGCTGTTTTTAAGTTTTTGCCTACATTTTAGACTAACCCTGTTTATTCCTGTGAACCAACCAGCAATCTCTGGCCATAGCTCATAAGGAACAAAAGTGGATGGGTAATGTAAAAATCTGGATCAATATTCTAGTTCTGAGAAACTATCCCACACATCCTGCCATTTGGGAAAATAAGGCCAAGGGAGTTAACCAAAGCCAAGCCCCATGCACCCAAATCTTAGCAAGCATAAATATAGCCACCACTCATCTGGGCATGTCACAAGACATCCTTTTCTCTCCCTTGTTAGAGGAGGACTCAATTCCACAGTTACACCTTAGCAAACAGCTTATGATAAGGAGTCTATGCAACCCCCTCCCCTGCAGACACATTTTTGTCCCAAACTCAATTCCAAGCTTTGGGTCAAAGCCCTAGGAAAGAAAGCAGGATCTGAAGGATCCAGGTGCAGGCAATAACAGAAGTTAAAAGGCACAGCACAGGTGAGCGTGACTGATTCCTGCCAATTAAGCCAAGCTTCGCAATTCATGGATAAAGGTCATCCTGATATCCATGGCATAAATGAAGGGTCGACGGCTACTGACAGCAGGGGATATAGGGTGTACATGAGTAAGAGCATATATTCCCAGCCCCTAGTCCCCCCTGTTAATGTCAGTAAAAGCCACTTTGATACCCATGGATGGCACCCTGATGTGGTCCCTGAGACTCAGGGATATAAGGATGGAAGAAAGAAAGAGGGATGCCTCACTTTCTCTCCCTCGTGTATACTGGGTATTCGCTAGGAAGAGATGGGAATGTGGGATGATGTCTCACTCCCCTCCTTCTATTAACAGAGGAGTAGCCATTCATCTTCAAGCTGTACCCCTTTCAAATGCAACCAGAAACCCTGGGACTCCTTTGGGAAAAAAAAAAGCCATTTTCTTTCCTCTTTCCTTCTCTGTCCTCGCTTCACAGATAGGAAATTGTATCTCTGTACTACAGGATACTCCCTTCGGATACATCCTTCAAACTGGGAAAAGTTAATTTCCCAAACCTTAAACTGGTTGGCTTAAGATTGGGCTCAGGGGAAGGGAGCCCAGAAGCTCAACATGCCAGCAAAAGAGTAAAAGGTTTTTTTGTTTTGTTTTGTTTTTTTAGCAGTCAGGCTTTTGGCTCCCCTCTCCCTGGGCAAACCAGTAAAAGACCTCAGGATCTTTGAGCTATCCTTACCCACCACCCTTGTTTCATTTTGATACATGTTTTCTAATACGCCAGTTTGTCTCTTCTCACTTTCAGGCCACCAAACTCCAAATGGTCATGCAACCAGAGCCCCAGAGGATGGCCCCTTCTACGGGGAACCCTGAGACAGGCCTCTGAGGGAGATCTGACTGCCATTTTCCCAAAACAGCGCCCCCTGTCAGCTGGAAGCAGTTAAGATCATTCTTCGTTCTTACCCTTATTCTTATTCTAATGGCAGCTAGATGTACTTCTTTAGACAGGGGAAAGATAGACGCAGGAGGAAGATAAGGGAACCTGCCCAGGGTCTTGTCTGGGTGTGCCCGCAATGGATGGGGGTGCCCACATGTGCACTGGGAGAGTAGGGTTAGAGCCACCAGGAATTCGAGCCTTGTGCAGGAGGATGAGCCTCGCCTCTTCAGCTCTTGCGTGTGGCAGACTGATATTCAATCTGTGAGGTGAGAGCCAGTTGGCCAGACCCCTTTTTTTCACTGAGAGCTTTCTTTTAATAAATCCCACTCTCCACATCTTTCAATGTGTCCCCATGCCTAAATTTTCCTGGCTGCGTGATAAGAACCTGGATTTTAACTGAACTAAGAAGCAAAATATCCTGCATCAATTTTAAGAAATGTATATATACTTTTTTTTTTTGCCTTAGATCCAGAGACAGATTGGAAGTACCTACCTTTCTTGTTGATAGCTTTAGTATGATGAAATGGAAATAGGAATTTCCTGACACCGTTTGAGTTTTTACACTCTTTTTTCAAAAAGGTTGAAGAATAGATGATACGAATGTGTTGGCTGATTTCTCTGTCTGGCGAACTCAAAAATTCCGGGTAATCATCAATCTGGAAAAAAAATTAATTCACCTCATTGAAGACAAATTCAACTGCTTATCTATTTTGGTATAATAAATCTCCCAAAGCCAACGGCAAGTGTTTTTTTTTTTCTACATATATATATTTTTTTCAAAACGGAATCTCACCCTGACACCCAGGCTAGAGTGCAGTGGTGGGATCTCAACTCATTGCAACCTCCACCTCCTGGGTTCCAGCGATTCTCCTGCCTCAGCCTCCTGAGTAGCTGGGATTACAGACATGAGCCACCACACCTGGCTAATTTTTGTATTTTTAGTAGATACGGGGTTTCACCATGTTGGCCAGGCTGGTCTCGAACTCCTGACCCTAAGTGATCGCCCACCTCGGCCTTCCAAAGTGCTGGGATTACAGGCGTGAGCCACCACAAAGTTTAAACTGAGTTCTTCCCCCCCCCCCCCTTCATTTTATCCACTGGGACATCTTCCTTTTCTTGTTGTTAGGTTTCCCAATTATTTCTCTATTTGTTTTAGTCCTTACCAAAAATGTGCTCAACAACAGAACCCAAGAAACTACTTACACTATAGAATTGCTACATAAACACTAACAGTATTTTGTTACAGTATTTGTTAAAACACATCCCTCTCCACTTCCATTTTATTTTATTTTATTTTATTTATTTTTTGTTGTTGAGATGGAGTCTCTCTCTGTCGCCCAGCCTGGAGTGCAATGGCACAATCTCCGCTCACTACAACCTCCACCTCCTGGGTTCAAGCAATTCTTGTGCCTCAGTCTCCCAAGTAACTGAAATTACAGGCACCTGCGATCACACCTAGCTAATTTTTGTATTTTTGTAGAGATGGGGTTTCACCATGTGGGACAGGCTGGTCTTGAACTCCTGACTTAAGGTGATCCACCTGCCTCGGCCTCCCAAAGTGCTGGGATTATAGGCATGAGCCACCGTGCCTGGTCCACTTCCATTTTAAAAATAATTTTTTCATAAAAGTCTCAAAAATGTATAATTAATTGATTTTACACTAAGATTTTTCTGTGCAGGAGACAATGTCCATTTATAGGTAACAGCTCATAGAGATTCTGGGAAGACAAACATCTAGGTTTGAACTACTGGAAATGTCCTTCTCTCCAAGGTGCTCTGTTCTCTATTCTGGATAAAAAAGGGAAAAGGTCTCAATAAATAGATAGGACATTTAGATCTTCTCTGCAACAGCCTACTTCACTTTCTATGACAAGCAGCAATAACATTTGATTGAAAAGCTAAGAGTGAGACAGGCATAATGGTGCCCACCTGTGGTCTCAGCTACTCTGGAGGCAGAGGCAGGGGAATCACCCAGGAGTTGAGGCTGTAGTGTGCCATGATCTGTGCAGTGCACTTGTCTGTGACCACTATAACCCACTCTGGGCAACATAGCAAGATCCCATCTCTTTTTTTTTTTTTTATTTTGAGATGGAGTCTTGCTCTTGTTGCCCATGCTGGAGTGCAATGACACGATCTCAGCTCACTGCAACCTTCGCCTCCCAGGTACAAGCGATTCTCCTGCCTCAGCCTCCGGAGTATCTGGGATTACAAGCGCCTGCCACCACGCCTGGCTAATTTTTTGTATTTTTCGTAGAGATGGGGTTTCACCATGTTTGGCCAGGCTGGTCTCGAACTCCTGACCTCAGGACCTCAGGTGATCCATCCACCTCGGCCTCCCAAAGTGCTGGGATTACAGGCTTGAGCCACCGCACCTGGTCTACTCCCACCTTTTAAAAAAGAGATGGGGTTTCCAGGTGCAGTGGCTCACACCTGTAATCCCAGAGCTTTGGGAGGCCGAGGCCAGTGGATCACCTGAAGTCAGGAGATCGAGACCAGCCTGACCAACATGGTGAAACCGTGTCTCTACTAAAATACAAAAATTAGCCGGGTGTGGTGGTGCATGCCTGTAGTCACAGCTACTCAGCAGGCTGAGGCAGGAAAATCGCTTGAACCCTGGAGGTGGAGGTTGCAGTGAGCTGAGATTGCGCCACTGCGCTCCAGCCTGGGCAACAAAGTGAGACTCCATCTCAAAAAAAAAAAAAAAGAGGTGCGGGTCAGGCAGAATTCCTGTATAGGCTTTTTGAGAGTACCTAGAATTTAGATACAAATGTTTCCTGTGATCATGCAGTTTCATTTTTCTTTTCACAAATATAAGAAAGAAATATCAAGTAATACAATTTATAAAATCTAAATCAAAGTAATTGAAGATAGGAAGATGAATTAATAAAAAGCTAACAGTATCTACTCAAATTCAATTTTTAAAAATTATTTTCAAATAGGTAGAGTAATTCAAACCAGTTAATGAATTTGTACCTGAAATCACCACTCAACTTTCTCTGATTTAGGCTAAACAATTTTAATTCCATTAGTCTTATTTATTTTTATGATTTGAACAGTAATTTAATTTTAATTTTTTTTGAGACGGTCTCAAAAAATTAGAAAAAATGTAAATTTGTGCTCAATATAATGAAATCATTATTCTGATAGATTTTTATTTCAACTTTATGTTTTATAATATCTCAGACTGAAGATAATTTCCAAGATCCTTAGGTAACTTAAAGCCTTGGGCAGATATTAAATTGACTTAATAGATAATCATCAGACACCAAGATAATTCCTAAGTAAGAGAGAATACTGAAACATTGGCTACTTGAGCATTATTTTAAGTGTATATACATATAGTTTTGTTTTTTCTTCTTCTCATGTCAGATGGGTAATGTGCCTACATCATAACAAGCTTTAAGGGTGGTACATCTCACACATGAGTGTGAAAACCCAATCACCATGCTTATGAACTTCAAATGGATAAAAAATACATAAACTTGCCTGGGCACGGTGGTTCACACCTGCAATTCCAGCACTTTGGGTGGCCGAGCTGGGCAGATCACAAGGTCAGGAGTTTGAGACCAGCATGGCCAACATGGTGAAACCCCATCTCCACTAAAGATACAAAAAATTAGCCAGGTGTGGTGATGTGCACCTGTAATCCCAGCTACTTGGGAGGCTGAGGCAGGAGAACCGCTTGAACCCGGGAGGTGGAGGTTGCAGTGAGCCGAGATCGTGCCATTACACTTCAGCCTGGGCCTGTTGCCCAGGAGCAAGACTCCATCTAAAAAAAAAAACCATACATTTAAGCTTATTTTTATATTTTACAGAGAGGTTATATATTTTGGTCATGTTAATGAATGTGCTCATTTACAAAGTTTCCATGCTGTGAAAGAGGTTCTTGTTAGAAACAAATGCTTGTTCCTCAGTGCTGAAAAGAACTAGGGCTCAGATAAAGAATTCTCTCAGCAAGGCAATTTTTACTTCCATAGAAGGGTGCAACTCGTGGATGGAGCAATGGCAAGAGCACACCTGAACAAGGGAGGGGAAGGGGTTCTTATTCCTGATGCAGGTAGCCCCTACTGCTGTGTCATTCCCCTGTTGGCTAGAGTTGGACCGCACAGTCTAAGCTAATTCCAATTGGCTAATTTAAAGAGAGCAGGAGTACAAGTCAGAGTGGTGGGGTGAGTAGTTTGGCAGGAAGGATGGTTACGGAACAGGTAAGTCAGGACGGAGCAGGTGACCAGGGGTGACTCAGGTCAAAGCAGGTGACCAGGGGAACAGATGTGAACTACTGATTAGAACTAGTAGGAAAGTTATTTACTGAAACTAGAGGCAAGGGGGTGAAGAGAACCAAGAAATTAAACTTTAAAATGGAGAACAGAGAATAAGAGAGCTGAACATACTGAAATACTGATTCTTTGAAGAGAAGCTTGGAGTTCACTATATCTAACATTCTTTTCAAGCATGTTGCTTTCCATGTCTATTATTTAATGTTTTATTGTCACTTTGTCTCACTAGGTAACCAGGCATTGTTTCTCAGGCACCCATGATTCTCTCTTAACCAAAAGTCAAAATCTCCTTTAATAAACACTTGATTTTTGCCTTCCCCAAATAAGATTCTAATTATAAGAAAGAAATATATTAAAATCTCAGGATATATTTTATACCTAAAACATCTTTGAGATTTATCAGCAGCCTCCTAAAAAAAAAAAAACACACACAAAAATGTGGTCTTTCAACTTATGAAAAGAGGAGGCTGGAAATAATTTGGTCTATTTACTACTGTTTCACGGGAAGAATTGTCAAGTCCGAAGAGATGTTCAGTGTTCCTTAGCTTAAATTTGTATAGGTAAGTTCTTAAGTAAGTTGTATAACATAAATATTTCAGAAATTGTTTTATGGGAGATTTGTCAATGCTTTTATTGCCTATGTATCAGTCTTGGGGGTGCTTTGCCTTATTATATTAGACAACTGAAATATGTGTTAGCAATCATAATTTTTCCTTTTTTTTTCTTTTCTTTTTTTTTTTGAGACAGGGTTGAGCTCTGTAGCCAAGGCTGGAGTGCAGTCGTACAATCTCAGGTCACTGCAACCTCTGCCTCCCAGGCTCAAGTGATCCTACCACCTCAGCTTCCTGAGTAGCTGAGACTACAGGCACATGCCACCAGGCTAGGCTAATTATTTTTACTTTTTTTTGTAGAGATGAGATCTCGGGCCAGGTGAGGTGGCTCACGCCTGTAATCCCAACAGTTTCGGAGGCCAAGGCAGGTGGATCATTTGAGATCAGGAGTTCGAGGCCACCCTGGCCAACATAGTGAGTCCCCCCCCAATCTCTACTAAAAATGCAAACATTAGCCAGGCTTAGTGGCATGTGCCTGTAATCCCAGCTACTCAGGAGGCTGAGGCAGAAGAATCGCTTGAACCTGGAGACAGAGGCTGCAGTGAGCCAAGATTGCTCCACTGCTCTCCAGCCTGGGTGACAGAGGGAGACTCCATCTCAAAAAAAAAAAAAAAAAAGAAAAAGAAATAAAGAAAACAAAGCCACTTCTACATACCCTACAAAGCCTCCATCACTGTAAGGTGATATGTGATTACATTGATGGTTGTCACACAAACAAGGGGACATATTTGTGTATGTAAAAGGAGGGATGATGACAGGTGTGATAAAAAGAAACTATGAATAGTGCTAGTACCAAAAGATTACATACCAAAAGTACTATGATTTCTCATTTCCCCCTTTCTCTCTTATTGATTCATTTAGAAATCATAATCTCGGCTGGGCGCAGTGGCTCATACCTGTAATCCCAACACTTTGGGAGGCCGAGGTGGGCGGATCACGAGGTCAGGAGTTCGAGACCAGCCTGGCCAACATGGTGAAACTCCGTCTATACTAAAAATACAAAAATTAGCCAGGTGTGGTGGCATGCGCCTGTAATCCCAGCTACTCAGGAGACTGAGGCAGGAGAATCGCTGGAACCCAGGAGGTGGAGATTGCAATGAGCTGAGATCATGCCACTGCAATCCAGCCTGGGCAACACAGTAAGACTCCGTCTCAAAAGTAATAATAATAATAATAATAATAATAATAATCATCATCATCATCATCATCTTGGCCAGGCATGATGGCTCAAGCCTGTGATTGTAGCACTTTGGGAGGCTGAGGCAGGTGCATCACCTGAGGTCAGGAGTTCGAGACCAGCCTGGCCAACGTGTTGAAACTCTCTCTCTACTAAAAATACAAAAATTAGCCTGGCATGGTGGTGCACACCTGTAATCCCAGCTACTCGGGAGGCTGAGGCAGGAGAATCACTTGAACCCAGGAGGGAGAGGTTGCAGTGAGCCAAGATCACGCCACTGCACTCCAGCCTGGGCGACACAGTGAGACTCCATCTCCAAAAAATAATAATAATAATCTCAGTTGCAAAACTTATGGTCACAAAATCATAGACAGAACAAAACTCTAACAGAAACATTTAATTCAACTTGGACTTAAGTAAAGAGGGCAAAGTGTTAGAGAAAGGAAGGTGGTTTCTTCTTCTTTTTCTTATTTGCTTATAATGGAGTTCAGGACATACTACTCCAAAATAGGGCGCTTCACCAGATTATTTTAAGCTGAAGGAACTTGAGGAATGACATGTACAGGAAGCACTTTTTGACCTTTCTCTGAAGCAGGTCATAAAATCTAGGAATAATTTTCTAACCTTCTTTTGATGCAGGTCATAAAACCCTCATGCGAAAGATGCCCTCCCTATATCCAGAGGAAAGGATAAAGTATGTGAACAGTTAGGCCTGTTTAGGCCTAACTTTCTCCAATTTGTTACACTGAGCTCATACTTTTTCTTTGTCCTATTATATTTCTCCATGACTTTCCTCTCTTCATCAAACCAAGCATAAAAACATTCAGGTTTAACCACTTCTTCAGATCTTCCTTTCCTTACAAAGGCTCCCATGTCACATAAAAAATAAATGTGTATGTTTTTCTCTTGTTAATCTATCTTTTGTTACCAGGGCCCCAAGCCAACGAACCTAAGATGGGTAGAAGGAAAAGATGTATTTCCTCCTTTATACTTTTAAAAATTAAAAAAAAATTCAAAAATAAAAATCTCTGTTTAAAAAATGTCTCTTTCTAAAGATCACAGCTTGTTTGTGAAGCCAGAGAGGACCACTCAGGAGCAAAGCAAGCCTAATTTACACATCTATGCGGGGGTAAAGAGTTTTCTAAAAGCTTTTCCACTGTGAGCACTGAACAGGGCAGGAAAGCTTAATCCAAAGAACATGCTCTCAGTGCCTGTAGAAAGAAAAGAAGCTCTTTTTTTTTTTTTTTTTTAAAGATGGAGTCTCGCTCTGTCACCCAGGCTAGAGTAGAGTGGCATAATCTTGGCTCACTGCAACCTCCTCTTCCTGGGTTCAAGCAATTCTCCCTGCCTCAGCCTCCTGAGTAGCTGGGATTACAGGCACCCATCAACATGTCCGGCTAATTTTTGTAGTTTTAGTAAAGACGGGGTTTCACCATGTTGGCCAGGCTGGTCTTGAACTCCTGACCTTAAGTGATCCGCCTGCCTTGGCCTCCCAAAGTGCTGGGATTACAGGAGTGAGCCACTGCGCCCAGTGAAAAGCAGCTCTTAAAAGGGACAAAGCTGAATTCAATCCCTTGTTAGCAATTTAGTTTAAACATGGTATTATTTGAAAGAAATTTTTTTTGCTTTACATCAGAGACATTTTTACAAAATTCAAAAACTGGCTGGGTGCAGTGGCTCACACCTGTAATCCCATCACTTTGGGAGGCTGAGGCCAGCGATTGCATGAGTCCAGGAGTTCAAGACCAGCCTGGCCAACATGGCGAAACCCCGTCTCTACTAAAAATACAAAAATTAGCTGGGCGTGGTGGTAGGTGCCTGTAATCCCAGCTACTCCGGAGGCTGAGGCAGGAGAATCGCTTGAACCCGGGAGGCGGAGGTTGCAGTGAGCCAAGATCATGCCATTGCACCCTAGCCTGGGCGACAGAGCAAGACTCCATCTCAAAAAATAAAAAAGAAAATTCAAAAACCAGAGCTTCCATTTAACCCCAAAATGTGAAAACATATAGATAATAGGTAGGTAGGTAGATAGATGATAGATAGAGGATAGATAGATAGATGATAGATAGATAGATAGGATATTGTAATGATCCTATAAAATAATTTTAAAATTTTCTAACTGTCCTAAAATAAGCTCAAAGTACAGTGAGTAAAATTCTATTTTGCATGGCTATTTAGCTTATTTAGGTTGAAAATAAGTTAAGATTTTTCATGTTTCATATAACATTGAATTTGTTTTTAGGACTGTTTATGAAAGTTGAAAGAACTGCTTTTATCCAGACCCTTTTTAGCACAGGCAATATTATCTAAGTAATATATACCTGAAAATAATTTTAAAAGTCCAAATCAGGAAACACAGTTTTTTTTCCTAAGAATTGCCAACAAAAAACCTTTGGTATAACAATATATCACACCATTTATATACATTTGATAAATCAACTCTTTTAAGTGTAATTGCATAAAATTATTATTGGGACAGATGTGGTGTCATGCCTGTAATCCCAGAACTTTGGGAGGCTGAGATGGGCGGATCACTTGAAGTCAGGAGTTTGAGACTAGCCTGGCCAATGTGGTGAAACTGGTCTCTACTAAAAATACAAAAATGAGCCAGGTGTGGTGGCATGCACCTGTAATCCCATCTACTCAGGAGGCTGAGGCAGGAGAATCGCTTGAACCCGGGAGGCAGAGACTGCAGTGAACTGAGATTGCGCCACTGCACTCCAGCCTGGAGACAAAGTGAGACTCCATCTCAGAAAAAGAAAATAAAAAAACAATTATTATTGAACCAGCACTGTATTTGTATGCCCCACCAATATAAATGGTAATGTTAGAGGTAATTGAACCAGAGCAACTCCATCTTGAATAAGGGCTGCGTAAAATGAGGCTGAGACCTGCTGGGCCACATTCCCAGGAGGTTAAGGCATCCTATAATAAGTCACAGGATGAGACAGGAGCTCAGCACAAGATACAGGTCATAAAGACCTTGCTGATAAAACAGCTTGCAGTAAAGAAGTCAGCTAAAACCCACCAAAACCAAGATGGTGATGAGAGTGACCTCTGGTTGTCCTCACTGCTACATTCCCACCAGTGCCACGACAGTTTACAAATGCCATGCCAACCTCAGAAAGTTACCCTATATAGTCTTAAAAAGGGGGGAATGAAGAATCCACCTTTTGTTTAGCATATAATCAAGAAATAACCATAAAAATGGGCAACCAGCAGCCTTTGGGGTTGCTCTGCCTATGGAGTAGCCATTCTCTTCTTCCTTTACTTTTTTTTTTTTGAGATGGAGTTTCGCTCTTGTTGCCCAGGCTGGAGTGCAATGGCACAATCTCGGCTCACCACAACCTCCTCCTCCTGGGTTCAAGCAATTCTCCTGCCTCAGCCTCCCGAGTATCTGGGATTACAGGCATGCGCCACCACGCCCAGCTAATTTTGTATTTTTAATAGAGACGGGGTTTCTCCATGTTGGTCAGGCTGGTCTCAAACTCTTGACCTCAGGTCATCTGCCCACCTCGGCGTCCCAAGTGCTGGGATTACAGGCATGAGCCACCTTGCCTGGCCTACTCCTTTACTTTCTTAATAAATTTGCTTTCACTTTATGGACTCGCCTCGAATTCTTTCTTACACAACATCCAAGAACCCTTTTTGGGGTCTGGATCGGGACCCCTTTCCAGTAACAGCAACTAGCTGTCTTTTCTCCTTAGAAACTGGGGCTGGGGAAGTTGGAGTTAGTTGCAAATGGTCTCCTAAGTTCTCACTCCCTGTCATAAATTATAGCATTTTGTAATATTTGGCCTAAGACTTGCTTTGGAAGGAGCTGTTACCGGAAAGTGGTCTCGATACAGAACCCAAGAGAGGGTTCATGGATCAGGCACAAGAAAGAATTCAGGGTGAGTCCACACTGCAAAGTGAAAGCAACTTTATTAACAAAGTAAACGAGGCCGGGCGCGGTGGCTCACACCTGTAATCCTAGCACTTTGGGAGGGTGAAGGGGGTGGATCACCTGAGGTCAGGAGTTCAAGACCAGCCTGGCCAATATGGTGAAACCCCATCTCTACTAAAAACATAAAAACTAGCAAGGCGTGGTTTTGGGTGCCTGTAATCTCAGCTATTCAGGAGGCTGAGGCAGGAGAATCAGTTCAACCTGGGGGGCAGAGGTTGCAGTGAGCCAAGATCGTGCCATTGCACTCCAGCCTGGGTGACAGAACAAGACTCCATCTCAAAAAAGAAAAAGAAAGTAAAGCAATAAGAATGGCTACTCCACAGGCTACTCCATAAAAAAATAGCCAATTTATTTCTTGATTATATGCTAAACAGAGGGTGGATTATTCATGAGTTTTCTGGGAAAGGGGTGGGAAATTCCTGGAACTGAGGGTTTCTCCCCTTTTTAGACTATATAGGGTAACTTCCTGAGGTTGCCATGGCATTCGTAAACTGTCATGTCACTGGTGGAGTGTAGCAGTGAGGACAACCAGAGGTCACCTCATCACCATCTTGGTTTTGGTGGGTTTAGGCTGACTTCTTTATTGCAACCTGTTTTATCAGCAAGGTCTTTATGGTAAGACCTGTGTCTTGTGCTAACCTCCTGTCTCATCCTGTGACTTAGAATGCCTTAACCTCCTGGGAATGTGGCCCAGTAGGTCGCAGCCTCATTTTACGCAGCTCCTATTCAAGGTGGAATTGTTCTAGTTTAAAAACCTCTGACAGTGCTGAATGTATAACCCTCAAGTGGTTTGGAACCAAGTGATGCACCAGCTACTATTCTTGAAATAAAATCTGGGCACTGAGAAAACTCTAAAACAACCATGTTACCTGCTGAAGGAAAACAAACATTCTAGCTCCCTAGCCAGGTGCACCTTCTCTCAATCTGTGAGGCTAAAAGGATAGGTAAGTGTGCAGGAAAGGGTTAACTCAGCAGGGTTGGGTTGTTTAAACACTGTACATTCCAAAGAAAGGCTTGAATCAGGACTGGCCTTTGACCCACGAGGGGGAGATCATCTCGAAGCCTTGGAATATTCTGCTCCATAAAAGTGTTTTGGGGCACACTCTAGGGGCCCCTTTGCGAGGAGGAGGAAGAGGGGAAATGGTTGCCAGAGGAGAGTTTCTTGAATTGTATTCTTTGGAACCAGCACCTACTATGTTCTCAATGCCGTGCCACCTATAGATGATCATGGGAATAGCCAGAGTAGTCACGTACAAATCTTTTTGCGGAAAAAGGTGCTTGAATGCGTGCCTAAATGTTCGAGTTTAGCACGAGGCCACCATTGGAACACTGATAACAGATCATGATGCGGTCGTCCTTTTGGATCTTTTTAATAATGTGTGACCCTTCACCTTTAATCCCCTGACCTGCATTACCTTGGTAGCCATTTCATTTTTTAATTTCATTTTTTACTTTTGGTGTACAAGCTGTAACATTTCATCTATCAAAGTGTAACATGATGATTTCCTCAAATAGATAACTCCTTTGAGCAATAAATTTGCAAAATGCTGTTTTCATTTGCTGTATTAAAATTCATTTCCGTTTTTTTTTTTTGTTTGTTTGTTTTTTTAAAAGAGTGTTGGGCCAGGAACGGTGGCTCACGCCTGTAATCCCAGAACTTTG
Source organism: Pan troglodytes (assembly GCF_028858775.2). Taxonomy (NCBI): domain Eukaryota; kingdom Metazoa; phylum Chordata; class Mammalia; order Primates; family Hominidae; genus Pan; species Pan troglodytes. Next base: position 31,682,276 of record NC_072408.2, on the reverse strand, counting down.
GGAGGCCGATGTGGGCAGATCACTTGAACCCAAGAGTTCCAGACCGGCCTGGGCAACATGGGGAAACTCTGTGTCTACTAAAAATACAAAAATTAGGCAGGTGTGATGGCATGTGCCTGTAGTCCCAGTTACTTGTGGGAGGTCGAGGTTGCAGTGAGCCGAGACTGAGCTACTGCACTCCAGCCTGGGCAATGAGAGTGAGACCCTGCCTCAAAAAACAAAACAAACAAAAATTTCTTAAATTAAAAAAAAAAAGTGTTTTTGCATGTCTGAAACCTTGGACCATGCTGTACCAGTTGGACCAGATAGGTTTATCCTGACAATGTGATTTATTGTAAACACCTGTTTTTGCTCAAGGGTAGGGAGCAGTGAAGAGGCATTGGGGGTGCTGGCATCTGAGTAACTGAAGTCACTCAGTCACTCATGCAGGCCTTGCATGCCTATGGGACTAATGGAACACCAAGGCTAAGGTGAGCTTCCCTGGTTGGCAACACTTTGTACATGTTGTCGCATGTTGCTGGGAGAAGTAAGCAGGTCTATGCTGCTCCACTGAAAAAGGACACTGGCAGTTTGTACCTAGTTTCTCTTAGATTTCGTCCCATGCACCTTTTCCCTTTACTAACTTTAATCTGTATCTTTTTGCTGTGATAAATGTAGCTGTGAATATAAAAGCGTTTCTGAATCCTGTGAGTCCTTTCAGTGAATCATCAAGCCGTATGGCAGACTTGGGAGCCCCCTACACAGTGAGATAACCATACCCAGGCATGAGCCATTGGCTGCCTAGACCACTCTCACTCCGCCTCCTTTGGGCACTGCATGGCTTTGTCCTACCCCAGGCCTAGAAGTCAGAGAGAAGTCAGCCCACTGCCCCATCCTTCCTCTTTAAAGGATTCATAAAAATTCTATCCTTGTGGCCAGATCCTCTCCAGCATGAAGATGGGGAAAGGAAAATAAATGAAATATTGAAAGAATGTCACATAGAATATAAGAACTAACATTCATTGAACACTCATTACATGATCTTTTATGTGCTTTATAGGTGTTATATCATTTAATCCACAGACAACTTCATCAGCTGTTAAAACTATTCCATTTTTTTTTTTTTAGATGGAATTTCACTCTTGTTGCCCCAGCTGGAGTGCAGTGGCGCGATCTCGGCTCACTGCAACCTCCACCTTCCGGTTTCAAGTGATTCTCCTGCTTCAGCCTCCCGAGTAACTGGGACTACAGGTGCCCACCAGCAAGCTCGGCTAATTTTTTTGTATTTTTAGTAGAGATGGGGTTTCACTATGTTGGCCAGGCTGCTCTCGAACTCCTGACCTCGTGATCTGCCCTCCTCAGTCTCCCAAAGTACTGGGATTACAGGCATGAGCCACCACGCCCGGCCGCTATTCCCATTTTATAAGGGAATACAAGGAACCTAAGGCTCAGAGAACTAAGTTACTTGCCCAAATTGCCACTGCTAATGAGTGGCAGACCAGAGATTCAAAATGAAGCCTATGCTCTCAACTTACACAAACTGACACACAAAATACAACACAGCAGGGCATGGTGGCTCATGCCTGTAATATCAGCACTTTGGGAGGCTCAGGTATATATAATATAATATATTCTATTATATAATATAATATATAGTTTATGTATTATATAATATATATGGTTTATGTATTATATAATATATATGGTTTATGTATTATATAATATATAGTTTATGTATTATAGAATATAATATATAGTTTATGTATTATAGAATATAATATATAGTTTATGTATTATAGAATATAATATATAGTTTATGTATTATAGAATATAATATATAGTTTATGTATTATAGAATATAATATATAGTTTATGTATTATAGAATATAATATATAGTTTATGTATTATAGATAATATATAGTTTATGTATTATAGATAATATATAGTTTATGTATTATAGATAATATATAGTTTATGTATTATAGATAATATATAGTTTATGTATTATAGATAATATATAGTTTATGTATTATAGATAATATATAGTTTATGTATTATAGATAATATAGTTTATGTATTATAGATAATATATAGTTTATGTATTATAGATAATATAGTTTATGTATTATAGATAATATATAGTTTATGTATTATAGATAATATATAGTTTATGTATTATAGATAATATATAGTTTATGTATTATAGATAATATAGTTTATGTATTATAGATAATATATCGTTTGTGTATTATAGATAATATATCGTTTATGTATTATAGATAATATATCGTTTATGTATTATAGATAATATATAGTTTATGTATTATATATTATATATAGTTTATGTATTATATATTATATATAGTTTATGTATTATATAGTTTATATATTATATATAATATACAGTTTATATAATATATAGTTTATATATTATATATAATATACAGTTTATATAATATATAGTTTATATATTATATATAATATACAGTTTATATAATATATAGTTTATATATTATATATAATATATAGCTTGTATAATATACAGTTTATATATTATATATAATATATAGCTTGTATAAGATATAGTTTATATATTATATATAATATATAGTTTATATATTATATATAATATATAGTTTATATATTATATATAATATACAGTTTATATATTATATTATATTATATATAGTTTAGTTTATATATACAAATATAAAGAAACTAAAATACTATGGGTCTAAAAATAAAATTGCTTCTATTATGAGATAGGACAATGTTACAACAAAGTAGATTTTTGTATTCTCACTATGAGACAACGTTTAAGGAGAGATACTCTTTTTTTTTTTGAGACAGAGTCTCGCTCTGTCGCCCAGGCTAGAGTGCAGTGGCACGATCTTGGCTCACTGCAACCTCTGCCTCCTGGGTTCAAGCGATTCTCCTGCCTCAGCCTCCCGAGTAGCTGAAATTACAGGCACCCACCACCACACCCAGCTAATTTTTGTATTTAGTAGAGATGGGATTTCACCATGTTGGCCAGGCTGGCCTTGAACTCTTGACCCCAAGTGATCCACCTGCCGCAGCCTCCCAAAGTGCTGGGATTACAGGTGTGAGCCACCGTGCCAGGCACTCTTTTTTTTTTTTTTGAAATGGAGTCTTGCTCTGTCACCCAGGCTGGAGTGCAGTGGCACAATCTCAGCTCACTGCAACCTCCACCTCCCGGGTTCAAGTGATTCTCCTGCCTCAGCCTCCGGAGTAGCTGGGATTACAGGTGCATGCCACCACGCCCAGCTAATTTTTGTATTTTTAGTAGAGACGGGATTTCACCAAGTTGGCCAGGCTGGTCTCAAACTCCTGACCTCAGTTGATCCACCCGCCTCAGCCTCCCAAAGTGCTGGGATTAGAGGTGTGAGCCACCGTGCCTGGCCTTGTTTTTTTGAGACCAGGTCTTGCTCTTTTGTTCAGGCTGGGGTGCATGCAGTAGCACAATCATGGCTACTGCAGCCTCAACCTGCTTGGCTCAAGTAATACTCCCACCTCAGCATCCCAAAGTGCTGCAATTATAGGCATGAGCCACCATGCCCAGCCTAAGGAGAGATACTATATTACACAAAAATGATTACTGTAACAAATGTCACAAAACCCTCAAAAATTCCAAATTTCCTAATTACTGCATTGACTCATTCTGCTTGTGTGGTGGCAAATTTCTTCATTTCTCATGCATTCTCATGAATCGTCCACCTATGGGGTTTCTTATCAAAGGCCTGACATCAAAGAGAGATTGAAACATGAAAGAACCTCAGACTATGAAAGCCTAAAAAATGAATTTAACACAAAATAATGTACACAGGTCAGGATTAAAATCACTTAGAAATCAAGATTCTGAGTGGACCATATTAAAGTGTTCTGAAGGAAAGCCTTCAGGCAGACAGCAATCTCATTACCAGAAATACATTATTCTAATTAAATTCTTATGGGCCAATTCATTCTTTTGTGCCCTATTATTAAGTACATCATCGCCAAACTGGCTAATCACAGTAGACATCTTGACAAAAATTTGGAATGGTGGGGAAAACTATAAACTAGCAGTCAGGAAATCTGATTTCTAGTGTGGCCTCCACTACTAACTAGCAGTGTGACTTCAGTCAAGTCACTTAACCTCTTTTGACATTGATTTCCTCATGTGTAAAACGAGAAATACAGAATAGGTTTAAGGTCTCTTCTGCTTTGTGAAAGATACTGGCACTAGCAAACCTACAAGAAATACTAACTAAACAGAGTCCTTCAGGCTGAAATAAAAGAACTTAGGGAGTAACTTGAATGCAAATCAAGAAATCTCTTAAAGATAACTACATAGGGCTCAGCATCATGGTTTATGCCTGTGATCCCAGCCCTCTAGGAAGCTGAGGAAGGAGGATCGCTTGAGGCCAAGAAGTCAAAACCAACCTGGGCACCATAGTGAGATCCCATCTCTCTACAAAAAAAAAAAAAAAAAGAATACTTAGGTAAAAATAAAAGACAGTTAAATGTCTTTTTTTTTAGACGGAGTTTCATTCTGTTGCCCAGGCTGGAGTGCAGTGGCACAATCTTGGCTCACTGCAACCTCTGCCTCCCTAGTTCAAATGATTCTCCTGCCTCAGCCTCCCAAATAGCTGGGATTACAGGCATGTGCCACCACGCCCGGCTAATTTTTGTATTTTTAGTAGAGACAGGGTTTCGCCATATTGGCCGGGCTGGTCTTGAACTCCTGACTACAAGCGATCTGCCAGCCTCAGCCTCCCAAAGTGCTAGGATTACAGGCGAGAGCCACTGTGCCTGGCCTTAAAATGTATTTTTTGTTTGTAACTCTTTTTATCTCCTATCTAATTCAAAGACCACTGCATAAAGCAGTACTTATAAATCTGTGTTGATGGGAACACAATGTATAAAATGTAATCTGTATGACAGTAATAGCACAAAGGAGGGGAAGAGAACAGAGCTCTATGGAAGCAACATTTTTATATACTATTAAAATCAAGCTGATAGGCCAGACGTGGTGGCTCACGCCTGTAATCCCAGCACTTTGGGAGGCCAAGGCTGGTGGATCAGGAGGTCAAGAGTTCGAGACCAGCCTGGCCAACATGGTGAAACCCCGTCTCTACTAAAATACAAAAAAATTAGCTGGGCATGGTGATGCACGCCTATAATCCCAGCTACTCGGGAGGCTGAGGCAGGGGAATTGCTTGAACCCAGGAGGTGGAGGTTGCAGTGAGCTGAGATCGTGCCACCGCACTCCAGCCTGGGAGATAGCGCAAGACTCTGTCAAAAAAAAAAAAAAAAAAAAATCAAGCTGATAATAATCCAAACTAGAGTGTTACAAAATAAGATGCTGGCCAGGCATGGTGGCTGAAATTACAAGTGTAATTACACTTGTAATTTCAGCACTTTTGGAGGCAGAGGCAAGTGGATCACTTGAGGTCAGGAGTTTCAGACCAGCCTGGCCAACATAGCAAAACCCTGTCTCCACAAAAAATACAAAAATTAGTCAGGTGTGGTGGCAGGCACCTGTAATCCCAGCTACTTGGGAGGCTGAGGCTGGAGAATTGCTTGAACCCAGGAGGCGGAGGTTGCAATGAGCCAAGATTGTGCCACTATACTCCAGCCTGGGTGACAGAGTGAGACTCTGCCCATGCGCCCCCCCAAAAAAAAAGATAGGCTGGTTGCGGTGACTCATGCCTATAATCCCAGCAATTTCAGAGGCCGAGGCAGGAGGATCATTTGAGGTCAGGAGTTTGAGACCAGCATGACCAACAGAGCAAAACCACATCTCTACCAAAAATACAAAAATTAGCTGGGTGTGGTGGCACACACCTGTAGTCCCAGCTACTTGGGAGGCTGAGGCATGAGAATCGCTTGAGCCCAGGAGGCAGAGGTTGCAGTGAGCTGAAATTGCGCCACTGCATTCCAGCCTGGGCAACAGACTGTGTCTCAAAAAAAAAAGAAAGATAAAAAGATGCTAATTGCACCAAGTTTAAAATTGAAACCAGAAGAAAAAAACTTGAATAACTGAAACAATCTTGAGAAAGAAGAAAAATGCTGAAGGCATCACATTTCCTGATTTAAAATATATTATAAAGCTCTAGTATTTAAAACTGTAAGGTACTAATGTGAAAACAGACATATAGACCATTGGAAGAGAATAGAGAGCCCAGAGCCAGGCATGGCGGCTCACACCTGTAATCCCAACTACTTGGGAAGATTGCTTGAGCCCAGGAGTTCAAGGCTGCAGTGAGCTACCATTGCACCACTACACTCCACACTGGGCCATAGAGTGAGACCCCATCTCTAAAAAACAAAAACAAAAGAATAGAGAACCCAGAAATAAACCCACACATATATGGTCAACTGATCTTCCACATGAATGCCAAAAATACACAACAAGGATATGTTGGAAAAACTGGGTATCAGCCAGACACGGTGGCTCACAACTGTAATCCGAGCACTTTGGGAGGCCGAGGCTGGTGGATCATCTGAGGTCAGGAGTTTGAGACCAGCCTGGCTAACACGGCAAAACTGTCTCTACCAAAAACATTACAAAAAAACATTAGCTGGGAGTGGTGGCACACACGCGTAATCCTAGCTACTGAGGTGTGACAATCACTTGAACCCAAGAGGCAGAGATTGCAGTGAGCCGTAATGGCACTCCTGTGCACCAGCCTGGGTGACAGAGTGAGACCCTGTCTCAAAAAAACAAAACCAAAAACACTGGATATCCACATGCAAAAGAATTATATCAGAATATCTTATACTATAAAAAAATCAACTCAAAATGGATTAAAGACTTAAATGTTAAGAACTGAAATTGTAAAACTCCTTATAAGAAAATCTAGGGGGTGACCAGATGTGGTGGTTCACATCTGTAATCCCAGCACTTTGGGAGGCCGAGGCAGGTGGATCATCTGAGGTCAAGAGTTTGAGACCAGCCCGGCTAACATGGTGAAACCCGGCTCTAAGAAAAATACAAAAATTAGCTGGGCATGGTGGTGCACACCTGTAATCCCAACTACTTGGGAGGCCGAGGCAGGAGAATTGCTTGAATCCAGGAGGTAGAGGTTGCAGTGAGCTGAGATCATGCCATTGCACTCCAGCCTGGGTGACAGAGTGGGACTCTGTCTCAAATAAAAACATAATAATAATAAAAAGAAAATACAGGGGGAAAGTGTCATGATATTGGTCATGGCAATGATTTCTTTTTTTTCTTTTTTTTTTTGCATGCACCACCACACACAGCTAATTTTTGTATTTTAGTAGAGACAGAGCTTCACTATGGTGGCCAGGCTGGTCTCAAACTACTGACCTCAAGTGACCCTCCCTCCTCGGCCTCCATAAGTCCTAGGATTACAGGCATGAGCCACTGCACCTAGCCACTTACATAGTACTTTCTCTGTTCAAAATCTGTTCTAAGCATTTTTTGTACATTTACTTATTTGATCTTCATACCTACCCTAGAAGATAGATATTATATGTTATAGTTGAGGAAACTGAGGCATGGAGGAAGTTAAGGGATTTGCCCAAAGGTTCATAAAACCCAAGAGTTCATTTGTAAGCAAGTATTGAGAACATGCTATTAAACGATGTTTTTTACCTTTGTTCAAAAAAAACCCTAAGAGTTTAATCATATAAACTGATTTGTAGTTTAGCAAAACAATTCATTTTTTGATCATTTAAATTTGAAAGTATTCCATGGCAATATTTTATTGCGAACTATGTCTGACTACCTATTATTTTAACCTAAATCTTAAGCTGTAGGAAATGGTTTGAATTTAATGATCTTGAGGCTTTTAGTAATTTTTTTTAGGTTTTGCTTTTCTTTTCCTTGAGACAGAGTCTTGCTCTGTTGTCCAGGCTGGAGTGCAATGGCACGATCTTGGCTCACTGCAACCACTGCCTCCAGGTTCAAGCGATTCTCCTCCCTCAGCTTCCTGAGTAGCTGGGATTACAGGCACGCACCAATATGTCCAGCTAATTTTTGTATTTTCAGTAGAGACGAAGTTTCACCATGTTGGCCAGGCTGGGTCTCAAACTCCTGACCTCAGGTGATCCGCCCACCTCAGCCTCCCAAAGTGCTGGGATTACAGGCATGAGCCACCATGCCTGGCCAGGCTCTACTAAGTCCCTATTTGAGTTTAGATACATTGTAGAAACCTGATCAAGCACATGCTTTTCCCTCCTTTTGGAACACACTAGCCATTTTTCTCTGCCTAGAAACTTCTAATCATTCTCTAAGACTAAGCTTTTTACTTCCTCGATGAAACTTTACCTGCGTCATGCCCTCGACAGAATATATCACTCTTCTGGTTTCCTACAATATTCTGCTTATTATATCTGTTTTCACATTTCATTATCATTATCTGTTTATAACTGTTTTCCTTCTTCCTCATTTGCTTGCCTCCTTCCCTAAGTTATGAGTTACTCAAAAACAGGTACCATTTTTTATTCACTTTTATGTTTTTGGTTCCTGGTAGTTCAAAACATTTGTGGAATACTCCATATGAAATCTAATATTGAGGCAAGCAGATTACTCGAGCTCAGAAGTTTGAGACCAGCCTGGGCAATATGGTGAAACCCTGTCTCTACAAAAAATATGAAAAATTAGCTGGGTGTGGTGGCATGTACTTGTAGTCCTTGCACAGGCTGAGGTGGGAGGATTGCTTGAGCCCAGAAGGCAGAGGTTGCAGTGAGCTGAGATTGTACCACTGCACCCTAGCGTGGGCAACAGTGCAAGACCCTGTCTTGAAAAAAAATAAAGAAAACAAAACCTGATATCCATGTAATGGAAGTGCACAATGTAGAGAAAAGTTTGGAGATCAACTGGGCCACAGTTTTGAAATCAGTGTAAGACCCAGCAAGTGCTAAATTGTGAGACATCTTTCAGCTTCCATGGTCCTTTCAGGACCCAACTTCTCTGCACAGCAAACTCTAACTCTCCAATCTCCACTAAAGGAAGGAAAGCAAGTAACAAATTATTTGTTGTAATTTGATGAGTCACCTGATCTGAGAGTATTTCAAAGAATCTAAAAGAGGACCAATGGTAAACCCAAAGGATTGAATCTACTGATAAATTTTTTTAGGGGGTTAAAATTTATTTATATGTTTTTTTAATCTTCTCGTTCATGTTCTCTCATGAAAATCTACTAACACAGTGGCCAATATATGAAAACATTCTGAGTAGCTTTTCCCCAAATTAAACCACATTAGCAATTACCTTCACATTGTACATAAGCTTAGTCTTAAGTAGAAACTATTTTTCCATTTGGAACTTGGCAAACCCTCTCATTTTCATAATTAAAAACCTCATTGCCATCTCCACCAGGTGGTCTTTTTTTCCATTATATTCTACCTGGGCTTTAGTGTACCAATCCCTAAGGAAGTCTGGGTAGATGAGCTATTTTTAGAATCTATGAATATTGCTGGCATGAATGATCCATCTACAAATTCCCAAAAGAATTACCAGTTTTGAGAATTAGGCAGTGCCTCATCATAATATTGAAAATTATTTCAGTGTTAGGCTTGAAAAATCATTGCCTCAGGGTCTGGATACACAGCCAAGAAAGACTAAAAGTAAAAATCTTTCAAATCCTGGCCCTAGGAAAAGGATGCTACATCCCACCTGGGCCTTTTCAGCTAAACTAGTCCTTGAACCTCATCAACAACAGCAAAGACACCAGTCTGGGCTTTGAAGGATGACAATCTTGAATGGAGAGTCGTGGGGTCTCTAAGAATAATATATCACTCACAAATGTATCTACATCATTTTTCACCATATTTATATTTGCAACTGATATTAATTTATCTTACTTTTATCAAAACATTACTTTTTTTTCCAACTTTTTTTTTCTTTTTTTTCCGAGATGGAGTCTCGCTGTCACCTAGGCTGGAGTGCAGTGGCGAGATCTCGGCTCACTGCAAACTTCGCCTCCCAGGTTCCAGTGATTCTCCTGCCTCAGCCTCCTGAGTAGCTGGGATTACAGGTGCCCACCACCATGCCCGGCTAATTTTTTAATTTTTATTAGAGACAGGATTTCACCATGTTGGCCAGACTAGTCTCAAACTCCTGACCTCAGGTGATCTGCCCACCTTGGCTTCCCAAAGTGCTGGGATTACAGGTGTGAGCCACCATCCCCAGTCTTTATTTTCAACTTTTAAGTTCAGGGGTACATGTGCAGAATGTGCAGGTTTGCTATTAGGTTGGTGCAAACATAATTGCGGTTTTTGCATTGTTGAAATTTGCTGTTTGATATTGGAATACGTTCTTAAATAAATGTGGTTATGTTATACATTGTTTTAATGCATGTTTCTTGCTTTTTTTGCTAATGACTTATTACTTGCTGTTTATTTTATATTTATTTTATTTATTTATTTATTTTTTGAGAGGGAGTCTCACTCTGGAGTACAGTGGTGTGACCATGGTTCACTGCAACCTCCGCCTCCCAGGTTCAAGCAATTCTCCTGCCTCAGCCTCCTGAGTAGCTGACAGTACAGGCCCGTGCCACCATGCCCAGCTAATTTTGTATTTTTAGTAGAGACAGTTTCACCATGTTGGCCAGGCTGGTCTTGAACTCCTGGCCTCAAGTGATTCACCTGCTTCAGCCTCCCAAAGTGCTGGGATTACAGGCATGAGCCACCATGCCAAGCCCATATTTTATATTTATTTTAGAGTATGGAAATGAGGTTAGAGGAAAAGGAAATTATTTTTGTCTTTTTGAGCAATTTTCTTATTCAAGTTCAAAATGGGTCATAAAGCAGTGGAGACAACTCGCAACATCAACAATGCATTTGACCCAGGAACTGCTAACAAGTGTACAGTGTAGTGGTGGTTCAAGAAGTTCTGCAAAGAAGACCAGAGCCTTGAAGATGAGGAGCATAGAGGCTGGCCATTGGAAGCTGACAATAACAAATTGAGAGCAATCATCGAAGCTGATCCTCTTACAACTACACAAAAAGTTTCGGAAGAACTCAACATCAACCATTCTATGGTCATTCAGCATCTGAAGCAAATTAGAAATGTGAAAAAGCTTGATAAATGCATGTCTCATGAGTTGAGCGAAAATTTAAAAAATCATCGTTTTAAAGTGTCATCTTCTCTTATTTTATGCAACAACAACGAACAGTTTTTCCAATTGGATTGTGATGTGTGATGAAAAGTGGATTTTATACTACAATCGGCGACAACCAGCTCAGTAGTGGGACTGAGAAGAAGCTCCAAAGCATTTCCCAAAGCCAACCTGCACTGAAAAAAAGGTCATGGTCACCTTGTGTGGTGATCTGCTGCCGGTCTGATCTACTACAGCTTTCTGAATCCCAGCAAACCCATTACATCTGAGAATTATGCTCAGCAAATAGATGAGATGCACCAAAAACTGCAACGCCTGCAGCCAGCATTGGTCAATAGGAAAGGCCCAATTCTTTTCCACAATGTCCGACTGCATATCACACAACCAACACTTCAGAAGTTGAAAGATTGGGCTACGAAATTCTGCCTCATCCGTCAGATTCACCTGACCTCTTGCCAACTGACTACCACTTCTTCAAGCATCTTGACAACTTTTGGCAGGGAAAATGCTTCCACAACCAGCAGGATGCAGAAAATGCTTTCCAAGAGTTCGTTGAGCCCCAAAGCATGGATTTTTAAGCTATAGGAATTAACAAACTTATTTCTTGTTGGCAAAAATGTATTGATTGTAATGGTTACTATCTTAATGAATAAAGATGTGTTTGAGCCTAGTTATAATGATTTAAAATCCACGGTCCGAAACAGCAATTACTTTTGCACCAATCTAATACATAGATAAATCTGTGCCATGGTGATTTCCTGCACAGATCATTCCATCACCCAGGTGTTAAGCCCAGCATCCACTAGCTATTCTTTCTGATCCTCTCCCTTCTCCCTTCTCCCACCCCCGCCCTCGGACAGGCCGCAGTGTCTGTCATTCCCCACTATGTGTCCATGTGTTCTCATCATTTAGCTCCCACTTATAAGTGAGAACATGTGGTATTTAGTTTTCTGTTCCTGCATTAATTTGCTGAGGATAATGGCTTCCAGCTCCATCCATGACTCTGCAAAGGACATGATCTCATTCCTTTTGATGCTTGCATAGTATTCCATGGTGTATATGTACCACATTTTCTTTTTTTTTTTTCTTTAGATGGAGTCTTGCTCTGTTGTCCTGGCTGGAGTGCAGCGGCCAGGTAGTTCTGCCTCTAGGTCTTTGAGGAATTGCCACACTGTCTTCCACAATGATTCAATTAATTTACACTACCACCAACATTGTAAAAGGGTTCCTTTTTCTCCACAATCTCACCAGCATCTGTTGTTTTTGACTTTTTAATAATCACCATTCTGACTGGTGTGAGATAGTATCTCACTTTGGTTTGGATTTGCATTCTCTAGTGATTGGTGATGTTGAACTTTTTTCACATATTTGTTGGCCGCATGTATATCTTCTTTTGAGAAGTATCTGTTCATGTCCTTTGCCCACTTTTTTTTTTTTTTTGAGGAGTCTCGCTATGTTGCCCAGGCTGGAGTGCAGTGGTGTGATCTCGGCTCACTGCAACCTCCACCTCCTGGATTCAAACGATTCTCAGCCTCAGCCTCCTGAGGAGCTGGGATTACAGGCAAGTGCACCACCCCCAGCTAATTTCTTTATTTTTAGTAGAGGCAGGGTTTCATCATATTGGCCAGGCTGGTCTGGAACTCCTGACCTCAAGTAATCTGCCCACCTCAGTCTCTCAAAGTGCTAGGATTCAGGCGTGAGCCACTGCACCCGGCCTCTTGGCCCACTTTTTAATATGTTTGTGATTTCTTTGTAAATTTTAAAATGTTACTTTCAAAATGCAAAGGAGTACCTCTTATTTCTTGGTTTCCCATATTTTGTGAATAAATCTATATATATATATATATATTTTTTTTTTTTTTTTTTTGAGACGGAGTCTCGCTCTGTCGCCCAGGCTGGAGTGCAGTGGCGCGATCTCGGCTCACTGCAAGCTCCGCCTCCCGGGTTCACGCCATTCTCCTGCCTCAGCCTCCCGAGTAGCTGGGACTACAGGCGCCCGCTACCACGCCCGGCTAATTTTTTGTATTTTTAGTAGAGACGGGGTTTCACCGTGTTAGCCAGGATGGTCTCGATCTCCTGACCTCGTGATCCGCCCGCCTCGGCCTCCCAAAGTGCTGGGATTACAGGCGTGAGCCACCGCGCCCGGCCGAATAAATCTATATTTATCTTATCCGTTATTCTTGCTTTCATAGCCTTGATTCATATTTCTTTTATCAGCTTTTAATTTCAGAGAAAAAAAGACCCCTAAGCTTTCAGCAGTTGATTATCTAGTTTCTGATTTATTCAGTTCAATTCACCATAAGTATTTTTGAGCTCTTACTACAAAGGCCAAAACTGAAACATACAAAATGTAAGATGGGTTTCTGTTTTCAAAAGGTTTAAAGTCTTGCGGGAATTCAGGCAACCAAAAAAAATTTTTTTTTGTGATCTACTAGATACCAAAGGAGCTGTAGCCTAGAGATTAGAGCACTGACTCTGGAGCCAGATGATCTAAATTCAAATTCTGGTTCTGCCACTTAATGGACAACCTTGGGCAAATTGCTTAAATTCTCTGTAATCCAGGTTTCTTGTCTGTAAAACTGAGCTAAGAATATTATCTGAGTTGTTATGAGGATGAAGTTCCAAGCTAAGCACTTAGAACAGCATCTAACTGGCATATAGTAAGCACTCAATAAATGTCAACTATTTGAGATAGTCATTAAGTACTGCTCACAAATATTACTGTTTTCCTTTCTTCCAGACATGTGGAATGCACACATGGTTGGATCACATTTTCCTGTCCCCTTTTAAGTTAGGCATGGCAATGTGCCTGACTCTGGCTAATAAAATGTGAAAAGTTGCATGTATCAGTTCTAGGTAGAAGCTTAAAAACCGGTACATAAATTTACTAAGTTAATTTCTCCCTGTCATGTTGAATAAGCAAACATGTGCTGAGATGGATGAGATGAAACCTCTTATACTAAGATGTGTGACTAAATATCCCATATCTTGGGACTTTTTTTTTTTGAGATGGAGTCCTACTGTCTCCCAAGCTGGAGTACAGTGGCACAATCTCAGCTCACTGCAACCTCTGCCTCCCAGGTTCAAGAGATTCTCGTGCCTCAGCCTCCCAAGTAACTGGGACTACAGGCATGTGCCAAGACACCCAGCTAATTTTTGTATCTTTTAGTAGAGACAGGGTTTCACCATGTTGGCCAGGCTGGTCTCAAACTCCTGGCCTCAAATGATCTGCCCACGTTGGCCTCCCAAATTGCTGTGATTACAGGCGTGGGCCACCACACCCAGCCCATATATTGGGACTTTTAAAAATGAACAGAACCTGGCTGGGCGTGGTGGCTCACGCCTGTAATCCCAGCACTTTGGGAGGCTGAGGCAGGTGGATCACTTGAGGCCAGGAGTTTGAGACCAGTCTGGCCACCATAGTGAAATCCCGTCTCAGTTAAAAATACAAACATTAGCCGGGTGTGGTGGTGCGTGCCTGTAGTCCCAGCTACTCAGGAGGCTGAGGCAGGAGAATCACTTGAACCCAGGAGGCAGAGGTTGCAGTAAGCCAAGATTATGCCACTGCACTCCAGCCTGGGTGACAGGAATGAAACCCTGTCTCAAAAAAAAAAAAAAAAAAAAAAAGTGAACAGAACCCCTTGCTAATCTGTGATAAATAAGTAGCTTGAATCCTGAATCAGACCTAAACTTCTGTTGTGTTGAAGCATTGAGACTTTGGGGCTATTTGTTAGTGCAGCTTAATCTGACCAATACACTGTCCTTACAATCACTGGAAATATAGTAGTGAATCAAATTGACAAGATGCCTGCCTTCATGAAGCTTCTTAAGACTTGAATGCAATTTCATTTTTTTTTTTTTTTTTTTTTTGAGACGGAGTCTTGATCTGTCTCCCAGGCTGGAGTGCAGTGGCGCATCTCTGCTCACTGCAAGCTCCGCCTCCCCGGTTCACACAATTCTCCTGCCTCAGCCTCCTGCGTAGCTGGGACCACAGGCGCCCACCACCATGCCCGGCTATTTTTTTGTATTTTTTTAGTAGAGACGGGATTTCACGGTGTTATCCAGGATGGTCTCAATCTCCTGACCTTGTGATCCGCCCACCTCGGCCTCCCAAAGTGCTGGGATTACAGGTGTGAGCCACCGCGCCCGGCCTGAATGCAATTTTCATACTATTCTATTCAAACAAATAATTTAGAAAAAGACAAATTGACTGATGTGAGTTTACCACTTCCTGCTGTCTCCCACAGTGAGAGCCTTAAAATGCTATAAAGTAGTCAAAATAAAGAAGAAAGCTGGAAAAGAAAAGAAGCATCTATAATATGGCCTCAGCTTACGTAACTCTTAATACCTGTCAAAACGCACGATATAGGCTGGGCGCAGTGGCTCACGCCTGTAATCCCAACACTTTGGGAGGCCGAGGTGGGCGGATCACAAGGTCAGGAGATCCAGACCATCCTGGCTAACACGGTGAAACCCCGTCTCCACTAAAAATTAAAAAAAAAAAAAAAAAAAAAAGTCTCCGGGCGTGGTGGCGGGCGCCTGTAGTCCCAGCTACTCCGGAGGCTGAGGCAGGAGAATGGCGTGAACCCGGGAGGCGGAGCTTGCAGTGAGCCGAGATCGTGCCACTGCACTCCAGCCTGGGCGACAGAGCAAGACTCCGTCTCAAAAAAAAAAAAAAACAAAAACAAAACAAAATAAAAAAAACTCACGATACAGCTAAACAACACAGGGATCATCTCACAATATGCACAAAGAAGCGTGTAGAGAGCTAAACATGAGCATCATGAGACCTATAAGATTTTATCCAGGCTCTGCCACCCACTGCCTGAGTAACGGCCAGTGTGATAAGCGGTCAATTTCTGGGATCCCTCAACACTTGGATATAAGGAAATATCAACTCCTTCTCTAAGAGATAAGCTATATGATAGATCTGAGCATTAATTAATTAACTCATTCATTCTTCTAATCAGCAAATAGTTATTGACCGTCTACTAAGTGTCAGGGAATGTGAGGCACAGTGACACAGGGATGAACAAGACAGGCAAGGTCCTACTCCCATGTAGCAGCTTACATTTACCATGGGAGATAGAGAACAGCAAATTGTTAAACAAGTTAATCTTATAAAATGCAAATAGTGATAACTACTTTGAAACAAACAGATGGGTAAGTGTGATGGGGGAATGGTATTTTAGTTTGAGTGGTCAGAGAGGCATCCTCATGGAAGTGATGCTGAGTTTGGGCTGAAATATGACTTACACAAAAGAACCAACCCCTAAGGATCTCGAGTGTTCTAGGTAGAAAGGCAAGTACAAAGGCCCTGAGGTATAGAAGGGCATAAAGAACGTGGGGAAGAGTGGTAGGAGATGAGTCAAAGAAACAGCAGGGTTAAATCATGCAGGCTTTTGTAAGCAATAAGGAGTTTGGAGGCTCATGGAGATTTTGAATCAGAAGCATGTTATAATTTAATTTATGATTTATGTTTCAAAGATAACCGCAATGTAACCACCCAACAGGTTCATGTTGCCTGCTGCCTAGACAAGGCCAATTTATCAAGACAGGGGAATTGCAATAGAGAAAGAGTAGTTCATGTTTCCTGCTGCCTAGACAAGGCCAATTTATCAAGACAGGGGAATTGCAATAGAGAAAGAGTAATTCATGCAGGGCCAGCTGTATGGGAGACTAGAGTTTTATTATTACTCAAAATAGTCTCCCTGAGAATTTGGGGATTAGAGTTTTTAAGGATAATTTTGGGTGGGGGCAGTGAGTCAGGAGTGTTGATTGATTGGGTCAGAGACGAAATCATAGGGAGCCAAAGCTATTCTTTTACCCTGAGTCAGTTCCTGGGTGGGGGCAATAAGATCAGACAACTCAGTTTATCCTGTCTGCGTGGTGCCAGCCGATTCATCAAGTGCAGAGTCTGCAAAATATCTCAAGCACTGATCTTAGATTTTACAATAGTGATGTTATCCCCTGGAGCAATTTGAGGAGAGTCAGAATCTTGTAGCCTCCAGCTGCATGTCTCCTAAACCATAATTTCTAATCTTGTGGTTAATTTGTTAGTCCTACAATGGCAGTCTAGTTCTTAGGCAAGAAGCGTGTTTGTTTTGGGAAAGGGCTGTTATTATCTTTGTTTTAAACTATAAACTATAAACTAAGTTCCTCCAAAAGTAAGCTCAGCCTATGCCCAGAAATGAACTAGGATAGTTTGGAGGTTAGAAGCAAAATGGAGTCAGTTAGGTCAGATCTCTTTCACTGTCTCAGTTATAATTTTGCAATGGTAGTTCCACCAACTGCTATATGGGAAGGAATGAGTTTGGAGGCAATTTCAAAAGTCTAGTTAAGAAACTGGACAGGTAGCAACAGAAAATAGGGTCAGAAAGTTCATGAATATATTTTGGAAAACAAGTCAAAAGAACCAACTGACGAGTTGGATCTGGCAAGTTAAAGACTGAATCAAGGATGATGGAAGATGACGTCATTTGGTAAAATAGGGAAAACCAAGGAGGAATGGATCTGGGGGTGGAAATGAGCAATTGTGTTTTTGAACACATTGAACTTGATATACCTACCAGGCAGAATTTTTAGGAAGAATAAACTCAGCAGGGTGCGGTGGCTCACGCCTGTAATCCCAGCACTTTGGGAGGTCAAGGCGGGTGGATCACCTGAGGTCAGGAGTTCAAGACCAGCCTGGCCAACATGGTGAAACCCCATCTCTACTAAAAAATACAAAAATTAGCCAGGCATGGTGGTGTGCCCCTGTAACCTCAGCTACTTGGGAGGCTGAGGCACAAGAATCGCTTGAACCGGGAGGCGGAGTTTGTGGTGAGCTGAGATTGCACCACTGCACTCCAGCCTGGGCCACAGAACCAGACTCTTGTCTCAAAAAAAAAAAAAGAATAAATGAGACAACATTTAAAAACACCTAATACATAATCAGTACTCAAAAAAAACAATTATTTTCTTTCCAAATTTGCTAAATTTCCTAAAGCCAGGTGCCCTAATTTGAAAAAGGGACGATATCAATCTTACAGATTCATAGTGTGCCTTAATAGACTTAATATATGTGAATAAAGGTTATTAATAATAACTAATGCATACATAGGTCTTACCATGTTCTAAGCACTCTTTTAAGTATATTTAATTTACTAATCAGTTTAAGCCAACAACTCTATAAGTAAAACTGCCCTTATAAAATTATAACTGACGGCCGGGCACGGTGGCTCACACCTGTAATCCCAGCACTTCAGGAGGCCGAGGCGGGTGGATCACAAGGTCAGGAGATCGAGACCATCCTGGCTAACACGGTGAAACCCCATCTCTACTAAAAATACAAAAATTAGCTGGGCGTGGTGGCGGGTGCCTGTAGTCCTAGCTACTCAGGAGGCTGGGGCAGGCGAATGGTGTGAACCCGGGAGGCGGAGTGCAGTTAGCCAAGACCGTGCCACTGCACTCCAGCCTGGGTGACTGAGTGAGACTCCGTTTCAAAAAAAAAAAAAAAAAAAATTATAACTGAAAGAGTGAAAGAGATCCGACCTAACCAACTCCATCTGGCTTCTAACTTCCAAGCAATCCTTGTTCATTCCTGGGCATCCATGAAACTAATTTTGGGAGGAGCCTAGTTTATAGTTAAACTTTGAAACTTTGATCTCTGGCCGGGTGCAGTGGCTCACACCTGTAATCCCAGCACTTTGGGAGGCTGAGGCAGGCAGATCACTGGAGTCCAGGAGTTTGAGACCAGCCTAGGAAACATAGCAAAACTCTGTCTCTACAAAAATTACAAAAAATAGCCGAGCATGGTGGAGTGTGCCTGTAATCCCAGCTACTAAGGAGGCTGAGGTGGGAAGATCACTTGAGCCTGGGAGGTCTAGGTTGCAGTGAGCAGAGGTGTCACCAGTGCAATCCAGCCTGGGCAACAGAGTCTCAAAAAAAAAAACCAAGAAAAACCAAATAGTACCTCTTTTGTTTAATTGGATTTTCCTGATTACAAATGAGAGAACCAATTTTTTTTTGAGACAGAGTCTTGTTTGTTGCCCAGGCTGGAGTGCAGTGGCGCGATCTTGGCTCACTGCAACCTCTACCTCCCGGGTTCAAGCAATTCTCCTGTCTCAGCCCTCCGAGTAGCTGGGACTACAGACGCATGCCACCACATCCAGCTAATTTTTGTATTTGTCATAGAAACGGGGTTTCACCATGTTGGCCAGGCTGGTCTTAAACTCCTGACCTCATGATCCACCCACCTCAGCCTCCCCAAGTGCTGGGATTACAGGCATGAGCCACCACGCTGGGCCCAACATTTCCCTTCCCCCCCTTCATAATATAGGTAAATGTGCTGATACAATGTAAAAAAAAAAATTGGTTAAAGAAAGAAGTCCACAACTATAAATCAACCAAATATGAGCTTTGTCCTTTGTTATACGTTTACCCATTCAACCAGTACACATTGAACTGATATTTGCCAGGCCTGGTTTACAAAGATGACTAAGATATTGTGTGGAGACAAAAATGAATCCAGCTAATTATAAGGCAATGAGCTAACTGCTATAATAGACATAGGTTCACAATGCATGCCTGGAAAAATAGCATTCATCCTTCAAGAGTCCTTCATATTTCTGCAAAGTAATAACAACTAGCATTGATTGCTTGTTCTGACCTATTCGCTGTGCTAAATGTATCACATGAATGATCTCAACTGATCTTCATAACAACCTTAAGAGGTAGTTCTTATTATTTTCTCCATTTCATAGATGAAGGAACTGAGGCAGAGAGAAGCTAAGCAGTTTTTTTTAAGGTTGTGGCAGGACTTGGATTTGAAGACAAGCATTCTGACTTCAGAGCCTGTGATCTTAGGTACTTACACTATTCCACCTCCTTAATCTATTCTGTTTACCTCCCCTTCCTCTTTCCATGCAAAATCAGAAGACAGTATTTTGTGGTATCATAGCATCCTAGGAATACCTCTATTGGAAATTCTACTGTTTTGAACTATTATGTTCCAGTGACTGTCTCCTTTAGAAAAGGAATGTATTATTCTTTTTTAGACTGCATAGCAAGTAGTAGGTGTTCAATAATGTCACCAAGGATAAAACTAGTGATTAAAAATGTGATTATTTCAACCACCTTGAAGGAGGACAAACTGTTCATGGCAAGCAAGCAGGCCAGGCTGTAAAAGGTGTATTTGTTCTTGTTCAAGAGGCCTCATGGAGCCCAGGATACCTAGAGAGTAGATATTCACAAAAGGGGTGAAAGGACTAGGAGAAAGAGAGGCAAGGGCTGCTGGAGTTGACAGATTTTCTTTCCCGTAGGTGATGAGATGGATTTGAAGGACAGTGATCTGTAGGAAATTCATAGACTGCTCTGCGTATTTGTTCTCACACTTAAAAATGTAACCAGATGGGCACGGTGGCTCATGCCTGTAATCCCAGCACTTTGGGAGGCCGAGGTGGGCAGATCGCCTCAGGTTAGGATTTCGAGACTGGCCTGGCCAACATGGTGAAACCCCGTCTCTACTAAAAACACAAAAATTAACCGGGTGTGGTGGTGCGAGCCTGTAATCCCAGCTACCCGAGAGGCTGAGGCAAGAGAATCACTTGAACTCAGGAAGTGGAAGTTGCAGTGAGCCCAGGTCTTGCCACCGCACTCCAGCCTGGGCAACAGAGCGAGACTCCTGCTCAAAAACAAAAAAAAAGTGTCTAACCTTAGAAGGGCTTAAGTAGTATTTTGATGCACCCAAGAGCAGAACTCTAGAGAATTCTTTCAAAAGTAACTTTTAAGGAAATGTCAGCCTTTTATAAAATATCCGCCCAAGTAACTTGGAAACCCTTTCTTTGAGAAAATAAACCACATCAAACACGTACTGAGATCGTGAAGTGCACTTTAAGCTCATTTTTGCTGGAAGGGAAATCTCACTTGTACCCTTCTTCAAAACAAACATGTGTAGACTCTGGTATAACTGTCTAAATTTTGTTGCTGTTACCTTTAATTTTTTTTCCTTTGTGAAGGGAATAGAATTTTATCTGTATTATTTGTAAGGGCTTTTTTTCTCCTGAGATAAATGTGACATATGTCAAGAACTAGAGTTAATCTGGCCTAACATGGAACAAGGAGAGCTGGGGCTCAGAGGCATAAAGGACTTTATTTGTTCCTAAGATCAGTGCTTGAGATATTTTGCAGATCCTGAACCTGATGAATCAGCTGGCACCACCCAGATCGATTAACTGGCTCATCTGATCTTGTGGCCCCCACCCAGGAACTGACTCAGTACAAGAGGACAGCTTCCATACCCTATGATTTCATCTCTTGCCTAACCAATCACCACTCCTGACTCCCTGGCTTCCCCCCACCAACAAGTTGTCCTTAAAAACTCTGATCCCCGAATGCTCAGGGTGCCTGATCTGAGTAATAATAAAACTCCAGTCTCCTGCACAGCCTGCTCTGCATAAATTACTCTTTCTCTATTGTGATTCCCCTGTCTTGATAAACTGGCTCTGTCTAGGCAGCAGGCAAGGTGAATCCATTGGGCAGTTACAACTTTAGAATCCTCCCGAGGTGGGAGGATCATTTGAGGACAGGAGTTTGAGACCAGCCTGGGAAACATGGCAAGACCCCATCTCTATAAATAAACTAAATTAATGTGTTGGCAGGACCTTCTGGAAGCTTTAGGGGAAAATCCATTTCCTTGCCTTTTCTAGCTTCTACAGGCCCCCTACATTCCTTGGCTAAGGCCTTCTTCCACCTTCAAAACTAGCAATGACTAGTCGAGTCTTTCTCATGCTGCATCAGTTGGCCACCGACTCTTCTTCTGCCCCTCTCTTCCACTTTTTTTTGTAATTTTTAATTTTTATTTTTTTGAGACAGAGTCTCACTCTGTTGCCCAGGCTGGAGTGCAATGGCGCAATCTTGGCTCACTGCAACTTCCGCCTCCCGGCTTCAAGCGATTCTCCCACCTCAGCCTCCTGAGTAGCTGGGCTTACAGGTGTGTGCTACCACTGCTGGCTAATTTATATATATATATATACATATATATATATTTTTTTTTTTTGAGACGGAGTTTCACTCTTGTTGCACAGGCTGGAGTGCAATGGCGCAATCTTGGCTCACCGCAACCTCCGCCTCCCGGGTTCAAGCTATTCTCCTGCCTCAGCCTCCCGATAGCTGGCATTATAGGCATGTGCCACCATGCTTGGCTGATTTTGTATTTTTAGTAGAGATGGGGTGTCTCCATGTTGGTCAGGCTGGTCTCGAACTCCCAACCTCAGGTGATCCGCCCATCTCGGCTTCCCAAAGTGCTGGGATTACAGGAGTGAGCCACTGTACCTGGCCAATTTTTATATTTTTAGTAGAGATGGGTCTTCACCACGTTGGCCAGGCTGATCTCAAACTCCTGACCTCAGGTGATCTGCCCGCCTGGGCCTCTCAAAGTGCTGGGATTACAGGTGTGACCCACTGCGCCCAGCCATAAACACATCTTTAAAAGTGTAAGAGGCCAGGTAGTCAGGAGTTTGAGACCAGCCTGGCCAACATGGCGACACCCTGTCTCTACTAAAACTACAAAAATTAGCCAGGCATGGTGGTGCGTGCCTGTAGTCCCAGCTACTTAGGAGGCTGAGGTGGGAGAATTGCTTGAACCCAGGAGGCAGAGGTTCAGCAAGCCAAGATTGCACCACTGCACTCCAGCCTGGGTAACAGAGCGAGACTCTATCTCAAAAAAAAAAAAATAAATAAATAAATAAAAGATGTGTTCACATTGAGCCCACCCAGATACTCCAGATTAATTTCCCTATTTTAAGGACAAATGATTAGCAACTTTAATTCTATCTGCAACCTTAATTCTCCTTTTCCATGTAATATATTCACAGGTTCCAGGGATTTAGTGTGTGCTTATCTTTGGGGCTTAATTATTCTGCCTATCGCAACTTCCAAAGTTGAACTATATTGTGCAAGATGGACATTCAAGCTACCAACAATGTTGAAAACTTAGATTTGTTCAGTACATTTATAGCCATTACACATTCTTTATGCCTGAAAGGTAAACCTTGTCCACAAAGCATGAATAAATAAATTGGTATCCTTTTTTGTAGGATTCTTGGCTCAGGGCCAAAGGAGCTTTACAGTACTTTTTAGATTCTCACAGGTTAAAAAAAAAACAAAACAAAACAAAAAAACAAGCCAGGCACAGTGGCTCATGCTTGTAATGTAATGCCAACACTTTGGGAGGCCAAGGTGGGTGGATCGTTTAAGCCCAGCAGCCTGGGCAACATGGCAAAACCCTGTCTCTACAAAAAATACAAAAACTAGCCAGGCATGGTGGCATGTGCCTGTAGTCCCAGCTACTCAGAAGGGTGAGGTGGGAGAATCACTTGAGCCAGGGAGGCAGAGGTTGCAGTGAACTGAGATCGGGCCACTGCACTCCAGCCTGGGCAACAGAGCAAGGCCCTGTCTCCAAACAAAACAAAACAAAACAAAAAAACAAGAGATATATAACACTATTGACATAAATAAATGTCTCTTTTGGAGGAGAGTAACAATATCCTAAAATCATTACTTTTGTGTCAAAACAATAAATGTTTACACTGGAGACAATAGAAAAAGCTGAGCGTTCAAAGTTTTTTGTTTTTGAGACAGAGTTTTGCTCCTGTTGCCCAGTCTGGAGTGCAACGGCGCCATCTCAGCTCACTGCAACCTCTGTCTCCCTGGCTCAAGTGATCCTCCTGCCTCAGCCTCCCGAGCAGCTGAGATAACAGACATGTGCCACCACACCCAGTGGCGCATTGGCCAGGCTGGTCTCGAACTCCTGACCTCAGGTGATCCACCTGCCTCAGCCTCCCAAAGTGCTGGGATTACAGGCGTGAGCCACCATGCCTGGCCCCTTTTAAAGTGTTTTGTTTGTTTGTTTAGAGACAGTCTAGCTGTGTCACCCAGACTGAAGTGCAGTGGTGAGATCATGGCTTACTGCAGCCTCAAACTCCTTAACTCAAAGTATCCTCCCACTTCAGCCTATGAAGTAGCTTGTACCACCGGCATGCACCACCATACACAGCTATTTATTTTTATTTTTGTAGAGACGGTGTCTTGCTAGGTTACCTAAGTCTCCAACTCCTAGGCTCATGTGATTCCCCTGCGTTGGCCTCCCAAAATGCTGGGATTACAGGCATGAGCCACCTTACCCAGTCTAAAGTTTTAAAAAACACTTAGTAAAGGAAATTTAAATTAAAAAAAAATTTAGTTCAAGGCCAGGTGCTGTGGCTCTTGTCTGTAGTGGATCACTTGAGCCCAGGAGTTTGAGACTAGCTTGGGCAACACTGCAAGATCCTGTCTCTACAAAAAAAAATTTTTTAATTAGCCAGCTGTGATGGCATGAGCCTGTAGTCCCAGCTACTTGGGAGGCTGATGTGGGAGGATCGCTTGAGCCCTGGAGGCTGAGGCGGCAGTGAGCCGTGATGGTGCCACTGCACTCCAGCCTGGATGACAGAGTGAGACTGTCTCCAAAAAAATTGTTTTAGTTCAAGAGAATGGAAACAATGGTAGTGAGGAAAAGCAATGTTGTACCCCGAACTTTTCCTCAACAAAGAAAATAACTTGGCACAGTTATATTAGTTCACAAAGGTATTCCGAGTAGAAAAAAAATCTTTTTTTTCATTTAATTTTATTCTTTTCTTACAGACTCGTTCAAAACAAGCCATGACTCCTCAGCAAAACAGCTCCATCAAGCGTCTCGCCAACCTCTCCCTTGGGGCTCAGTCAAGGGAATGAAAAAACGAGGCTAGACACCTGTCCCCAACGGAAAAACCAAGAACACACCTGGAGAGCAGCTCAGACAAAGGGAGCCAGGCGGGGAAAACAGTAATTGGAGAGGAGACCGTGCTTCCAGTCTGTTGCTGGTTTACAAGGTAAATCTATTCCTGGACGAAAGGGGTACAGGAACAGCACCCGAAAACCGGGGACAGGCTGTGGCAGGCCCGACGTCTTTCAGGCCCAGCTCCTAGCGTCGACGTCCCTCCTTCCAAGACGTTTCCCAGCAGGCCCTGCGCCCAGTTTGGATCAAGTGAGCCGCCTGAGATTGCCAAGCTTCCTGTGCGCATCTCATTAACGCATCTGCTTATTCATGCATTTATTCTTTTGCTGGGGAGGGGGTGGAGGGGAACGGTGTCTCACTCATTCTGTAGCTCAGGCTGGAGTGCAGGTGGGGCGATCTCGGCTCACTGCAACCTCCGCCTCCCAGGTTCAAGCGATTCTTGTGCCTCAGCCTCCCAAGTAGTTGGGATTACAGGTGCACACCACCACGCCTGGGTAATTTTTGTACTTTTGGTGGAGACGGCGTTTCACCATGTTGGCCAGCCTGGTCTCGAACTCCTGACCCCCGGTGATCTATCCACCTTGGCCTCCCAAAGTGTAAGGATTATAGGCGTGATCCACGGCACCCGGCCTTATGCATTTATTCTTATTGAGCACCTAACATGCTCTAAGCATCGGGGGCAAAAAAGTAAATGAGATATAACAACACTTAACACACAGCATTTATTTGCACGGGTGTTGGCTTTCTAGCCCTCCAGCGACTGCTTCTAGGTAGGGGCCCTCTTTTGTTTTTGCATCCTCCCAGTCTAGCACAGTGCCTGGCACTGACTAGGTGCTTTGTTAACAAAGGAATGACTTTAAAACGTATTTTTGATAGGGAGCTCGGTTCTCAAACCTGTAGCCCTACGTGGGGTAGGGGAGGCGGGAGAATGGGTGAACAGGCAGACACGAGGAGAATGGGAGACGTGTTTGTATTAGGAGTGCTCACAGCAATCCACAGCTTCCCTGTGTTCCTCGTTCTCAAATAAGAGGAGGGGAGTCGAGGGCAGGATGGGGCAGCCTTCCCCGCGCAGGAGGGCTGGGTTTGGGGGCCCCAGCCGGGAGTTCTCACTGCGCTCCCGAGCCCGCCTGCCCACCCGCGCCGCTCACCAGGTCAATGGCCACGACGTCCCGCAGAGCCACTACCCGCCGGATGGACTTGGGCGGGTACTCGGTTAGGTAGACGAGCCGGTCGCTTAGCACCACATACTTGAGGATGTGGTTCTCAGAGTTGGACACCACGATGCATGGCTCGTAGGCGCGGACCGCGTCGTAGACCTCCGGCGGCAGATGCCGCCGCAGGAACACATCCAGGCGGCTGTTCCTGCGCGCGGGGAAGCCGGACGGCAAGGGGCTGGCCATGCCCGGCGCCCGCAGCGGGGCGGAGTGCTGGGACTCGAGGCCCTCAGCTCGCCCTCTCTCCCCGCCCCCGCGCTGGAACCCGCGCGCCACAAAGCCGCCGGCCACGCGTCGCCTCCTCTCCCAGGCGCGGGGACCCGGGCCGCAACTGCAGGAATCGACGCTAGGTCGGCTTCCCTGGAGCGCCCTCCCCAGCCCTGTCCAGCCTCTCGATCTTTGTCCTAACCTCAGACGGCGATGGGCGGGGCAAGACGCTGGTCCTTCAGGCCCGAGTTGATGGGCACCTCGGGCTCATCACCGTGAAGTCCCCTGCGGCCAACGGGCGGTGGATTTTTAGGGTCTCTCCCGCCCACCCCTCATGCCAGTCCCCACCACTGCGTACTCTGTTGCGGATCACACCATCCGATACAAACTTTATTGGTAATGGAAGCCAGCTTCAATCTGGTTTCCTGTTAGAAACTTGAAAGAGTTTAATTTACCGATTTATTTTTAACAACCCTAGAAACCTATTAAACCCAATCACACAGATTTAGCTTTTGGTTATAACATGGCCTGGCACAGCTTTCTGATATTGTCGGAGTGTAAACATAGGTCTTCTTTCTCCAACCAGTGAGAAAGGGATTTTTTTTTTCTTTTCTTTTCTTTTTTGAGACGCAGCTTTGCTCTTGTTGCCCAGGCTGGAGTGCAATGGCGCGATCTCGGCTCACCGCAACCTCCCCCTCCCGGGTTCAAGCGATTCTCCTACCTCAGCCTCCTGAGTAGCTGGAATTACAGGCATGCGCCACCACGCCCAGCTAATTTTGTATATTTTAGTAAAAACGGGGTTTCTCCATGTTGGTCAAGCTGATCTCCAACTCCCGACCTCAGGTAATCCGCCCACCTCGGCCTCCCAAAGTGCTGGGATTACAGGCGTTAAGTCACCTCGCCCAGCCTTTGAGAAAGGGATTCTTCACATGAATTGATGTGAGCACACCCAAACCAACCTAAGGCACATGGTTTTGTTTCCAATGCCCAGGACAATCTATGCAGGAAGAATGAATGGGTGATGCTGGCATCTTGAAAAGTTGAAGCTGATAGACTGAAGAATGCGGATTACATACCCTGAGGCTGCAGAGGAGTAAGTATTCCTTAGTTTTTACAGGCCAAGAATAACTTATTAATTAGGTTAGAGAAATGAGAAGGGCACAACAGAAATGCTCTAAGTCAGAAGTTCCATTTTTTATTTCGAATCCTAGAAAAGTTATTCTCTTCCCCTCCCCATTGACCCAAAAACCTGATAATGAAACCATATCGTTCATTGCTGTGGCTGCCAGCAACCCTGAATCAAATTAGATATATTCCTTATATTCTCCCTTTCTACATATTTTATTATTGTATACTGTATGTTATAAGCAACTTCAAATCCCTTGTGGAAAGAAGGTATAAATATATTACAATCCATAAACAGATATTGTAGACTACACTGGTACAAAGGGAAAGAGAAATGTTTTGGTCTGGCTAAACTTTTTTTTTTTTTTTTTTTTTTTTTTTTTTGAGACAGAGTCTCCCTCTGTCACCCAGGCTGGAGTGCAGTGGCATGATATCGGCTCACTGCAGCCTCTGCCTCCTGGGTTCAAGCCATTCTCCTGCCACAGCCTCCCAAGTAGCTTGGACTACAGGTGTGCACCACCATGCCTGGCTAATTTTTTTTCTGTGTGTATTTTTAGTAGAGACAGGATTTCACCATCTTGGCCATGGCTTGTCTCCTGACTTCAAGTGATCTGCCTGCCTTGACCTCCCAAAGTGCTGGGAATACAGGCACGAACCACCGCCATGTAAGGGTCTGGCTAGACTTAAGTCTAAGATCATGTTAAGGAACTCAAGTGAGTAAAGAGAAGTGCCACCTGCTGGCAAAATCTTAAATGACCTAGTAGTTAAAGTTTTCTTAGGATCTCATCACACATCTGAGCCTTCCTAACTTCATAAATGGATGAAAAATGAATGAACTACACCATCCGTAGCAACCTTTATTGATAAAAGATGCCGCATGGTTATTTCCTCCAAAATAAAGACTACTCATTATCTAAACCACTCTAAATAGAGTTTGTTGCTTCAAACCAACAGAAAGGCAAAGGCGCTTCACCTCTGCTGAATAGCCACACCTCACAAAAGCAGTTGAAAGATGAATGACTACAATATCAGAGGTGGAAAGTGAGGCCCACATAAGGGAAAGGCCTTACCTTAGTCTACTATTTTGTGTCTCTCAGGCTTCCTACTTCATACCTACTTCCCAGGACTAAGATAAACAGAATGACTGGACCAGGACCAAAAAAGACAGCATACTTGATACATCTGCCAAGAAGCCCATCTTGAATAAGCTTTTGGTGACAAGTGCACTAAGCTTAGCAAACATTAAAATGAAGCACAGGCTGGGTGTGGTGGCTCACGCCTGTAATCCCAGCACTTTGGGAGGCCGAGGCGGGTGGATCAGTTGAGGTCAGGAGTTTGAGACCAACCTGGCCAACATGGTGAAACCCCATCTCTACTAAAATTACAAAAAATTAGTTGGGTGTGGTGACACATGCCTGTAATCCTGGCTACTCCGGAGGCTGAGGCAGGAGAATTGCTTGAACCCAGGAGGTGGAGGTTGCAGTGAGCTGAGATTGCCCTACTCCACTCTGGCCTGGGCGACAGAGCAAGACTCCGTATCTAAAATTAAAAAAAAAATAAATAAATAAAATGAAGCACAGAAAGAAGGGAATTTGACTGGGAGATTGGTGGTCAAGGTGACTTCAGTTAAACTTTTAACTTCGTGGCACACAGAGAAGGCAATACAATGGTTTCCAGGCACTGTACAGCAGTGTTGCCAAGGTAACAGCAAAATTTCTATTGCAGGAAACGGATTTAAATATATAGGAAAGATCACTAGATTTGGAGTCAGGAGAACTAGATAAGGGCACTAACTCTGTTATCTATCAGACTTTTGGAAAGTCACAACCTTTCCGAGCCTCAGTTTCATCATCTATAAAATGTGAGGATCAAATGTGATGAATTATAGACTCTATGAGCACTATAGACATATGAAGCATTCACATTCCCTTATCTTTTGGTAAGCTTTACATCAATCCATGGCCCATAGGCCACATGCAGCCCAGGAAGGCTTTAAATGTGGCCCAACACAAATTCATAAACGTCTTAAAACATTATGAGATTTCTTTGCGATTTTTTTTTTTTTTTAGCTCATCAGCTATCATTAGTGTTAGTATATTTTATATGTGGCCCAAGACAATTCTTCTTCTTCCAATGTGGCCCAGGGAAGTCAAAAGCCTGGATACCCCTGTTTTACATGGTTAACCCAAATGCGCCAAAGATAGGTACCCCCTCCTTATCTTGTAAGTTCATCCAAACTCAAGAAACATTTGGCAAAGGAACTCCTGCAATCAAGCACTTAATAGATGTTTCTTGATAAAATTATCAAAAGGAATGGGACATTACTTACCTGGACTAATCCTCAAATGCAGTCTCCTTGAATTTCATCAGAACAGTGGTCTTAAGTGCAGGGATGGGCAATTTAAATAATTCAAAGCACAGTAGTTATGAGCATAGAACTGTAGAGCCAGATGACCTGGGTTCAAATTCCAGCTCTCCTATTCAGTAGCTGAATGACCTATGCCTCAGTTTCCCCATCTATGAAATGGGGATAATAGTACCAACCCCCAAAGGGTTATTACGAGGATTTAAAAAGTTTCAATAGTACCTAGAACAGGAACCTGGACTGGAGTAAATACTATATAAGCGTCTAAAGAACAAGTTGACTGGGCATGGTGGCTCACACCTGTAATCCCGGCACTCTGGGAGGCCCAGGTGGGTGGATCACATGAGGTCAGGAGTTCGAGACCAGCCTGGACAGCATGGTGAAACCCCATCTCTACCAAAAAATACAAAAATTAGCCAGTGTGGTGGCGGGCACCTGTAGTCCCAGCTACCTGGGAGGCTGAGGCACGAGAATCACTTGAACCCGGGAGGCAGAGGTTGCAGTGAGCCGAGATGGCACCACTGCACTCCAGCCTGGGCAACAGAGTGAGACTCTGTCTTAAAAAAGAAAGGAAGAAAGAAAGAAAGAAAGAAAGAAAGAGAAAAAGTTCAACAAGTATGTGATTTCCTGTTACATATGTGGTCGTTCTGCTCCCTATCTACAAGGTAATATTAAATTCTTCTGATTGGATACAAGTCTAACTTTCTGAGATTGACCCAAGGCAAATGTTACCTTTTTTGGGTCACATTTTTAGTGGAGAAGAGACCAGTAGGTTAGGCCATGAGAACCATGTAAGGATTCCAAACTAGAAGTACTCTTCAATGGTTCTAGGGATCCCAAGTATTCCCATTCCCCCCACTTGAAACTAAAGACAGACAGTACACACAGTAAGATATTTAGAATATGTGGCCTATAAATAGAACCTGACCTTTTTTTTTTTTTTTCTTGAGAAGGAGTTTCACTCTATCACCCAGGCTGGAGTGCAGTGGTGCAATCTCGGCTCACTGCAACCTCCACCTCCCGGGTTCAAGCAATTCTCCTGCCTCAGCCTCCCAAGTAGCTGGGATTACAGGCATGCACCACCATGCCCGGCTAATTTTGTATTTTTAGTAGAGACGGGGTTTCTCCATGTTGAGGCTGGTCTCGAACTCCTGACCTCAGGTGATCCGCCTGCCTTAGCCTCCCAAAGTGCTGGAATTACAGGCATGAGCCGCCACACCCAGCCCTAAACCTGACTTTTTAAAGGTGTCTCATTTAGGAATCTCTTAGTGCTTCAACTTAGTTGTTTTTTTTGTTGTTGTTGTTGTTGCTTGTTTTTTTTTTTTGTTGTTGTTGTTTTGTTTTGTTTTGTTTGAGACAGAGTTTCGCTCTTGTTGCCCAGGCTGGAGTGCAATGGTGTGATCTTCGCTCACTGCAACCTCTGGCTCACCGCAACCTCTGCCTCCCAGGTTCAAGCAATTCTCCTGCCTCAGCGGCACAAGTAGCTGGGATTACAAGCATGCACCACCACACCTAGCTAATTTTTGTATTTTTAGTAGAGACGGGGTTTCTCCATGTTGGTCAGGCTGGTCTTGAACTCCCCACCTCAGGTGATCCACCTGCCTTGGCCCCCAAAGTGCTAGGATTACAGGCGTGAGCCACCGCGCCCAGCCCTATACTTATTATTAATGGATACTGATCATTTAAATATCTACTATTAGTAATCTACTATTAGTAATTAGATGACATACAAAGGAAAGATGTCATTGTTATAAAAACCAGAAAAATGATTTGGATTAATGTTTTCTTTCACTGAATAATACTCCAATGCTCTATTTTGCCTCTCAGGCTTCCTGCTGCACATGTACTTCCTGTAAGAGGAACTAATGGTTGGAATAGGACCAATAAAGGCAGCATTCCTGACCTGTTTTCCAACTTCTTTCTCTGCCAAGAAGCCCATTATGCATAAGCTTTTAGTGACAATGGCATTCGGCTTTAAGAACAATGAGATGAAACACACAGAGAATCTGACACAGAACTCAGTAGCTATCAGCTCGTAATTATGTTCTTTTTGGTTCAACTCAATACATTTCACAAATATTTACTGAGAAATATTTATTAGCCATAAACAGAATCAGGATAACACTTACTTTCAATCTTTAAAAATTGTCTAGTTTTGGCTGGGCATGGTGGCTCACACCTGTAATCTCAACACCTTGGGAGGCCGAGACAGGTGGATCATGAGGTCAAGAGATTGAGACCATCTTGGCCAACATGGTGAAACTCCATCTCTATTAAAAATACAAAAATTAGCTGGGCGTGGTGGTGCACCTGTAGTCCCAGCTACTCAGGAGGCCGAGGCAGGAGAACTGCTTGAACCAGAAGGTGGAGGTTGCCGTGAGCCAAGATCGCACCACCACACTCCAGCCTGGTGACAGAGTGAAACTCCATCTCAAAATAATAATAATAACAATAATTGTCTAGTTTTTTCTCAGGCAGCCAAGAAGATGGTGGATTGAGACTGAGCATGCCTACCACAAGCAGCTGACCATCATTCAAAGCAAGAAGAGGGTCCTGCTAAAGGAAACTGGCAAGAAGCAGCTCCTATGGTACTTACAAGAACATCGATCTAGGCTTCAAGAGGTCCAAAGAGACTATTGAGGGCACCTACATTGACAAGGAATGCCTGTTCACTGGTAACGTCTCCATCTGAGGGCAGATCCTGTATGGCATGGTGACCAAGATGGAGATGCAGAGGACCACTGTCATCCAGAGAAACTATCTCCACTACATCCGCAAGTACAATTGCTTCGAGAAGTACCACAAGAACATGTCCATGCACCTGTTCCCCTGCTTCAGGATGTCCAGATCAGCGACATTGTCACGCTGGATAAGTGCCGGTCCCTGAACAAGACGGTGTACTTCAATGTGCTCAAGGTCACCAAGGTCGCAGACATCAAGAAGCAATTCCAGAAGTTCTGAGGCTGAATGTCTGCCTGCTCCCCAAAATAAAATAAAGTTATTTTCTCATTCATACACACAAAAAATGACTAATAGGTAAGATAACCACACAAACTTAATACACAACAAAAACATATTAAAACATATTAATGCAATTAGAGATTTAAAAAAAAAACTAGCAAGCTGTGTCAAAGATATGATCAAGCACAAGCCTGGTTGAGGACATCTGGAAAGACCTCATGAGGGAGGTAAATTCGATAAATGCTCAAAGAGTGAATGAAATAATTTCTTTTTTACCTTTTATTATAGGCAGTTTTTAAATTTTTTGGCCAGTTGTAGTGGCTAACACCTGTAATCCCAACACTTTGGGAGGCCAAGGCAGGTGGATAGCTTGAGCTCAGGAGTTCAAGACCAGCCTGGGCAACATAGTGAGACCTCATCTTTACTAAAAAAAGTTAGCTGGGCATGGTGGTGCCCACCTGTAGTCCCAGCTACTCCAGAGGCTGAGGAGGGAGGATTGCTTGAGCCCAGGAGGCAGAGGTTGCAATGAGCAGAGATTGGACCACTGCACTCCAGCCTGGGTGACAAAGCAAAAAAAAAAGTTTGTTTTTCTTTTTTTAATTTTCTGATTATCAAAGTAGTACATGGTCACTGTACAGAATTTTTTTTTTTTTTTTGAGATGGAGGCTCCCTCTGTCACTCGGACTGGAGTGCAGTGGCATGATCTCAGCTCTCTGCAACCTCCACCTCTTGGGTTCAAGCAATTCTCTGCCTCAGCCTCCCGAGTAGCCAGGATTACAGGCACCCGCCACCACGCGCAGCTAATTTTTGTATTTTTAGTAGTGACGGGGTTTCACCATCTTGGCCAGGCTAGTCTTGAATTCCTGACCTCGTGATCCACTCGCCTCAGCCTCCCAAAGTGCTGGGATTACAGGCATGAGCCACCACACTCAGCTGAGAATTTTTAAAAATCCAAAAACTTATAGAAAAGAAATGTCTGGAAGCCCATGATCAAGGTGCTGACAGATCCAGTGTCTTGTGAGGGCCTAATTTCTGGTTTGAAGATGGCTGTCTGTCTTCTTGTATCCTCACATGGTGGAAAGAGAGCTCTCTAGCTCCTCTTACAAGGGCACTAATCCTATTCATGAGGGCTCCACTCTCATGACCTGATTCTCTCTCAAAGGCCTCACCTCCAGATACCATACAGTGAGTTAGGGTTTCAACATATAAATTTTGGGAGACACACACATTTAGTCCATTGCAGACATGTTAGAGTTGAGGTGCTGGTGAGACATGCAGGCATCTGTGAATGCAAGTTGGCAGTACAGAATATTAGGACCAGAAGTACAGAACTGGAAGTCATCTTCATAGAATTGCGTGTTGAAACTGCAGAAATAGATAATTTACTAAGGGAGCAGGTGTAGGCAAAGGAAAACCAGATGGCTAAGAACAAAGGCCTGGGGAAGAAAACATGTTAAGGGAGCAAAAGGATATGGTGAGGAAGACAAAGAGGAATGGTCAAAAAAGTAAAAGGAGTTTAATAATAATATAGGGTCAGAAGTCAAAAGAGAAGAGAATTCTGAAGAGGAAGGAAATAGTCAACAGAGAAGTTGAAAGAAAAGAATAAATGAATAAAAATGGTCCCACGACTGGAAAATTTGTAGGAGTTTTAGTTGAGTGACTTGGGAGTGAAAAAACAGATTACAAAAAGTGAAGGAAAGGAAGAGTACGTACAGGAAACGAATGTGATGTACTGGAGGCAAGAAATCTTGAATCAAGAATCCAAGGTTCTAGTCTACCATTTACCAGTTATGTAACTCGGGATACGTTCCTTAAAATAGATCTACCTTAGTTTCCTCATCTGTAAATTTAAAATGGTGATGATGATACCTGCTCCATCCCTACAATGTTAGAGGAACAAATTAGAAGATACATGGAGGCACGGTGAAAACCATAAGGGACCACATATACAAATGTTATCTATCATAATTCTTTCAAGTACTTCAGCAATTGAAAGAAAAGGGAGACATGGGACAGGTACAAATAAAGTTTTGTCATTATAAGAAAGGGCCTTCTGAGCATATTTATAGGAAGAACAGACTCAGTACTATAGTCCTACACTGTCATCAATCCTAATGGACCTTCATTTGAGAGATAGGTTAGTGGCACACACTCTAGAGTCAGACTATATGTGTTTCAATCCCAGCTCTTTTTTTTATTTTTTTATTTGTATTTCAATGACTACAAATGAATCCCAGTTCAGCTACTTAATTTCTATGCACTCCAGTTTCCTTGTCTATAAAATGGGGATAATAATAG
Organism: Pan troglodytes; assembly: GCF_028858775.2. Taxonomy (NCBI): domain Eukaryota; kingdom Metazoa; phylum Chordata; class Mammalia; order Primates; family Hominidae; genus Pan; species Pan troglodytes. The sequence continues at coordinate 31,647,247 of NC_072408.2, read as the reverse complement.
TATCTATCTCCGTAGAGTTGTTGTGAGGATCGATGTATAAACACTTTAAAACTGTGTTTGACGGCCAGGCGCAGTGGCTCATGCCTGTAATCCCAGCACTTTAGGAGGCCAAGGCTGGCAGATCACTTGAGGTCAGAAGTTCGAGATCAGCCTGACCAACATGGAGAAATCCCGTCTTTACTACAAATACAAAATTAGCCGGGTGTGGTGGCACATCCCTGTAGTCCTAGCTACTCAGGAGGTTGAGGCAGGAGAATCGCTTGAACCTGGGAGGCAGAGGTTGCGGTAAGCCGAGATCGCGCCATTGCACTCCAGCCTGGGCAACAAGAGTGAAACTCTGTCTCAAAAACAAAAACAAAAACACAAAAAACAAAAAAAAACTGTTTGGCAAACATGCTCAAAAATGTTGGCAATTAATACATAAAAGCATTGTCATATGCAAGCATACATGCTTTATGTTAAAATTGAAACTACCATTACAAAATTATAACCAAGACAGTGAAAGAGATCTGATCTGACCAACTCCATTTTGCTTCTAAACTCCAAGCTGTCCTTGTTCATTCCTGGGCATAGGCTGAACTAACTTTGGAAGGATCTTAGTTTAGAGTTTATAGTTTAAAACAAAGACAATAACAGCCTCTTCCCAAAACACCCTTCTTACCTGGGGACTAGACTACCTTTGTAGGACTAACAAATTAGCCATAAGATTAGAAATTATTGTTTAGAAGTCATGCAGCTGGAGGCTACAAGATTCTGATCCTCCCCGAATTGTTCCTGGGGATAACACCACTATTGTAAAACCTACGATCAGTGCTTGAGATATTTTGCAGACCCTGTACTTGATAGATCAGCTGGCACCACTCAGATCAAAAAACTGGGTCATCTGATCTTGTGGCCGCCACCCAGGAACTGACTCAGTGCGCAGGAGGACAGCTTCAACTCTCTATGATTTCATCTCTGATCCAACCAATCAGCACTCTCAATTCACTGACCTTCCCTCATCCATCAAATCAGCCTTAAACACTCTGATCCCTGAATGCTCAGGGAGACTGATTTGAATAATAATAAAACTCAGTCTCCCATACAGGGAGCTCTATGTGAATTACTCTTTCTCTATTGAGATTCCCCTATCTTGATAAATTGGGTCTGTCTAGGCAGCAGGGAACCTATTGGGCAGTTACAAAAGGAGCCTTTTGGGCAGTTACAAAATGATAGTGTTATTTGTCAACATGTTGATGACTAACATTTTCATCTGAGATGAGAAACTGCCCATCCCTTCATGGACGGAGGAGGCAGAATATGGAATGGTCAAATGTAATACCTCTCTCAGGTCCTCTTCAGTTGGATTCCACCAAGTGCTTCTTTATTTGTTCTTTTTGTTGTTGTTGTTGTTGTGGTTGTTGAGATGAAGTCTCACTCTGTTGCCCAAGCTGGAGTGCAGTGGTGCGATCTCAGCTCACTGCAACCTCCACCTCCCGGTTCAAGCAATTCTCCTGCCTCAGCCTCCCGAGTAGCTGGGACTACAGGCATGTGCCACCACGTCCTGCTAATTTTTGTATTTTTAGTAGAGGCAGGGTTTCACTATGTTAGCCAAGCTGGTCTTGAACGCCTGACCTCCTGAACCACCCACCTCGGCCTCCCAAGGTGCTGGGATTACAGGCATGCATCACCACACCCGGCTTTTTTTTTTTGAGATGGAGTCTCACTGTGTTGCCCAAGCTGGAGTGCAGTGGCGCGATCTCGGCTCACTGCAACCTCCCAGGTTCATGCAATTCTCCTGCCTCAGCTTCCCAAGTAACTGGGACTACAGGCATGTGCCACCATGCCCGGCTAATTTTTTTTTTGTATTTTTAGGAGAGACGTGATTTTACTGTGTTGGCCAGGCTGGTCTCGATCTCTTGACCTTGTGATCCATCTGCCTCAGCCTCCCAAAGTGCCGGGATTACAGGCATGAGCCACCGCGCCTAGCCTCTTTATTTGTTCTGAAATAATATGAGTTTACAAAGTTGAAAGAGATTTCTACAATTCTAGGTATTTCAACTACCATAAATGAAAGAGCTAATGTTACTAGATAAACTGAAGATAGGCTTTGTATGACATTCAACATAAGAAGTAGCCATAAAATGAATTTACAAACAAAACAGCAAGTAAAGACATCTATAATACGATAGATTGAATTGCCATATTCTTTAGGATGAGGCTGGAATATGCTGAACATACAGATTGCAGAGGCACTCAGCCCAAGATTAGTATTGGGCCTTCATACTCCACAGTTGATCATCACAGCTAATATAAGAATTCATGCAATGATTCAGTTATTGAGTTGAAACTAGCAGGCTGGCACTGTGCTAGACTTGAAAGATATACTGAAATAGGTAGGGCAGAAATCCTAGCCTGAGATTTTTTTTCTTAGAAAGAAACATTCAATAGCAACTTGTGAAAAAAGCCATGTCTGTGTCTCCAGCAGCAGTGAAACAAGATGGTGGATCCCCTCACCATTAACCCCCATATGGAAAGGGTATATGTAATTCAGAAGGGATGTGTATTATGTCTGTTCTCACACTGCTATAAAGGAATGCCTGGGACTGGGTAATTTATAAAGGAAAGAGATTTAATTGACTCACAGTACCTCAGGGCTGAGGAGGCCTCAGGAAACTTACAATCATGGCAGAAGGGGAAGCAAACACATCATTCTTCACATGGCGGCAGGGGAGAGAAGAATGAGTGCCCAGCAAAGGGGGAAGCCCCTTATAAAACCATCGGATCTCATGAAAACTCACTATTACGAGAACAGGGTGGGGGAAACCAACCCCATGATTCAATTATATCCACCTGATCCCGCCCATGACATGAGGGGATTATGGGAATTACAATTCAAGATGAGATTTGGGTGGAGACACAGCCAAACCACATCAGGATGTGTAGACAACTGAAGTACAATAACATCAAGGCTGTTTTGACGTAAGGGCAGAATTTACAGTATGTGCTCTCACACAACTTGAAGTCTTAGAGGCCTTCCGGGAACAGGGTTAATCAGAAACCAACATGGCAGATTAGTACCAAAGATGGAGTTACTTTAGCTTCCAGATTCCACCCATCAATCCAGCTCTTACAGTTTCACTCGCCCTCCTATTTGGAGATGGTCCCTGAGCTTTTAGGGAGGGTGGTTTCATATGATATAGCTTTAGCAGCAGCGCCCTAGCAGTGGAAAACAGATTGGGCCCAGAGAGATTCCAAATGAGGGAGATTCACAGGCTTTGTTGAATTATCTCTAGTCTTGAGAGTACCATGACTTTGGTTTTCTCAGAAGTAAAACAAGAGATACTTCTTGTTTATAATTAATTTGAATAATTAATAATTTGAATAGTAGAAACATAATGCATGCAAGGATTACAATCAAAAGAAAATTTGTATGCCAGAACAACAAAGAACCTATTTCGTTGGGAAGCCAACTGAGAGCAGCGTGAAGAAAATTAAGGCCTGACACAGGGACTCACACTCGTAATTCCAACACTTTGGGAGGCTGAGGTGGGAGGTTCATTTGAGCCTGGGAGTTAGAGATCAGCCTGGGCAACAGAGCAAGTCCCCATCTCTACAAAAACAAACAAAAATAGCCAGGTATGATGGTATGCACCTGTAGTCCCAGCTCCTTGGGCGGCTGAGGCAGGAGGATTGCTTGAGCCCAGGAGGTCAAGGCTGCAGTGAGCTATGACCACTCTACTCCAGACTGGGTAACAGAGCGAGACCCTTTCTCTAAAAACAAGAAAAAATTAAAACCCAGTTCTCCTTTAGCGACATCTTGTAGCCACTAGCCTGACATTTTAAACACATAAATTAGAAACATGATGCAAGAGTGATTCAAGGTATTTTATATAGGAAATGCCTGGTGTAGTGTCTTGGACAGCTAAATAAAGGTAGCTGTTAAAACATTAGTTTTATTCTATGCTCTTACCATTCCTCCCTCTCCAAGTTTTGTTTGTAGTCTGTGGCAGCAACCTAGTCTGTATTTAGTACATATTGAATAATCAACAATGAAATGTAAATATTGAGCACATTGTGTGTCAAACAGATGTATTAACTCAAACCTCACAGAAACCCTTTGAGGTCGGTACTATTAACAATCCCCATTTTACATACGAGTAAACTGAAGCATGGATAGACTAAAGTGCCTGAGGTCAACTAGTGAGGAGGCGGAGTGGCAGTCAAGTCGAGGCAGCCTAAGCCTACACTGCCTCTATGTTGCATTAATAAATTAATAAATCTGTGACCAAATAAATGAAGTGACATTTAGTAGCATGGAAAGATCCCGTGAGTAGGACTTCCTAAGAATGCTCTCCTTCTTTTCATGGACAAAATTTTAGTCTGTTTAAAATAAATTTTGGACCGGACACCGTGGCTCACGCCTGTAATCCCAGTACTTTGGGAGGCCGAGGCAGGTGATCACTTGAGGTCAGGAGTTCGAGATCAGCCTGTCCAACATGGTGCAACCCTGTCTCTACGAAAAATACAAAAATTCGCTGGGCATGGTGGCGCGCGCCTGTCATCCCAGCTACTCAGGAGGCTGATGCAGGAGAACTGCTTGAACCCCGGAGGCGGAGGTTGCAGTGAGCCAAGATCTCGCCATTGCACCCCATCCTGGGCGACAGAGCGAGACTCCGTCTCAAAGAATAAATAAATAAATAAATAAATTAATTAATTTTGAAAACCTGTCAGCACTCATCAGAGCTTTACACTGCTGTACTCGGGACACTTGGGGCCGTAGACAAGCAATTAAATTGACTCACACGTGGTTAGAACCACGTCATCCTGATTCGTGAATCCGTACTCTCAACTACTAGAAGCCCTTTGTGGAATGCACGGGGCGAACCTGACGCTTGAGCTCTGACACCACGCAGACACAGCCGGGGATTTAGGAGCTGGGTAGGGACTCCTGGGCCGGATGCCTCATCCCGGCATGCACCTCAAGCCCCGGCGACCACGCCTTCCGGCGAGCGCCAGGGAGCGCGTGTGCGCCTCGCCGCCCGGAAGCGCCGCCCGCTCGCTGCATGCTGGGAGTTGTAGGCCTCCGGCGTCAGCCCGCGGGCTGCCGCCCGCACTCTCCATGAGACTGCTGGCGCCGGCGCCCGCCCGCGCGGCACCGACGCGGGGAGCGCGCTTCGCGCTGACTCAGCGGCGGCGGCGGCTGCGGCGGCGGCGGCGGCGTTAGCCGGCCCTCGCGCTCTTTCCCTTCCTGGGGCGCCGACCCCGCCCGCTTGCTTGCTTGCTTGCTTGCCTGCCTGCCTGCCCGGCGCCACGCAAGAGAAGGTGCCAGGGGACGCGGAGCGACTAGAGGCGCGCGGTCCCGGCCAGCTCCGTCTCTGGCGTTGTAGCTGCGGCCGTGGCGGAGGACTACGGCGACAAGGACGAGGGCCGCTCCCCCAGCTCTCTGCGTGCCGCGCCGCTCCGCTGGCTGACCATCTGGAGTGCAGGCTGGGAGGCGGGATGGAGTGATAGGGAAGGTGACTCGGGGCTCGGGGGCAGCGGGACCGGGACCAGGTTTGGTCCGCGTGAGGCTTCGAGGAAGTTGGCCGGGGCGGACCGGCCCGGGGGAGTCCCGACGCCAGGGAGGGTGCAGGCTTGGGACCCTCTATGGCGGTGCACCCCCTGGCTGGGCGGACCGGGTGGGGGTGGATACGAGCCGGGGCCGCCGCCGAGGAGCGCGTCCCGAGTGCGTGGCCGGCCGTTGCTTGGTGTTTCATCACCCGAATTGCCACGAGGCTTCCTTTAGGGGAGGGATCGGGGGAGGGATGGGAGCAAGGCTAGCAGAGGAGGGTCGGCATCGCCTGTGGTTCCGAAGCCCGTTAGTCATCGTTGTAGCGTTATCAACTGTGGAGACCTCAAACTTGATTCTCCCCCCACCCCTGGCCAAAAAGGAAAAGTGTTATTTCTGTGCAGTAATTGGCCAGCACGGACGCTCCATTTCTTCTCAAACCTTCCTCACCATCCTGCAGGACTAGAGAAGCATGAGGTTTCCCTGTAACCAGAAAAACGAGTACTTTTTGAAAGTGCTAATTAGTTGTGGCGGGCGGGGGTTGGGGGAGAGTTACGTTTTATTAAACCGACTTGTCAGCGTGGTGTTAAAAGGCTGGAAAGATTCAGTCGTAGTATTTGAAACAGTCTTAAGTAGGTGTAGAGGAATTTTTCCAAATTGTTTGATTCTTAATGGCTATCCAGGAAAAGTTAAGGCTTAATATTTTAAGTATGTTGCTTGCCTTCCCCCCAGAACCTTTGCAAGATGCATAATTGTTTACCGTATTGAAACATTCTTTGGGGTTTTGTTGTTGTTTTGAGACGGAGTCTCGCTCGGTCGCCCAGGCTGCAGTGCAGTGGTGCCATCTTGGCTCACTGCAACCTCTGCCTCCCAGGTTCAAGTGATTCTACAGCCTCAGCCTCCCGAGTAGCTCTATTACAGGTGCGCCCCGCCACACCTGGCTACTTTTTGTATTTTTCGTAGAGATGGAGTTTCACCGTGTTAGCCAGGATGGTCTCGATCTCTTGACCTCGTGATCCATCCTCCTCGGCCTCCCAAAGTGCTGGGATTACAGGCGTGAGCCACCGCGCCAGGCCTTCCACTGCATATTGATCGTCCAAATGCCTTCTATGTGGGGGATTCTTTCTGTAGTGAGAACTGTTAACTAGTTTGTTTCCTTGGGTTTATTGGCTATGTTTTCCTTAGGGCCACTTGATTTTTCTCCCGATAGCTTCAGAGTGACTTGACCAAGCTTAAGCACTTTTTTTTTTTTTTTTTTTGACACAGTGTCTCACTCTGTCGCCCAGGCGGGAGTGCAATGACACGATCTCCGCCCACTGCAACCTCCCCCTCCCGGGTTCATGCGAGTCTTCTGCCTCAGCCTCCTGAGTAGCTGGGATTACAGGCGCAGGCCACCATGCCCAGCTAATTTTTGTATTTTTAGTAGAGACGGGGTTTCTCCATGTTGGTCAGGCTGGTCTCGAACTCCCGACCTCAGTTGATCTGCGCCCCCCTCCCCTCGGCCTTCCTTAGTGCTGGGATTATAGGCGTGAGCCACCCTGCCTGGCCAGCATTTTTTTTTAAAAGCCATAGCAAATTCAAGGAAGCTTTTATTGGACTTCTCAATCAGGGATTCTTAGAAACTCCGAAATCGTTTTTTCTCTCTGTGGGCATTTTTCAGGGGAATGGACATCAGATTTTCTTAACATTTAGGGGGCGAAGGGAACCAGTGCCTTTCTTTGTGTTTTTCTGTCTTTTAAAAATGCTGATCTGGTATAAGAATGCCCCAAGTCATTTCCATTCCCCATGTTCCTGCCTCTGACTATAAACAACGTATTGAGGGCTCACTATGTGCCAGCCATGCTCTGCATACCTTATCTCTTTGAAGCCTTTACAACTTTATGAGGCATATGGTCTTTTTCCCATGTCATAGGAAGGGTTCTCTCAGGTTTTGTAAGTTGTCCAAGTGGCCCCAATTAAAAAATGACAAGATGGGGATACAAACCCAGGTCTTTGAAATCCAAAACCTATGCTCTACTATGTCCTAGGGACATAGTGATGGATAGTCAAGACAGTCCTTGCCCTTTAAGATTGTGAGAAATGGCCGGGTGGCTCACACCTGTAATCCCAGCACTTTGGGAGGCCGAGGCTGGCAGATCACCTGAGATTAGGGGTTCGAGACCAGCCTGGGCAACATGGTGAAACCCCATCTCTACTAAAAAATACAAAAATTAGCCGGGTGTGGTGGCTCACCCCTGTAATCTCAGCTATTTGGGAGGCTGAGGCAGAAGAATCACTTGAACCCAGGAGCCAGAGGCTGCAGTGAGCCGAGATCATGTCACTGCACTCCACCCTGGGCAACAGAGTGAGACTGTCTCAAAAAAAAAAAAAAAAAAAGATTAATGAGAGAAAACTAGTAAGCTGGCAGTGACAGCATAGCAGTGCTTAGGATGGGGCATGTAATCCAATTTGGGAGAGTTGGACAATAGAGGTCAAAGAAGTGTTCTTGAAAGAGATGGCTTCCAAGTTGAATTTCAAAGGACAGCAGGGGTTAACCTACTAACAAGAAGAAAGAGCAGTGTGCAAAGATGAAAGGTAGAATACCACTGGAGAACTGCCATATGGTTCACTAGCACTGGCCTTGCTGACCTGGTGTGCAGAATAGTGAGGAGTTATTCAAAAGTGTTTGGATCGTAATCTGAGGGCAGTAGGGAGTTACACTGCCTTGAAGTCTGCAAGTACGTTATGAACCATAAGAGAAAGGGCTGAGCTGTCTTCAAAGCTCTCAGTCCATATCCTGAGTTATTTGATTCAGGCAGGCTCAGAGGAAAACAGAAAAGCCTATTGTAGGTATCCTGTAACCTGGACCTGAGCCTGGTTTTGCTATTCCCAAAAGGCCTTTCTCCCCTACCCCTGCTATTCCCAAAAGGTTTTTCTCCCCTACCCCCAATCCAATTAGTTTTTTGGCGTCTTTGGTTACGGTAATTGAAACAAAAAGCCCCACAGCCTTTTTTTGTTTTTTTTGAGACAGAGTCTCGTTCTGTCACCCAGGCTGGAGTGCAGTGGCGTGATCCCAGCTCACTGCAACCTCCACCTCCTGGGTTCAAGCGATTCTCCTGCCTTAGCCTCCCAAGTAACTGGGATTACAGGTGTGTGCCACCATGCTCCACTAATTTTTTTGTATTTTTAGTAGGGGATTTTACCATGTTGGCCAGGCTGGTCTTGAACTCCTGATCTCAAGTGATCCACCTGCCTCGGCCTCCCAAAGTGCTGGGATTACAGGCATGAGCCAGCACGCCTGGCCCCCCACAGCGTTTAATGGAAGTAGTAAGACTTGGTGTCCCTACCTTATAGGTCTTGAGAGAATAATATCATTTTTCACATCATTTAGAGTTTGTTCCATGTTTGCTCAAATGAATATGCATTCTATCAAAAACTAGGATGCCTTTTGCAGCTTATTATTTGAGAATGTTGGAACCTATATTGTGAAGAAGTGGATTACCTCTCAGAGATTAAAAAAAATCCTTAAATAAGAGTAGTCAGTGTTAAGTCATTTGTGGATTTTTTTGTTTTGTTTTGTTTTGTTTTAAGATGGAATCTCACTCTGTTCTCCAGGCTGGAGTGCAGTGGCGCAATCTTGGCTCACTACAACCTCTGCCTCCTGGGTTCAAGCGATTCTTGTGCCTCAGTCACCCGAGTAGCTGGGATTACTGGCATGTGCCACCAAGCCTGGCTGATTTTTGTCTTTTTAGTAGAAACGGTTTCACCGTATTGGTCAGGCTGGCTTGAACTCCTGACCTTAAGTGATCTGCGCACCTCGGCCTCCCAAAGTTCTCAGATTACCGGTGTGAGCCACTGTACCTGGCTGGTTTGTGGGTTTTTGTATCTACTATTGAAAAACTTTTTTTTTTTTTGAAATTTTTAGAATTGGCTGGCAAGAGCAGAGATCTGTAAAATGCAAAACTAAGTCCATTGCTCAAAAGCTAAATGACTGGTTTTTCATTATCCTGTTCCTTTCATTAGACTTCTGTCGTAGTACTTAGTAAACACTCCAAAGGATATTGAACTCTGAGATCAGCCATTCTAATGTTTTAAAGAAGGTTTGTGATATTTGTATCTGGAAGTAGACAAATTATTATAATTACTGTAATAGTCTGCATTTGTCATTTTTATACTTAACTGCAGTTGCACAATTGCATTTTTAAGTACTAGAGATAAGTAAAACACTGCATAAATTAGGTACTTCTACTATTTAAAGTAGAAAATGATTACTTTCTATACCTTATTAAGAAGATCTTGAAGACTAAGAAAGCTTGAGGACCTTAATGGCATACTTTAAGATTTTTAGGGGCCAGGTGGGGTGGCTCATGCCTGTAATCCCAGCACTTTGGGAGGCCAGGGCGGGCGGATCACGAGGTCAGGAGATCAAGACCATCCTGGCTAACACGGTGAAACCCTGACTCTACTAAAAATACAAAAAATTAGCCCAGCGCGGTGGCGGGCGCCTGTAGTCCCAGCTACTCGGGAGGGTGAGGCAGGAGAATGGCGTGAACCTGGGACACGGAGCTTGCAGTGAGCTGATACGGTGCCACTGCACTCCAGCCTGGGCAACAGAGTGAGACTCCGTCTCAAAAAAAAAAAAAACAGATTTTTAGGAATTACACATTAGTGGAGTAGTTAGCAGAGCCCATTTTTCTGAGAATTAGGCTCTAACTTTTAGTTGTAATTTAGATAAGTTCCAAAATAAGTTTTTAAGCATTTAAGCTTCTTTGCATGATTTTATCCATTTACGTTATTCAGGATAAGCATCTATTTGTTTATCAAGTAATGTTTTCTTTCAACTTTGTTTTTTGTGGCAGATGTTTATAAATTCTTCTGTGGGATCAGAGGGCACGCCTATTACAACCAGAAAACTCCAAGTATAACAGCGAGGATGGATGAACAGGCTCTATTAGGGCTAAATCCAAATGCTGATTCAGACTTTAGACAAAGGGTAAGTTACTCTGCTGAATCATTTTTTAATCATGTCACCACAGATTGGCATTAGAGGACTTGAATAAAAATGCACCTGGCAAAAGTTTACTTTGGGTAGAAATGAACAGAAACAAAAAAATTTGAGGTATTTGAATATATTTTGAATATAGAAACAGTGAGTGTTGTGATTTATTTTCTGTTTACTTGGCCAAACAAAAGTATTAAAATCTCATATGATTCAAGGCAGATCTTTATGCAACATCAGTCATTATTTCTAATTATTTAAAAATTGTAATGCAAAGGATTCGTTTAAGAGACTTTCCATAGCAGCAGACATGTGTATTTTATTTTCTCTTTGCCTGGCTTGATCTATACAAGCTGTTTTAACACTTACCTTAATGATTTTTTTTTTATTTTAATTTTTTTCTAGAGATAGGGTTTCACCATCTTGCCCAGGCTGGTCTCGAACTCCTGAGCTCAAGCGATCTGCCCACCTCAGTCTCCTAAAATGCTAGGATTATAGGCATGAGCCACCCTGCGTGGCCACATTAGTGATATTTAACTTTCTTGTTATTTGGTCTAGGCAGACATAAATAAGCAGTTATGATAGGCTATGTCTTAAGTAAAATGGTTACATGACAAGAATCCATTATAAAGTGCTGGGATAGTTGGATAAATGTAAACAATTAAATATAATGTAGCCTACAACTATAATCATGACTATAGCTGAATGATAGAAAAATATAAAGAATGAGCCTATAATTAATTTTTTTAAAGACGTGGGCATTCGGAACTATAGGGTAAGTGGAAAGGAAAGAGGCATTTTCTTTTTACTTTTCATAGCAAAGAATACTTTTTATAAATGAGCTAAATGAGGTTAACAATCTCACTAAAAATTATAGCAGTTTTTATTCTTATTTTAAGAAAAAAATCTTTTAAAGCAGTAAAAAACAATCCCAACTAGTTTCTAATACAGTACCATGTGCATGTCTCTGCTACTAAATAAGTAACGAGCCCTTCAGATACAGGAAAATAATAGGAATTGAGATTTAAGTATCTGGCTAATTACAAGATACCTATCAAACAAGTTAGGACATCAAAAGACATTTAAAATCCATGTCTTCTGTGTGTAAACAAATCTTTCTTGTCATAGGGTTTTATGCTACCTACCTTCAAACATAGTTGAAGTATCATAGATCTTTACCTTTAGTCTAGCTTGGTATTGCATGCTTGTAATTAAAAGCCTTTGACTGTATGTTTAGTTATTAAATGGCCTTTACTGTTATTTTTATGTGCCTCTTGAAATCTTTCATTTCTTAAGTTCCAGCATCCAATTTTTGGATGAAAGAGGCATTTTCTTTGCCTCTTAAGTTCCAGCATCCAATTTTTTAAAATGTGCCATGATTTCTTTTTCAAAAAATTAAAACCAATACATTATTAGTGGTTTTAATACAGAAGCTCTGCTTTTTGTCAATAAAAATGGGTTCTGTCACATACGTGTTTTAAGCATCCAGGTCCAGGCATAATTCAGTATCCATTTAGCCAATCTGAATAACAATTTATTAGGATGAAAGGGAAGAAATCTTAAAGTGAATTCTGAAAGCCTTTTTGTTGCAGTTCGGGAGTAGTGGAAACTTAATTCAGTTTGGTGGTGAGAAGAATGACTGTCTGCCAACCCCAATTGCTCAGTTGTCTATCTGTAATTCTCTGTTTTTTACATGGGCAATAAAAGTTGAACTGACTCTTGTCACATAGAGTCAGTCAACCATTAGAAAAAAGGTATGGGGTAGAACTAGGTGGTGAAAGCTAGGACTTGTTTGTCAGTGTTGTAGAATTTTGTTTTTTTAATTGTTAGTAATGCATAGATTCAGAATACAAAGGCTTTGTTTAAAAACTAAAAACTTCCAGGTTATCTCTCCTCTCCTTCCCCTCACCCCTGCCCCACCCCCCGCCCTTTTTTTTTTTGAGACAGAGTCTCACTCTGTTGCCCAGCCTGGAGTGGAATGGCACCATCTTGGCTCACAGCAACCTCCAACTCCCGGGTTCAAGAGAGTCTCCTGCCTCAGCTGGGATTAGAGTAGCTAGGATTAGAAGCACACACCACCACGCCTAGCTAATTTCTGTATGTTTGGTGGAGACGGGGTTTCACCATGTTGGTCAGGCTGGTCTCGAACTCCTGACCTTGTGATCTCCCCGCCTCAGCCTCCCAAAGTGCTGCGATTACAGGCATGACTCACCGCGCCCAGCCTCCTCCTTTTTAAAAAATAAAACACTCGTCTTTGGCTTAAAACCTGTTATTATTTAAAGGAAATGGTATGTCATGACATTTCTAGCAGCTGAAACCACCTCTCCCCTCTTTTGTAAGTGAAATATTAGGTGGTAATGCAACATACATGATTAACTTCTACCTTGTCCTCTGGCCTCTGAGATATTCCTAAAGAATACCCTATGTTTCATGGACTGCTGTTAGAAACAACTAAGCTAGTACTATCTTTTATAGCTGCCTGTGCTCTTATAGTCTTAACTTCTAAAGAGAGACATTATTTACTCTGGGCTGTTTCCAATACCAACAACCAACTCTCTTGATTTCTGTGGACACCAACTGGGTGTCCTACAGATCAATTCAATTCTGACACTACCAGGATTAGCATCACATCCCACAAGTTATGGGCTCGGTCTTACAAACCGCCCCCACTTAAGACACTAATTGAGTCCAGAACCTCTCATATTTCTGATGATGGAGTAGCCTACAGAACTTAGAAAAACAGTTGACTTTCTTGTGCTGATGAAGGATCCACCTCATGAGCAGCCACATGGAAGCGATGCATAGGGCAAAGTATAGGGGAAGGGGCACAGAGCTCTTGTGCCCTCTCTAGGAACACCACCCTCTCAGCATCTCGATGTGTTTGCCAACCTGGAAGTTCAAGAGTTTTTATAGAGCTGAATCTTGAGTCCCTTCTCCCCTTCCCAGAGGTTGGTGGTTAGGGCTAAAAGTTTCAACACTCTAATCAATTGATCTTTCTGGTAACCAGCTGTATCCTGAGGCTGTCTAGGGTTCCCACACCAAGTTACCTCATTAACATAAACTCTGTTGACCCCGAAGTCTCTAGTGATCCTTCCACCTTAGCCTCCCAAGTAGTTGGGACTGTAGGTGCACGTCACCACTTCTGGCTAATTTTTAAATTTTTTGTAGAGACAGGGTCCCACTATGTTGCCCAGGCTAGCCTTGAACTGCTGGCCTCAAGTGATCTTCCGGCCTCAAGTGATCTTCCCACCTTGGCCCCCCAGAGTGTTGGGATTATAGGTGTGAACTGCTGTGCCTGGCCCAAAGGACTCATTATAAATAACAAAAGATGGTCCTGTCGCTCAGGAAATTTTCCAAGAGTTTTAAGAGCTCTGAGCCAGCAACTGGCTGCAAAGCCCAAATGTATTTTTTCGTTATACCACATGTTTAATATTATATTTGGTGATCTTCACATAATCACCTTCATTTACCTGGTCTTCTGTCAGTGGGAGCAGCCATTGAGACCATGTATGAAAACCCATTCCCTCATTCATACAGTTACATAGTATAGGAAACTATCACCTAAATATAAATAGAGTGGCTTTGATCTGTAACCCAAAGAAAAAAATAACTTTACATCTCGATGACCCAGTGTGTGTGTATATATTTATAGGTACATATGCACATAAATAACTAAAACAAGTTACAGAAAGTAATATTCTTGCTAGGGTACAGTACAGAATATCTAATATTCTCTATTTCATTTTTAAAAATTATTGTTCAGGACCCATAAACTGATTTCATCACTAGTGGGAGACACCACCGTTTTAAAAATATTTACCAATTGAAATTAGGTTTCTCTAAGGCTAATGTTTCTTTTACCTCATGTCAGCTTTTGTTTCATACATAATTGCTGTCAAATCATCTAGCAGTGCTTCCAGTTGATGTGCAATTTTCTTGTCTATTGGAGATACTTGTCACAAGATGTTCACTACTATTTGTCCATTGCCATGTGTGAAACCTGCATCTGGTGCAACATGCTGATGGGAAGAGTGCCTGAAGTAACTCCCATTTTCCCAACAGTTTGGTAGAGAGCATATGGACTTGGTGCTGCATCCATTCTAGAGTACTCTTGCTCCTTGTTGGCACTGTTACTTGTGATTACAAGGCCCTGAATTCATAAACTTAGAGATAAAAAACTTTCTCGAGCTTTGACCTTTTCAGTTACTTAATATTTTTCAAAATTCATATCATCCACTTGTACTCCAATTTTAATCTCTTTAGGGAACTTACATGATATAATTAAAGACTTGAAATACTCTCCTGTGTAACAGTAGATCAGATAAGGTACACAGTATGTTTTATCTTTTATAATCACCGCTTTAATAGCAGATGTGCTATTAAATAGGAAAAGTGCCCTTCACATGCCATTTTATAATTGCATATTATAAAATGATCACACCCTTAACTTATCCTCTGCCATTTCTCAGTAGTATGGCACTTGACAAAGCACTTGCTCTCATTCTTCATAATAACCCCATGAAGGCTGCGGGGCATTTTTGTGTTGTTGCTGCTGTAAGAAAACAGGTTTGATTGTCTAACTGATGGAATTTATCTTTATTTAACCTATTTTTAGGAATGACCCCAAGTTGCATATATTCGGAAGCCTGCATTTAATGTTTTAGCTGTTTTTCTATTAAGTTTACTGATTTGTTATAGGTTTGCAACTCTCAGAATATTTTGTTTATATTAGCAGGGCATTGAGATTGTTTAAATGCATTTTTTTGTTTTGCAATCTTATAGGCCCTGGCCTATTTTGAGCAGTTAAAAATTTCCCCAGATGCCTGGCAGGTGTGTGCAGAAGCTCTAGCCCAGAGGACATACAGGTAATTAAAAACAAAATTTGCATGACAATTTAAATTTCTGTGGACATGACAGGACTGTGAAATTTACCTGTATTTGGAAAGTGTTTTCATAAAAACATTTTATGACTTTTTTTTTTTTTTTGCAAAGCCATTAACATATAGTCATTCCATGTAGAAATGAGAAAAGTAGTAAACCCAGTTTGGCCATTTCAGAATTAACTTTTCAGTAAAACCATCCTTTGGTATATATTGTGTACCTGTCACCAGATCCCAGCTGGAATAAAGTGCAGTAAAAACTTCCTTATCTTATGATTGAGAGTGATAACTGCTTTCCTAAAACTTTGGTAAAGACGGTGATTGTCAATGATATATATCTTAATTTTTAAAATTATTTATTTATTTTATTATTATTATTATTATTTTCTTGAGATGGAGTCTCGCTTTGTCACCCAGGCTGAAGTGCAGTGGCGCAATCTAGGCTCACTGCAAGCTTCGCCTCCTGGGTTCTCGCCATTCTCCTGCCTCAGCCTCCTGAGTAGCTGGGACTACAGGCGCCCACCACCATGCCCGGCTAATTTTTTTGTATTTCTTTTTGGTGGAGACAGGGTTTCACTGTGTTGGCCAGGATGGTCTCGATCTCCTGACCTTGTGATCCGCCCGTCTCGGCCTTCCAAAGTGCTGGGATTACAGGCATGAGCCACCGTACCCGGCCTATATCTTAATTTTTAATTTTAACTTAAGGTATATAATCATTCGGTGACCAATCTTTTAATATTGGACCACAGTCTTTATCTTTGTATACTAACTAGCATTCACTTTATTCGTAGGTTGGTCACACCTGTAACCCATCCTCTACAATTTCTAACATGGGTCTCTGTACAATGAGTGACGATCCATAGATTTTTAAGATATTTGTCCCCGCCTCTCAAGTCTTCTGGTTATATAGGCCATGTCAAATATGTACAAGATTTTTTCCTTCTGCAGTGTGGCTTTCTATGAAATCTTTCTAAAGCATTCAACTAACTTTTTACAGAAATAGAAACTCTCTTATACTCACTTCATTGGCAGATTGTTGGTCTCTAGAGGATCTTTGTCAGTGTTTATAGCTGGCTAACTGCAACTCTGCCACTCCCCTAGAAAGACAGTTGGAAGTGGGTAATTGGTGTGTTGACTTTTGCCCCCATCTTATATAAGCAAGGGTACCATATTTGTAATTTAGTGTCCTGTATGAAACTTTGAAGCTGGACTGACAGTCCATGTGGCCCTGCTTGTTTTGGATTTGGCTACAATAGAACTACTGGGGTTGAATTTTAAGCAGGACTTAGACGACCATCTCTACTTTCACTCAGACTCTGGCTGTTCCGCTATTTGTAATTTTACACCTAACCTGTTATTGTAAAATGAAGGGACTGTTCCAGGAATCTTAATATCTGGAATTTAGGGGGATGGTTTGCTGCTTACAAAGCATTGTATTCAAGGTGCATCTTAATATTTTGGTTATTTTGCTTGTCAGATTTAATGGAAATTTTAAATATTGTGTAATATTTCGAGTTCTCATAGCTTTTTAAGTAAATGGATTTTAACATCATAAAATGAGACCGGTAAGTATGAAACAAGCCAAAGGTCTAGTTTGAGAAACTTTTCTGCTGTATTACTCATTACTATTTTGCCTTTGATTTGTTTTCCTCAGTTCATATTCTGCTTATCTCATTTTCTTTTTTTCTTTTTCAGTGATGATCATGTGAAGTTTTTCTGCTTTCAAGTACTGGAACATCAAGTTAAATACAAGTAAGGCTTTTCTTACTGTTTTGACTCAGATTTACGGGGAGAGGTCATTTTTTTAATTTAATGTTTTTCTTCCATAAGGAAACCATAATACAGGTTGTAAATTCACAGTGTATATGTTATATCCAGGTTATAGATACGTTTTGATGTACCCCAAAGTGTTTTAAAAGTGCTGAGTTGGCCAGGTGCGGTGGCTCTCGCCTGTAATCCGAGCACTTTGGGAGGCTGAGGCCGGTAGATCACTTGAAGTCAGGAGTTTGAGACTAACCAGCCTGGCCAACATGGTGAAACCCCGTCTCTACAAAAAATACAGAAACTAGTCAGATGTGGTGGCATGCACCTGTAATCCCAGCTACTCAGGAGACTGAGGCACGAGAATTGCTTGAACCTGGGAGGCGGAGGTTGCAGTGAGCCGGGATCACACCACTGCACTCCAGACTGGGTGACAGCGAGACTCCGTCTCAAAAATAAAAAAAGTGCTGAGTTTGTTGGTTACACATAAAAATCCAAGGCTGGGCGCAGTGGCCCATGCCTATGATCTCAGCACTTTGGGAGGCCAAGGCAAGAGGATCGTTTGAGCTCAGGAGTTTGAGACCAGCCTAGGCAAC
This sequence comes from Pan troglodytes, assembly GCF_028858775.2. Lineage (NCBI taxonomy): Eukaryota > Metazoa > Chordata > Mammalia > Primates > Hominidae > Pan > Pan troglodytes. Next base: position 31,629,502 of record NC_072408.2, on the reverse strand, counting down.
ATAGTGAGACCTCATCTCTACAAAAATGTTTTTAAAAAATTAGCCAGGCATGATTGCGTGCTTCTGTATTCCCAGCTACTGGGGAAGCTGAGGCCAGGAGGTTGAGGCTCCAGTGAGCCATGATGGTGCCACTGCACTTCAGCCTGGGCAATACAGCAAGACCTTGTCTCAAAAAAAAAAAAAAAAAAAAAAATGAAAATCCAGACATTTCACAGAAAAATCTAGATTTCCAGCTTTTCTGGAAAAGTCAGAATATCTGGTAACACCAGGCCTGTTTTTCTACATGACAACTCTCTTAGAGTTAAGTAGCTGCATGGGCACTTGTGTTCAGAATCTCTGACTTACTAATTAAGCAAAATAACAAATCACTACTGAGAGGATTCCTAGTTCACCTATTGGTTTATTCTGTAGATCACAGACCACAAAACATTTTCATTCGAAAAATTGTGTAGCCATCATTTGTTTCAATGTGAACAGAATCACAAATTAAAGATTGATATTGATGCCCTACCTGCCACTCTTGTCCTTATCTTTAAAGCAATGATGAGTGGCATTATCAGTTTATGTTAGGGAACTTCAGATAATTGAGAGCTATACAAATTTTCCCTTTCAAATATATGAGGCTGTTATTTTTTCCAACCATAGACACCAAATATAGCCATTATTCTTTTTCTTCTCTATTTTGAACAGATACTCAGAACTAACCACTGTTCAACAACAGCTAATTAGGGAGACGCTCATATCATGGCTGCAAGCTCAGGTAAAATCATAATTTCATTCAGTACCTCAAATTATTAGATATTTAAACTTATTTTTTGCAAGAGTTTGGAACTTTACCTCAAAGATTTTCATCAGTGTTCCTCCATTTGATTTCCTAGCTTTTTTAAAAGGTGCTGGTTTTAAAGATCATGGAAGTGGTAGTTTAGCAATAATTTAATATTATATCAATGACTGAAATGGTCATAGTTTCCATGACACATTGTGGAAACTTTGGTTTTAAAATGTAGTTGTTTTTAACTACTTGACAAACGCTGCTTTCTGTTTGGCTCTTAAAGGTGAGCCCTCCTGGACAGCCTCTCCACCAGAGCCCTTTATAAAGGGCCAGTTGAGTTCTTTTCAGTTAATTTTAGCTAATCTTAACACATAAAGCAGTTGTGTAGCTAGAGTTTTTATTTTCCTTAAAGAGCAAGTAGAGGAAAATTTTTTTTTCTTCTTAGAAGAAATTATAGGAACTATTAAAACTCTGCACATGAAACTTTTCTGTCAAAGTGTAAGAATGAGGAATAATCATTACAGCCTTTAATGGTTCATTTAATTGTTCTTCATCTGGTCAATCACTTAAATACTTTTGATAATTTTGAAAATCATAATTATCAAAATAATTTTGAAGAGTATTTGTTGCATAGTTTATCTGGGCCATGTTGACATTTGATGAAACTTTGCCTTTTAATAAGACAACTGGTGTTTCTGGGTCTTTTCAATTTACATTTAATTTTATGGACTGTTTCTCTGTTTGTCAGATGCTGAATCCCCAACCAGAGAAGACCTTTATACGAAATAAAGCCGCCCAAGTCTTCGCCTTGCTTTTTGTTACAGAGTATCTCACTAAGTGGCCCAAGTTTTTTTTTGACATTCTCTCAGTAGTGGACCTAAATCCAAGGGGAGTAGATCTCTACCTGCGAATCCTCATGGCTATTGATTCAGAGTTGGTGGATCGTGATGTGGTGCATACATCAGAGGCAAGTAACTAACCATGATTTTTTATATTTAATGTAAGTTTTGTAGGTGATAATGGGCACATAATAAAAAGAGCAGGAAAGTTTTCTTTCTTGAGGTAAACTTTCTTAAGTTATATAATTATAAATTTACCTGATGTTTTGGATTTTATTTTATGAAGGAACTCAAACTTGGTTTTTTTTTTCCAGAGATATATTGAAATTAAAGTATTACGTTACAGTTTTTATTTTTTTACTTTTTTGAGATGGAGTCTTGCTCTGTTCCCCAGGCTGGAGTGCAGTGGCGCAGTCTTGGCTGACTGCAACCTCCGCCTCCTGGGTTCAAGCGATTCTCCCACCTCAGCCTCCCTAGTAGCTGGGATTATAGGCACATGCCACCACGCCTGGCTAATTTTTGTATTTTTTGTAGAGATTGGGTTTCGCCAGGCTGTGCTCGAACTCCTGACTTCAGGTGATCCGCCCGCCTTGCCCTCCCAAAGTGTGGGGATTACAGGCATGAGCCACTGCGCCCAGCCTAAATTTTTTTTAACTAGGCAAATACTGTAGTGACATACACGAGTTGATTTTCTTTTATGAATCTGTTGAGAAAGGTAGTCTCAATTTAATACTGCTATACAGTCCCTGAGCAAGGAAGAAGCATTGCTTAGGAGTTGTCAGTGTTGCTACTTCTGTATTCTTCATCACATAGTGTAAGTACTATGTTACTATATTGAGAAATAACTTAAAATATGCTTAAGATTTCTAAGCAATGCTTTTTATAGTTTGTATTTACTAAGAAATTAACTCTGACACTGAGGAGTAGAACAGAAAGAGGAAATACAAGGAATCACAGGATATGATCTTAGAGCTGGTAAATAGGAAATACTGGTAGGGAATGTGTTAACAAGTCTGAAAGTTTACTCTCTGCAAGTATATTCAGATATCAAACATTATTTTGTAAGGTAATCTACTTTGCATTTGGCGTTTTGTATTTTAGGAGGCTCGTAGGAATACTCTCATAAAAGATACCATGAGGGAACAGTGCATTCCAAATCTGGTGGAATCATGGTACCAAATATTACAAAATTATCAGTTTACTAATTCTGAAGTGACGTGTCAGTGCCTTGAAGTAGTTGGGGCTTATGTCTCTTGGATAGACTTATCCCTTATAGCCAATGATAGGTAAGTATGCCTATTATTTTTATACTATAAACTTGTAAAATACAGTATCTAAAACTCATGACTTTGAAAATGTTACAATTTTATTGTCCCATTTCCAGGTTTATAAATATGCTGCTAGGTCATATGTCAATAGAAGTTCTACGGGAAGAAGCATGTGACTGTTTATTTGAAGTTGTAAATAAAGGAATGGACCCTGTTGATAAAATGAAACTAGTGGAATCTTTGTGTCAAGTATTACAGTCTGCTGGGTTTTTCAGCATTGACCAGGTTGGTAAATTTATATAAAACATTGTATGTAAAGTTGTTAGAACAAACTGGGATAGGTACTAAGTTAAATATAATAATAGCTTTTTTTCTTCTAAATGTTATAAACTCCCCTTGAGATTATAATATAAACCACTGCATCCAGCCAAAATGTTCTCAGTAGCATTCTCCTTGGAGAATGGGTTATACCAGTTCTTAAACCTGAAAGCCTGTAATTGCACATTTCTCACAAACTCTCGGGAGATGCTGACACAACTTGTTCATAGTGGAATTGAGATTTTTTGTTTTGTTTTGTTTTTTGAGATGGAGTCTCACTCTGTTGCCCAGGCTGGAGTGCAGTGGCACAGTCTCGGCTCACTGCAACCTCCGCCTCCCGGGTTCAAGTGAGTCTCCTGTCTCAGCCTTCCGAGTAGCTGAGATTACAGGCGCATGCCACTACACCCGGCAAATTTTTTACCTTTTTGGTAGAGACGGGTTTTCACCATGTTGGCCAGGCTTGTCTCGAACTCTTGACCTCAGGTAATCCACCCACTTCGGCCTTCCAGAGTGCTGGGATTATAGGCATAAGCCACCGTGCCCGGCCTGGAATTGTTAAATATATGACGTCATTTTAAAATTGAATCCTGTAATTAGCACTTGATTCATATTAAAGTTCAGTTTTTCCTCTTAGCTTGGGCAGGCAGTTTTAAACAGAGATGTGTCTTGATTGCTTATAGGAAGAAGATGTTGACTTCCTGGCCAGATTTTCTAAGTTGGTAAATGGAATGGGACAGTCATTGATAGTTAGTTGGAGTAAATTAATTAAGAATGGGGATATTAAGAATGCTCAAGAGGCACTACAAGCTATTGAAACAAAAGTGGCACTGATGTTGCAGCTACTAATTCATGAGGATGATGATATTTCTTCTAATATTATTGGATTTTGTTACGATTATCTTCATATTTTGAAACAGGTAAGTTTTTGTTTTATTCTTTTTGCTCAATACATAATACAAAGGAGCCATGGAGAAGTGGAAAATACGGAAAAATTAAAAATGAGAAAATACCCATAATTCTACTACCTAAAGATATTTACTGTTAAATACTAATGTATTTCCATCTTAAAAAAAAAAGAATTGGCCAGAAAATAGTTTCAGGTTCTAAATTCAGTAGACTAACCAGCTTCAGAGGTAGTTATAGGTTTAGGTTTTTTTTTTATTTTGAACCTGTCTTTATTTGTGAATACAGTTGAAATTTTCATAAGCATGGTTTCTTATTTTAATTTACATATACATCATTCATTTCTCATAAACAATTTTTTTTTCTTTTTTGAGACGGAGTTTTGCTGCTGTTTTGCCCAGGCTGGAGTGCAGTGGCGTGATCTCAGGTCACCACAACCTCCACCTCCCAGGTTCAAGCGATTTTCCTGCCTCAACCTCCCAAGTACCTGGGATTACAGGCATGCACCACCACGTCCAGCTGGTTTTGTACTTTTAGTAGACAGGGTTTCTCCATGTTGGTCAGGCTGGTCTTGAACTCCCTACCTCAGGTGATCTGCCCACCACAGCCTCCCAAAGTGCTGGGATTACAGGTGTGAGCCACCACGCCCAGCAACAATTTTTTACAATTTTTTACAAGTTTCCCCCACTTCCAGAAAGAACTTGTAGGTGGTGTTAGTCTCCATATTATAGCATTTAGCAATTAAAATAATTAGTAACTTATCAATATGATATTAGATGAAAGCCATTTCTGTATATTTACTTTGAATTAATTGAGTCAAGTCAAACTTAAAATACGTTCCCAAATGACTTTAGTTTCTGTTTTATTGTAGTAAACATAACATGTATCTTTATGTATACTTTAAGAAATTTTATGCAGTGTGGAAAGGTATGATCACTATTGGTAATTCCATTGTATATCTCTTAATGGTTTTGTAGGCTTGTTTTGCTTTGTTTAAAAACCTTTGCAGAATATGTTGTAGGTGTCTTTGTCTACATGTCAAGTTACTTACTAGAAGTGGCATTACTTGATCTTAGGTTAGGTATATTTTAAATATAGGCAGCTGCTGCTAAACTGCCCTCCAAAAAAGTTGTGTGCATGTTTTCAAAGATCTTAATTGATTAGAGGCCAGGCATAATGGCTGTCACCTGTAATCCCAGCACTTGGTAAGGCTGAGGCGGGAGGATTGTTTGAGGCCAGGAGTTTGAGACCGGCCTGGGCAACACAGGAAGACTCCATTTCTATAAATAATAAAAAGAAAACTAGCCAAGTGTGGTGGCACATGCCTGTGGTCCCAGCTAACTTGGGAGGGTGAGGTGGGAGGATCTCTTGAGCCAGGGAGTTGGAGGTTGCAGTGAGCCATGACTGCGCCACTGTACTCCAGCCTGGGCAACAGAGCAAGACCTTGTCTCAAAAAAAAAAAAACCAGGTCTTAATTGATTCGAAAAATGTTCTGATATGCAGGTATAACTTTAGAAAACCTAATAAGTTATTGCTTACTTTTTAACAGCTTACAGTGCTCTCGGATCAGCAAAAAGCTAATGTAGAGGTAATTGACTTTATGCTTCTTTTAAACCAATGATAGATTTTTAGTCTGTAATTTGCCTTGAAATGTAGCTTAATTTCAAATTATATCAAATTAGAAGGAGACTGACAAAAACTCTTTTATTCTCAATTTTATTCTTAGGCAATCATGTTGGCCGTTATGAAAAAATTGACTTATGATGAAGAATATAACTTTGAAAATGAGGTAAGAATTTTTTTTTGTTGAGGAGAAAGGAGTTTTAATTTTATTATATCAAATTAATATTTCAAGTTCTTATTGTTTCGGGGCCCTTTAAAACATGACGTTCTTGAAAAATTAGTCTGTTTATATTGACACAAACCTTGGGTGAAATTAATAGAAGCCTCTTAATCCTTCCTTTTTGATATTTTATCCATTAACAACCACCCCCCCCTCCTTTTTTTTTGCTTTGAGACAGAGTCTCACTCTGTCACCCAGGCTGGAGTGCAGTGGTGCCATCTCAGCTCACTGCATCCTCTGCCTCCTGGGTTCAAGTGATTCTTGTGCCTCAGCCACCTTAGTAGCTGGGATTACAGGCATGTGCCACCATGCCCGGCTAATTCTTGTATTTTTAGTAGAGATGGGGTTTCGCTGTGTTGGCCAAGTTGGTCTTGAACTCCTGGCCTCAAGTGATCTGCCTGCCTCAGCCTCCCAAAGTGTTGGGATTATAGGTGTGAGCCACTGCACCTGTCCCATTAACAGCCCTTTTACAAATACTCTGTAGCACTGAACATAGTAAAATATTGATAATATTATTGGTGATCATATTTCACTTTATATTTTGTAAGAATGATGAAATCCAGTCACAAGACTGTATTGGCAGAGTGGAAATGAGGCGCTCTAGACTTGTTCCAGTTAAAGGTCTTTTTCAAGATTGTGAGTGGGTCAGCTTCCCATCAAACAAGGGCCATTGGTGCTTTCTAGGTATTCAGTCATGGTATTTGCTGCTAAGCTTTGTTCTAAAGTGTTGTATTCCCCCACCTCAGGCATTCAAAAACTTAGGGTTGTAAAAGGATAATAGTGGTGCTGACCAACACACTGTGCACCTGGGATGTGCCAGGCTCCTAAGATTGAATATCTCCAGTTATACCATATTATTACCACTTTTTACAGTGGATATTGACTTACAAGAATAAATAAGGTGCAAAGAATTCAAAGCCCATTCTAGTGCTAGAGTATTGTCTTTAACCTTCTTAGACTATTTCTGGCTCTAGGCTTTTGAGGTCTACAGCTTTGTGCAGAAATACTTATTTGTGAGCTGGAGGGAAGAAGTTATTAAGCATAATAAGTTTTTCTATATAAATAGTGACAAAAATAAAAGTACGAAATGTGTAAATGCGGAAAAATACAGGAGAACTGGATATTTACATGAATTTTAAGGTCTTTTATGTTTTTAATTTTTATTATTATACTTTAAGTTTTGGGGTACATGTGCAGAACGTGCAGGTTTGTTACATAGGTATACATGTGCCATGGTGGTTTGCTGCGCCGATCAACCCATAAGTTTTTTGAATAAGGATTTTAACCTGTATCATAGGGTGAAGATGAAGCCATGTTTGTAGAATATAGAAAACAACTGAAGTTACTGTTGGACAGGCTTGCTCAAGTTTCACCAGAGTTACTACTGGCCTCTGTTCGCAGAGTTTTTAGTTCTACACTGCAGTAAGTTTGTCATTACTTTTGTAACAAGCCTACTTCTTTCTTTTGCTCTTTGATATGGGTCAAAATAAATGATTCATATGACTTATTAATCCATGTTACTTATTGAGATCTTATGTGTATCTCTGGAAACAATGCACTTGTCTTCTTGATTTATCTTGATCCTTTCTACCTTTGTGATGTATTGCCTGGGAAAGTTAACAATTGCTATGACTTTTTAATAATTAAAAAGGCTTTTGTTGGTGTCTTACCCTGTGCATAATTTACTGTATGAAAAATTTATCTTTAAATCTCACTGACATATTATACCTTGGTAGGAATTGGCAGACTACACGGTTTATGGAAGTTGAAGTAGCAATAAGATTGCTGTATATGTTGGCAGAAGCTCTTCCAGTATCTCATGGTGCTCACTTCTCAGGTGATGTTTCAAAAGCTAGTGCTTTGCAGGATATGATGCGAACTGTAAGTATACTGGAGATAATTTTGACCATAAATTTCTGTTTTCAGTATAAGCTAATGGGAGTTCCTTAATTGTTAGAGCTTAGTATATGTTAATACCGGGGCATTTTGATGTTGCAATAAATAAGAAGAGGTTTCCTAACTTTTTCCTGATCTAGCTGGTAACATCAGGAGTCAGTTCCTATCAGCATACATCTGTGACGTTGGAGTTCTTCGAAACTGTTGTTAGATATGAAAAGTTTTTCACAGTTGAACCTCAGCACATTCCATGTGTACTAGTAAGTACTCTGGATTTTTGTTACTTTCCATGGGTTTCAGCTAATGACTTGATAGTATAGTATTGTATTTTTCTGTCTATAACTTTTCTCAGAATCAAAACCTCTCAGAAATGCTTGGCACACACTGAAAGTAACCCCTCCTCCATTTCTTTTAAATGGATAGTTTGTGCCCAATTAGTCAACTAAAACAAGTTCTCAAGGGACTGTTTGTGTGTAGTTTAGAATTACTTGTATATTCCTAGTCCCTGCCTTTTAGGAGCTAAGAAGTAAAATTTGGTGTGAACAAAAATGTAGCAGGACAATATCAACAAAACCCTTGAAAAAATGCAGAAATAGTAAAAGTGTCTCCTTCTTTAGATGGCTTTCTTAGATCACAGAGGTCTGCGGCATTCCAGTGCAAAAGTTCGGAGCAGGACGGCTTACCTGTTTTCTAGATTTGTCAAATCTCTCAAGTAAGTATAAAATTGCAGCTATTATGTTTAGTTATTTTTTAAGTTACTGGATAGATGTAAAACAATAGTAAAGACATGGAATCAACCTAGGTGCCCATCAGTGGTGGATTAGATAAAGAAAATGTAGGCCAGGTATGGTGGCTCATGCCTATAATCCCAACACTCTGGGAGGCCGATCACAAGGTCAGGAGTTGGAGACCAGCCTGGCCAACATGGTGAAACCCCATCTCTACTAAAGATACAAAAAATTAGCTAGGCGTGGTGGCGGGTTCCTGTAATCCCACCTACTCAGGAGGCTGAGGCAGGAGAATCGCTTGAACCTGGGAGGTGGAGGTTGCAGTGAGCCAAGATCACACTCCAGCCTGGGTGACAGGGTGAGACTCAGTCTCAAAAAAAAAAAAAGAAAGAAAAAGAAAATGTAGTACACATACATCATGAAATACTAAACAGCCATAACAAAGAACAAAATCATGTCCTTTACAGCAACATGGATGCAGCTGGAGGCCTTTAATCTAAGCAAATTAACGCAGAAACAAAAAAACAAATGCTACATGTTCTCACTTATAAGTGAGAGCTAAATCTTGGGTACACACAGATATGAGGCTGGGAACAAAAGACACTTGGGACTCCAAAATGAGGGAGTGGGGCAAGTGCTGAAAAACTTCCTGTTGGGTACTGTGTTCAATATCTGAGCAATGGGATTGGATCAATAGAAGCGCAAACCTCAGCATCCCATGATATACCCGTGTAACAAACCTCCATATGTACCCCCTGAATTTAAAATGAAGATGGAGGCCTGGCGCGGTGGCCCATGCCTGTAATCCCAGCACTTTGGGAGGCTGAGGCGGGTGGATCACCTAAGATCAGGAGTTTGAGACTAGCCTGGCCAACATGATGAAACCCGGTCTCTACTAAAAATACAGAAAATTAGCCAGGCGTGGTGGTGGGCACCTGTAATCCCAGCTAACAGAAGACTGAGGCAGCTTCTGGAGGAGGCTGAGGCAGGAGAATCACTTGAACCCAGGAGGCAGAATTTGCAGTGAGCAGAGATCGTGCCATTGCACTCCAGCCTGGGTGACAAGAATGAAACTCTGTCTCAAAAAAATAAAATGAAGATGGAAATAAAAAAAAAGTAGACATAAATTATTTTCCAAGAGCCTATGGTAGATTTGGTTCTTCCTGTTCAAGTCAAGTCATGCTTTGTCAGGTCAGGTAGATGTACCCCCGACCTTTTTTTTTTTTTTTTTTTTTTTCCGAGACGGATTTTCGTTCTTGTTGCCCAGGCTGGAGTACAATGGCATGATCTTGACTCACTGCAACCCCTGCCTCCTGGGTTGAAGCGATTCTCCTGCCTCAGCCTACTGAGTAGCCAGGATTACAGGTGTCCATCACCACACCCGGCTAATTTTTTGTATTTTTAGTAGAGATGGGGCTTCACCATGTTGGTCAGGCTGGCCTTGAACTCCTGACCTGAGATGATCCACCCTCTTCAGCCTCCCAAAGTGCTGGTATTACAGGCATGAGCCACCGCGCCCAGCCCCCGTTTTATGTTGCCACTTCCTTTCCTGCTCATCAGCCAAGTACTTAGTTCAATAGTAAAAGTTTTCATTGTTTTTTGTTGTTATTTTTTTGAGACGGGGTCTCATGCTGTCGCCTAGGCTGGAGTATAGTGGCTGGATCCCAGTTCACTGCAACCTCAACCTCCTCAGGCTCAGGTGATCTTCCCACCTCAGCCCCCTGAGCACCTGGGACTACAGGCGTGTGACGATGGCCGGCTAATTTTTGTATTTTTTGTAGAATCAGTCTCACCACATTGCCCAGCCTGGTCTCAAATTCTTCAGCTCAGTCTTCCCACCTCGGCCTCCCAACGTGTTGGGATTACAGAAATGAGCCACTGCACTTGGCCTGTATTATTCTTTACTAGTACCATTTTTTGGGAATGAAAACTACTCCGTATTAGGTTTATAAGATTGTAAGTCATTTTGACAATCTTATCACTACAGAGCAGATAAAGGTAATTTTTAAAAATTAACCATAGCTAATCTTAATCAGAAGTGACTAGCCTACAACTGAACTTTTTTTTAGTTCTGTCTTAAAGGGGGAATTTGGTATTTTAGCACTGTTTTGAGCACTGTTATTAATTGTGATTTCCTTTTTCTATTTTTCAGTAAGCAAATGAATCCTTTCATTGAGGATATTTTGAATAGAATACAAGATTTATTAGAGCTTTCTCCACCTGTAAGTATCTGTCTCTTTAAGATATTTTACCCAGAATTCATTGAAGCCACATGTGCCATTAGCCTTGCCTTTGTGGGCATTTAAAAAAAAAAATGGTGGTGGAGGGAAGTGTATGTGCAAAGATTAGTTCTATTTACCAAAATTCTGTTGACATAGTAAACAAAACATAGTAATAGGAATCAAGAGTTGACAGATCAATTTGGCAGCATGGGGTATATTGTTAAAATGTTGAAGCATTTTATGAAGAAGAAAAAATTCATTAAAGATGAGCTTGCTGTTAAAATGAAAAGTATATTAAAAATTTTAAAAACCAAAAGAAAATAAAAATTAAAAAAATTCAACTTCTAAATTATTCTATTTAATCCTATAATTGTGTTAGCCATTCTTAGCAGCTGCTACTGTTAGATCGAAGGTTTTCCCTGTCATTCAGGCTTAGGGTAAAAAAAAAAATTAAGTGCTAATCGATCTGAATATTTTGGTGTTGGGATTGGGCCATAATCCCAAGTGTTAAAATCCTGAAATCCTAAAAACCACAATTCTAAAAGATCAAAATCTTAAAAATATAATCCTGGAAAAAGTAATTTTAAAAAATTATTTGAAAGATATTACTTTACATTTTTAAAAGGGAATGTATTTGAGAAACATGTAAAAACATGACAGCACTTCATAGGCCACTTTACACAATAAAATAGGCAATAATAACATGCTTTTGCAAGCATAAACAGTTATAAAAATGACAGTTACATGTGTAAAACAGGAGCAGACAAACTGTATTCATAAATCAGAAAGCAAAATGTGTAAGTGCATGTCACTATGGTTAGTAGTTGTGTGCCACTCTGCTTTATAACTGCGCTCATCTGAAATAACCATGACAGACAACCTAAGTCTTGAGGAAATTGATAAAAAACGGCAATGGGTCACTACAACATATGCAGTCACCCAAAGAACTGAGATCACAAGAAATTTTATGTTTCACAGATGCAGATGTACAGAAAGGACCTTTCTTGTGTACATGCAGTGTTTACACACACAGTTAATGCTGTGTGTAATGTACTTTTGCAGAGTCAAATTTCTGATGTTCAAGGCAGCAGAAGAAAAGTCTGTCCAGCTTTCAGAGAGAGACCAATTCGCCTTATGTATTTGTTCTCTCAGAGCCCCTGGTCAATTGGATGGTGCCTGCCAACACTGAGGGCAGGTCTTCCCCACATAGTCTACTTGGACTGACTAATCTTTCCTGGAAACACCCTCACAGACACATGCAAAATAATGCTTTACTGTGTGTTGTTACTTAATTATTTAAAAGAAGTATAGCACTCTAGTACTTTTTTTTTTTTTTCGAGACAGAGTCTTGGCTCTGTCACCCAGGCTGGAGTGCAGTGGCATGGTCTTGGCTCACTACAACTCCACCTGTCAGGTTCAAGCAGTTCTCCTGCCTCAGCCTCCCGCGTAGCTGGGACTACAGGTGCGCCACCACACCCAGCTAATTTTTGTATTTTTAGTAGAGACAGGGTTTCACCATGTTGGCCAGGCTGGTCACGAACTCCTGACCTCAAGTGATCTGCCGGCCTCGGCCTCCCAAAGTGCTAGGATTACAGGCATGAACCACCACGTGCAGCCTAGCCTCATAACAATCTTATATAAATAAGATCTTTACAAAAGAAAACAAGTTAGAAAGCTAACTTTAATAATTATCTTACATGATCATTTATAGAGTCTTGTCAGGGCTGGAATTAGAACCATGATCTGTTGACCTCTAATTTAGTTTTCTTTTCATTCTATGGTCCTGGGAGAAAATTTGTCTTTATAAGTATTTGACATATGAGTTGGTGTGATAGATTACATTTCCTGTTCCTAATGCACTTTTTCTCATTAAATGAAGGGAACTCAAAAAATAAAAGCTTTAATAAGACTGAATTTCATTCTAGGAGAATGGCCACCAGTCCTTACTGAGCAGCGATGATCAACTTTTTATTTATGAGACAGCTGGAGTGCTGATTGTTAATAGTGAATACCCGGCTGAAAGGAAACAAGCCTTAATGAGGAATCTGTTGACTCCACTAATGGAGAAGTTTAAAATTCTGTTAGAAAAGTTGATGCTGGCGCAAGATGAAGAAAGGCAAGCCTCTCTAGCAGACTGTCTTAACCATGCTGTTGGATTTGCAAGGTAAGCGTGATCACAGTTAAAATTATAAAGTGCATGTATCTACACAGACAGAACCACTTGTTTGGTGGGCACACACATTTGTGTTTCCACAGTTGGATAATCCAGAGAATTGTCTAAATCTTTGTCCTCCAAATCCAGTCAGTTAGATTTGGTTGAAGAAGGGGATAGGTTACATACCATTTACATTTTTGCCTTGACAACTGTAAATCTTTAACTCCTCTGACTTCTTTGATATAAATGGGTTGTGTGTTTAAGAGGATCAGCTGAAGTGTTAATATACCAAATATATATTGGGATGGGACATCTTTGGTTAGTTTTGGTTACCTTAAGAGTGTGAGGTTTCTCTTCAGTTGTATTGTGTCCTGAAGATCACCCAAGCAGCTGTTTTTTCCGCCTCTAGCCATACTTTTTGTTGACAAACAACAGCATGAAAGTTGTAAAGATTGCTAATTTAGAAGTTAAATTGTTCTATAATATATTTAAGAACAAGAGCTAGATATTAGAGAGGTTGTATAAAGAATTCTGAAGATGGTTTTCTAAATTTAAATGGGTGGTTTGCAGGTTACCTAGTACAGGCCTAGTCATAATAAGTGGATTTATTTTCTCTTTTCTGTCCACTTTGTCAGTAGGATTTTTCTCTTTTTTTTCTTTTTTCTTTTTTTTGTGGGGGAGACACAGTCTTGCTTTGTCACTCAGGCTGGAGTGCAGTGTTGTGATCTCAGCTCCGTGCAACCTCCGCCTCCCAGGCTCAAGCAATTCTTGTGCCTCAGCCTCCAAGTAGCTGGGATTGCAGGCATGTGCTACCACACCCAGCTAATTTTTCTATTTTTAGTAAAGACGGGTTTTCACCATGTTGTCCAGACTGGTCTTGAACTCCTGGCCTCAAGTGATTTGCCTGCCTCAGCCTCCCAAAGTGCTGGAATTAGAAGCATGAGCCACAATACCCAGCCCAGTCAATAGGATTTTAATAAAACATTTAGGTAGACTCACATTAGAAGGATTATATTAACTACATGTCATTCATTTAAGTTGATTTGAGCTCTTTTGTTCTGGAAAGATCATTGGAAGCAGTAGTTTACAAATAGCCATATTAGCTAAAGATGGAAATAATTGTGATGTGGAAAATAAAGGTCTGGTTATTTAGTTTTGTTAATTTTGTAATTTGTTGTGCATTGCTTTTGAATACTCCATAACACTTTTAAAGAATAAAGTTGCATCTGATTGCCTGATTTTTGCTTATATAGTCGAACCAGTAAAGCTTTCAGCAACAAACAGACTGTGAAACAATGTGGCTGTTCCGAAGTTTATCTGGACTGTTTACAGACATTCTTGCCAGCCCTCAGTTGTCCCTTACAAAAGGATATTCTCAGAAGTGGAGTCCGTACTTTCCTTCATCGAATGATTATTTGCCTGGAGGAAGAAGTTCTTCCGTTCATTCCATCTGCTTCAGAACATATGCTCAAAGATTGTGAAGCAAAAGATCTCCAGGAGTTCATTCCTCTTATCAACCAGATTACGGCCAAATTCAAGGTACCTCAAACTTTCAGAGCTCTGAAAATCTCTTGAAGATCAGATGTATTTATCTTCAGACATGTTTCGGATTTTGCCCTTGGGTTTCTTTTTTTTTTGCTTTTAATGAATTACTTAAGAGCCTCATGGATCATATGTATTTTTATCATCTGTGGTGTCTGGCACACTGCCTGATACATAGGTCATGCTTAATAGATGTTTGAATATAAACAGACCCTAACCGCTTTGTGTAGCAAAAGAAAACTAGTCTGCTGTTTTAGAAGAGCATATAAAACCAGTAAACTGAGTACTAAATAAGCACCATAATTTGGGTACCCAAGCAAGAGTTAAAAGTAATTCAATGTATTAAAGTCAGTTTTCTGTAGGACATTTAAGCTGGCTAATAAAAGTGGTTAATACTTACATAGTACCTCTTTTTTCCTTTTTTCTTTCTTTTTTTTTTTTTTAAATGGAGATAGTCTCACTCTGTCACATAGGCTGGAGTGCAGTGGCGCGGTCACAACTCACTGCAACCTCCACCTCCCAGGTTCAGGCGATTCTTGTGCCTCAGCCTCCTGAGTAGCTGGAACTATAGGTGCATGCACCACACCAGGCTCATATTTTGTACTTTTAGTAGACAGCGTTTCCCCATGTTGACCAGGTTAATCTCGAACTCCTGACCTCAAGTGATCCTCCTGCCTCGGCCTCCATAAGTGCTAGGATTACAGGCATAAACCTGGCCACTTACATAGTACTTTCTATGTTCAAAATCTGTTCTAAGCATTTTTTGTACATTTACTCATTTGATCTTCATACCTACCCTAGAAGACAGGGATTATATGTTATAGTTGAGGAAACTGAGGCATGGAGAAGTGAAGGGATTTGCCCAAGAGTTCATAAAACTCAGGAGTTCATTTGTAAGCAAGTATTGAGAACATGCTATTAAACAGTGTTTTTTACCTTTGTTCAAAAACAAGAAAAACCCTAAGAGTTTAATCATATAAACTGATTTGTAGTTTAGCAAAACAATTCATTTTTTGAGAATTTAATTTTGAAAATATTCCATGGCAATATTGTGAAATATGTCTGACTATTATTTTAACCTAAATCTTAAGCTGTAGGAAAGGGTTTAAATTTAATGATCTTGAGTCTTTTAGTAATATTTTTTAAGGTTTCCCCCCCCCCCTTGAAATGGAGTCTTGCTGTGTTGCCCAGGCTGGAGTGCAGTGGTATGATCTTGACTCACTGTAACCTCCACCTCTCAGGTTCAAGCAGTTCCCCTGCGTCAGCCTCCTGAGTAGCTTGGACTGGGACTACAGGTGTGCGCCACTACACCCAGCTAATTTTTGTATTTTTAGTAGAGATGGGGTTTCACCATGTTGGGCAGACTGGCCTTGAACTCCTGACCTCAGGTGATTCACCCGCCTTAGCCTCCCAAACTGCTGGGATTACAGGTGTGAGCCACTGCGTCTGGCCTAGTAATGTTTATGTTATATAGATTTTATCTTAAAATTGATATTTGCTAACTGAATTATGTACGCATGCATCCTAAATAGAAAAGAAAGGCTTTATGTAAAATAGTTTTTTCTAAGTTGTATATTAATATTGTTACTAATTTCTGAAGTAATGATTGTTTATCTTCAGATACAGGTATCCCCGTTTTTACAACAAATGTTCATGCCCCTGCTTCATGCAATTTTTGAAGTGCTGCTCCGGCCAGCAGAAGAAAATGACCAGTCTGCTGCTTTAGAGAAGCAGATGTTGCGGAGGAGTTACTTTGCTTTCCTGCAAACAGTCACAGGCAGTGGGATGAGTGAAGTTATAGCAAATCAAGGTGGGGACACATGCCATATCTAATTTGTCTGCTTAAGTCTGTGTCACTGTTGTACATCTATATGACCAAGAGCAAACTGAAGTAAATACAGAAATTTTGAAGTTTGCTATCCCATGGGAAGACAGTTTATTGTTTTCAGGGTGGGAATCGATCACTTTTATGTAAAGCACCTAAAATTAATTTGTATTCTGTTCCTTTTTCTTTCTGCAATATTTTTTTAATTTGGTTCTTTAGCAATATAAAAAACATGGTTACTTACCAGAATTGACCTGACAATTGAGTCTTTATGGCAAATTTGCCATTTTGAAATATAAAATAAATGGAGCTGTACAGATTTGTGTAGAGAATTCTGTATAGGAAATTTAGGGAACAAGATACCAGGGGCAAACTGATTTTTCATTGTTTTATTTTTTAATTTGATTTGATTTGTGAGATAGGGTCTCACTCTCTTGCCCAGGCTGGAGTGCAGTGGTGTCATCACGACTCATTGCAACCTCCACCTCCTGGGCTATCCTCCCATCTCTACCTCCTGAGTAGCCAGGACCATTGGCAGTTGCCACAATGCTGGGCTTATTTTTTGTAGAGATGGGATCTCACCATGGTGCCCAGGCTGGTTAAACTCCTGGGCTCAAGCAGTCTTCCTCGGCCTTACAAAGGGCTGGAATTACAGACAGGAGCCACCGCGCCCAGCTGATTTTTCAGTGTTTAATGTTTAAACTTTAGGTGCCCAGTTAATAAAAACCAAGGGATTTTGGCAACTCTGTAAATGCTCTTTTCCCCCTTCATTTTTCCCATTCCACCTGTAAATGATTTTTGACTTGTTAATGTATATGAAAAGAGAACTTCAGGTTGCTTTCCTAGTTAATTTTGGAAATTGCTTAAACTAAAGTTTTTCTCCTCAGGTGCAGAGAATGTAGAAAGAGTATTGGTTACTGTTATCCAAGGAGCAGTTGAATATCCAGATCCAATTGCACAGAAAACATGTTTTATCATCCTCTCAAAGTTGGTAGAACTCTGGGGTAAGATAATTTTATTTCTTAACCTTCATTTCCCAAACTCTTTCATAAAACTCTTAGACATAATGGAACATAGCCCTAACAGAGAGAGAAACTGGGAGTTGGTTTTCCCTGGTGATGAATTAATTGACTTACTTTTATATATAAGATGAAAATTTGAATTCTCTTGACAGGAGGTAAAGATGGACCAGTGGGATTTGCTGATTTTGTTTATAAGCACATTGTCCCCGCATGTTTCCTAGCACCTTTAAAACAAACCTTTGACCTGGCAGATGCACAAACAGTATTGGTAAGCACCTAGGAATCTTTGTTTACCTCGTGTAGCTCATATATTCCCAATTTCTTCTTTAATGCCAGGTTGATTATATTATGTTTCATTGATTTTTTTTTTAATTTAGTGATTTCAGATCAGGGTTCTTTTTTTAAAGATTTATGATACCTTCTGGAGTTTTTATGAATTCTTATTGAATCCCAATGCTACTGCTGAATTTTACAAATTCTACTCCTTCAACTTTAACACCTGACTTTTTCTAGGACCATGAAAGGGCATATGTCACAAACATTCTTTCAAGCTTGAGTATTAGTTTCCTACTACTACTTTAATTCTAAAACTTGTACCTAGTGGTTTTCCCTAATCATTAAGAGCATGAAATGGCAACCTGATCCTCCTTGTATGATAGTTTCCCCAAATCTAATTTTCACAATACTTAATGTCAATTTCCGCTTTCTCACTTTCCCACAACCTGGTAAAAGCTAGATTTCATAATTGTAATTTACTACGTTAAAACAACAGTTTGTATTTTTCTGTTTTTTTTTCTTTTTTTACTTCAACCCACTTAGTCCATCTGCCTGTTACCTTTCCTTCCTCTATCCCTTCTCTGGAGTTAAATATTTCTCTGGAAATATTTATTTGAATTTCCCTGGCAGTGGCCAGGGTAGTAAAGAGAAGAGCTGGATCACTAAACAAGAATTGAATATATAGAAATTCTTAAACTTGTTTTTCACAGGCTTTATCTGAGTGTGCAGTGACACTGAAAACAATTCATCTCAAACGGGTAAGCCTTTTAGTCCATGCCCCTTCATTTTCATCTCACATGTGGTATTGTTATCTTGTTCTTGAAAGATGTATCTTGTGTAAAATTTAACTTTAGTTTTGACTTTTTGGATGTGGGGAAAGGGGATGAATGAAAGTAGCAGTATCCATTTATTGTCCTTCATGTTTTGGGTGACATGTTTTGGTTTGACTAAGGATGTGAAAAATCTTAGCCAGAATTTCAAGATTCAGTTTTCACGATCTTGTAGGCTTCTTCACTACCAGATTTTTTATTTTATTTTTATTTTTATTTATTTTTTTGAGACTGAGTTTCGCTTTTGTTGCCCAGGCTGGAGTGCAGTGGCATGATCTCGGCTCACTGCGACCCCTGCCTCCCAGATTCAAGCAATTCTCCTGCCTCAGCCTCCTGAGTAGCTGGAATTACAGGCACCCGCCACCATGCCCGGCTAATTTTTATATTGTTAGTAGAAACAGGGTTTCACCATGTTGGCCAGGGTGGTCTCGAACTCCTGACCTCAAGTGATCCGCCTGCCTTGCTTGGCCTCCCAAAGTGCTGGGATTACAGGCGTGAGCCACTGCGCCTGGCCTATTTTTTATTTATTTACAGGGTCTCACTCTGTCACTCAGGTTGGAATGCAGTGGTGCAATCTGGGGTCACTGCAGCCTCCACCTCCTGGAGTCTCAACTGATCCTCCCATCTCAGTCTCCAGAGTAGCTGGGACCACACAGATGCATGCTACCACACCTGGCTAATTTTTATATTTTTTGTAGAGATGGGGTTTCACCATGTTGGCCAGGCTGGTATTGAACTCCTGACCTCAAGTTGATCTGCTCACCATGGCATCCAAAAGTGCTGAGATAATAGGCATGAGCCACTGTGCCCAGCCTTGGTTATTTTTTTAATATATATTTTACTTTATTTTTTGTGGTAGGTTCTCCCTGTGTTACCCAGGCTGGAGTGCAGTGGCATGATCTCAGCTCATTGCAGACCCCACCTCCCAGGCTCAAGTACTCTTCCCACTTCAGCCTCCTGAATAGCTGGGAGTACAGGCGCACGCCACCACACCTGGCTAATTTTTGTGGTTTTTATAGAGACCAGGTCTCACCATTGTGCCTAGACTGGTCTTGAACTCCTGGGCTCAAACATTCCTCCTGCCTTGGCTTCCCAAAATGCTGGTATTACACCATGCCCAGCTGATTCTGGGTATTTGTAAATAACTGGAATTGGTTGCCAACATTTAAAAATCTCAAATACTTTTTTTTAACCAAAAATTCTTCCCTCCAGCCTCTCTCAAAGCCATAGAATGCCAGCACAGGACTGTTATTGCCACATAGCTACAGCCAGCTAAAGAGCAGTAGTTGCCCTCACCCCCTAAAAAGAACATGAGCTTTTGCTCAGTGGTCTCCATTCAGCTGTGCACTCATTTGAACTTGATTTTTTGATTCTGATAGAGACTTAGAAGTGTTTTCAATTCAGCAGCATTTCTTCTATACTTGCTACCTGCTAGGGTGGGGTAGGTGTGTGTTTAGGGACAGCAGGGGAACTGTATAAAGGTAAATAAGGCATCCCCCGATACTCGGGAACTCAGAATCAAGGGAGACCAACACATAAAAAACTCCAGTGGGTTAAGTACTTTAGTGGAGATATATAAAATATTGTGGAACTAAAGCTGAATGGGCAATTTTGCCTGAGGGGCAATCTAAGCAAGCTCTAGGAAAGAGGTGATATTTTTGATGGCCCTTAAATGTAGATTGATGGGAGTAATAGGGAGCTGGCATTCTGGGCAAAGTTAAGTAGGTGTACAAAGACAGATTAGATTAGATGTCGCATGGTGGATTTGGTGGGAAGTTATAGACTTAATTCTGTTTAGCTAAAGTATAGAGGCAGAAGTGATAGCTAAAAAATAAGATGAGACTAGATAAAAGCCTTGTGTTACATGTGTAAAGTCAGGAAGTCAGTAGGCAGTGGGTTTGTAATTTAGGAGGGAAAGTGTTTGGAACAATGGGTCTGAAGCAGTTAGGATTAAATACTGATTTTGGAGTCCTCAGTGTAAGTCAGTCAAAGTAAAGCCATAGGAATGACTGAGACTTTCTAAGACCAGAACAGAAAGAACTTTGGCTCAAGCAAGAGTCAACAGAAAGGTAGAAGTAGAACCAGATAGTCAGGTGTGGTGGTGCACGCCTGTAATCCCAACTACTTGGCAGGCTGAGGCACAAGAATTGCTTGAACCCAGGAAGTGAGGTTGCAGTGAGCTGAGATCGTGACACTGCACTCCAGCCTGGGCAACAGAGCGAGACTCTGTCTCAAAAAACAAAAACAAAATGAAAAAGCAGAACCAGAGGTAGGAGCATTATGAAAGATAAGAGAAGACAGTCTCAAGAGAGGAGATTGGATGGCGTTGTTTGGATGCTAAACAGTCAAGGTGGATGTGGATGAAGGATGAAAGGAAACAGTAAGGATGGTATTTCTACTTCAGAAGTATTTGTTTTATCCATAGAAGTCTTAATTTAAACATACAGAATTGAGTCAAACAATATTTTAAAGTGTTTTGCTTCAGAAAACAAAAAAAAGTTTTGCTTCATTGTTCTTTTTTCTCATCTTTTGACTGACTTGAGGTATAAGTTTACTTTCCCTGATTCAAAACAAACAAAACTACACTCTTTTAAAGTGATAACAGTGAGGTTACAAAGTGATGAACATTGCATAGGAAGCAAGTACAGACAGGGTAGACATAAGAAAAAGATGAGAAGGAAAGTAGGAGGGATCTGGGAAACAGTGAAGGGTTACTGCCTCTCAGTTACAGACAGGTTTCCTCTGATGGGTTATTAAACTGGGACTTAGATCCAAGGTGAAGGAGGAAACATAAATCCTTTGATTCAGAAGCACTAATATTAAACAGGAATTCCAGGTGGTAGTGCAAGGAAGAGAGTACATCGAGGAGAGAGACATTGATTTTTTTTTTTTTTTTTTGAGACAGAGTCTCACTCTGTC
Organism: Pan troglodytes; assembly: GCF_028858775.2. Classification (NCBI taxonomy): domain Eukaryota; kingdom Metazoa; phylum Chordata; class Mammalia; order Primates; family Hominidae; genus Pan; species Pan troglodytes. Next base: position 31,608,144 of record NC_072408.2, on the reverse strand, counting down.
ACCCAGGCTGGAGTGCAGTGGCATAATCTCGGCTCACTGCAGCCTGCGCCTGCCAGTTTCAAGTGATTCTCCTACCTCAGCCTCCGAGTAGCTGGGATTACAGGCATGCGCCATGATGCCCAGCTAATTTTTTTGTATTTTTGGTAGAAACAGGGTTTCACCATGTTGGCCACACTGGTCTCGAACTCTTGACCTCAAGTGATCACCCATCTCCTCCTCCCAAAGTGCTGGGATTACAGGCATGAGCCACTGCACCCAGCCAAGAACCTTATTTTTCAGATGGAGAAACCGAGGCTTAGAGAGGTTAAGTAACTTGCCCAAGTGCAGCAAACCACCAGGGCACATGTATACCTATGTAACAAAACTGCACGTTCTGCACATGTAACCCAGAACTTAAAGTATAATTTTAAAAAAAGGTGCCAGAGCCAGGCTTCAAACCAAGGCAGTCTGCCTCTCGAGTCTGTGTTCTTAAGCACAATACTATATTGCCTTTAAAGTGTACATGTATTGTTCCGATTCTTTTTAAGCTTATTAATGTCAAGCAAGAAAATAGTTGTAAGTATCTTTTAATCTTCAGGGCCCAGAATGTGTTCAGTATCTTCAACAAGAATACCTGCCCTCCTTGCAAGTAGCTCCAGAAATAATTCAGGTAAGAGCTATTTCTTACCATTGTGTAGGCGAGAGATCACAGTAGTAGCAGCATTGCCTGTGACATTGTCGCTAGCAGAAATCAAAAATATTTTCATATTACATAAGTTGTTGCCAGTATCTCAAAATACTGTTTATGCTTATCACCATTTTGAAATTATGAGTTACTAAGTAATATCACTACACCTTGTTACCCAACAAGTTAATAAGTCCTTACTGTTCTAGCATACTTTAGTTTGATAACCATTATTCAGTATAATTGGCTTCTATCGTAATCCCATGTATTATGTTTTATGCATTTTTTTAAAAAAACATTCTAAAGGAGCCTAATAGGCTTTTCCAGACTGCTGAAGGGGACCACAGCAGAGTTCTGAAGCTTTGTACCAGGTAGTTCATTGTGTGTACACCAAGCTTATCAGTGCTTAATCTGTAAATCTGAAACTATTTTAAGGAAAGTGTCTGGAAAGTTACCTTATACTTTTAAGAAGTCATTTGTATAATATTGTTTCTTGGCGTATAATTTTCCAGATTTCTTGTCCAGTAGTACATGGAGTTAATGAAGTATCAAACTTGATTAAAACTAGAATTACAATCTCTTATGTAGATTCCAAAATTTGTTTCTTCATCAATAGTGTTTTTATTTTATTGTAAGAACACTTACATGAGATATATACCATCTTAACAATTTTTACGTGCACAACACAGTATTATTAATTATAGGGACAGTGATGTGCCTATAAAATACAGGTGGATCTCTAGAACATACTCATCTTGCATAACTAAGACTTTATACCCACTGATTAGCAATTCCCATTTCCCACAGCCCCCATCTCCTAGAAACTACCATTCTACTCTCTGATTCTGTGAATTTGACTACTTTAGATACCTAATATAAGTGGAATCATACAGTTATCTCTCTTTTTGTGACTGGCTGTTTCACACAATGTCCTTTAGGTTCATCCATGTTGTTACATATGGCAGGATTTCGCAATTTTTTAAGGCTGAATAACATGCCACTGTATGTATATATCACATTTTCTGTATGCATTAATCCACTGATAGATTCATTTGGGCTGTTTTCACATTGTAAGTGCTACAGTTAACATGGGAGTGCTAATATGTCTTTGAGATGCTGATTCCAATTCTTTTAGATAAATACCCAGAAGTGGGATTGCTGGATTATATGGTAGTCCTATTTTTAATTTTTTGAAGAAACATCTTACTATTTTCTATAGTGGCTATACACCATTTTGCATTTCCATCAGTTGTGTAGCAGGGTTCCAGTTTTTCCACAATGTCACCAACACTTGCTGTCTTTCGGTTTTTTGTAATAGCCATTCTAACAGGTGTGAGGTGATATCTCATTGTGGTTTTGATTTGCATTTCCCTTATGATTAGTGATGTTTGAGTGTTTTTTCATACACCTGTTAACCATTTGTATTTGGAGAAGTCTATTCAAGTCTTTACCCCATTTTCTAATCAAGTTATTAAGTTTTTTGCTATTGAATTAGAGGAGTTTTTTTATATGTTAGAAATTAACCCCTTATCAGATAAATGGTTTGCAAATATTTTCTCCTATTCTTTAGCTATTCCAGAGGTTGCCTTTCTGCTCTGTTGATTGCTTACTTTATGGTGCAGAAGCTTCTTAATTCAGTGTAGCCCCACTAATGTAGCTTTTCATGATATCAATGAAATCATTTCAAAGACCAGCATCTTGAAGCTTTTCTCCTATGTTTTCTTCTAGTTTTGCAGTTTGGAGACTTACATATAAAATCTTTAATACATTGAGTTGATTTTTGTGTAAGATAAGGGTCTCGTTTTCTTTTGCACGTAGATATCCAGCTTTACCAGCACCATTATTGAAGAGATTATTGTTCCCCATTGTGTATTCTTAGTACCCTTGTTGAAGATCAGTTGACTGTATACAGGAGTTGATTTTCAAATTCTATTTTGTTCCATTGGTTTATATGTCTGTCTTAAAAGAGAGGGTCTCACTCTGTTGTCCAGACTCAAGTGCAGTGGCACCATCATAGTTCACAGCAACCACAAACTCCTGGACTCAAAGAATCCTTCTGCCTCTGCCTCCCAAGTAGCTAGGATATCTGTCTGTCTTTTGCTAGTACCATACTGTTTTCACACTGTAATATTAAAATATATTTTGAAATCTGGAAGTGTGGTACATCCAGCTTTGCTCTTTCTCTGGATTGTTTTGGCTATTCAGGGCCTTTTGTGATTCCATGTAAATTCTAGTTTTGTTTTTTCTATTTCTATAAAATATGCTCTTGGAACTTTTATACAGATTGCCTTGAATCTGTACATCACTTTGTTTTTTATTTTTGGAATGATTAAGAAGCTTTTTAAAATTTTTTAAATTTATTTTTATTTTTTTTGAGATGGAGTCTCGCTTTAGTGCCCAGGCTGGAGTGCAGAGGCACGATCTTGGCTCATTGCATGCAACCTCCGCCTCCCAGGTTCAAGTGATTCTGGTGGCTCAGCTTCCTGAGTAGCTGGGATTACAGGCAGGCACCACCATGCCTAGCTAATTTTTGTTTTTGCTTTTTTTTTTAGTAGAGACCAGGCTGGTCTCAAACTCCTAACCTCAGTGATCTTCCCACCTTGGCCTCCTAAAGTCCCAGGATTACGGGCGTGAGCCACCTTGCCTGGCCATTAAGAAGCATTTTGTTGACCTGATGGAACAGAGATATTCATTTAGCAGCTCAGTTTTATATACTCTTTCCCCTGTGTCATTTTACATAATGTGTAAAGTTGGGGGGGGGGGACCCTTTTATTGCAAAGACATTTCCAGAGTCGTCATGTTTTTCTTTCTTTTTGAGACAGTCTTGCTCTGTCACCCAGGCTGGAGTGCAATGGCACAATCTCTGCTCACTGTAACCTCCGCCTCCCGGGTTCAAGCAATTCTCCGGGTTCAAGCAATTCTCCGGGTTCAAGCACTTCTCCGGCCTCAGCCTCCCAAGTAGTTAGGATTACAGGTGCCCACCACCACGCCTAATTTTTGTATTTTTAGTAGAGACGGGGTCACCACATTGGCCAGGCTGGTCTTGAACTCCTGACCTCAAGTTATCCGCTGGCCTCGGCCTCCCAAAGTGCTGGGATTACAGGCGTGAGCCACCACACCTGTCCAGAACCAGGGGCTTTTCTGTGACCAAGGTAACCCCATATCAATTACCCTAGCCCATAGTGTCCTTGGACCTTACTGCTAGGCACTGGCTTTCAGTGTTGCTTTGTACTTCCCTGTCTTCTCCTAATGCCATTAGGCCTGGATAGGGCACCTGCTCTTTAACTTCACAGGTAGATTCCCATCAGAACTACTTTGAAGGCCAAAATGAGCTGGGTGAGAGAGCTGCTTTTTCTCCTGCTCTCCTTTCTTGTGTCCTCATTCTTCCCCACGATTTTTTTGATGTGTTCCATAATCTCCTTATTCATCTTGATCTCTATATCCACCAGGACCTGCTCTTCATAATATAAACAGAATTGTAGGAAGGGTAATGGTATTGTGTTCTTAAACATCATGATCTGCATCCAAGGGTTTTTTGTTTGTTTGTTTGAGATGGAGTCTTGCTCTAGTCTTGCTCTGTCGCCCAGGCTAGAGTGCAGTGGCGCGATCTCGGCTCATTGCAACCTCCGCCTCCCGGGTTCAAGCGAGTCTCCTGCCTCAGCCTCCCGAGTAGCTGGGATTACAGGCACCCGCCACTGCACCTAGCTAATTTTTGTATTTTTAGTAGAGACGGGGTTTCACCATCTTGGCCAGGCTAGTCTCGAACTCCTGACCTCGTGATCCACCCACCTCGGCTTCCCAAAGTGCTGGGATTACAGGCGTGAGCCACCGTGCCCCATCCAAGGGTTTTTTTTTTTTTTTGGATTTGAGGTATGTTGAAAAATACAAATTTCCTGCCACTGTGACCCAGCTCCCCATGTGTGTTATAATTCACTCTTATGACCTTCACCAAGTCCCTGAACACTACTACATCACCCTGGTCTGGGTATTGCAGAAGGGTAAGGGCCCCTTCATAGGTGGTGGCAGTCAAACACCAAAGAGAGGTAAGAGAACAGCAGACATCACTTCTCGGCAGATTGCTTTGGGTAGCGAGGACATTTTAACAATATTAAGTCTTCAGTCCATGAACACAGCTTTCAATGGTGTTTTTTTGTTTTTTGATTTTGAGACAGGGTCATCACTGTCGCCCAGGCTAGTGTGCAGTGGTGTGATCTTGGCTCACTGCAACCTCTGCCTCCCGGGTTTAAGCAATTCTTCCACCTCAACCTCCCAAGTAGCTGGGACTACAGGCGCATGCCACCACACCTGGCTAATTTTTGTATTTTTGGCAGAGATGGGGTTCCACCATGTTGGCCAGGCTGGTCTTGAACTCCAGACCTCAAGTGATCTGGCCACTTTGACCTCCCAAAGTGCTGGGATTACAGGCATGAGCCACTGTGCCCAGCCTCAATGGTGTTTTTTTGAAGTTTTTATAATGCTGTTTTTTTCAAAAATAAAGTAGATCTCACATGAGTTTAAAAAATGAATTTAACTCATTTTTAATGAATTTGTGATCTCTTATTTCACAGTATACCACCTTTAGAGATATTAATGACTTTCTTGGTTATCATTTGATATGTAAATAAACTCATATTTTAATGAAAATAATAAATTACTATTCTTGTGATCTTAGTGCTCATCAAAAGTAGAACTTAGACCATTCAGTTTACAGCTAATCTTCCAGATTGCTAAATGAAATAAAATTATTTTTCTATTTAGTAATTCATTATGAAAGATAAGGAACCTCAGTTTTCCCTTTTTCATATGCCTTATGTCTGACAACACATTTTGCACAATATTCTCTATTAGAATTCTCTTTTCTTTTGGTCTAGCTCTGTTTGGTTATCCCTCTTACTAGATGTGAGCAGCCGTAGCAATGTAGTTTTTGTCCCATTCACTCCTCTCAGGCATGAATCCACCTTGTCTAGGAGAGCTATGTTCTCAAAAGTGAAAGCAGCCTGTTTGACAAGTACTAACATTTGAAAATGCTATAAACCTCTTGTGGTGAGATACTGTTTGAATTAATCTTGATAAGTTAAATACCATGAATTTGAAGCAACCTTAAATTCCTTTGACAGATAAATGGATAAACAAAATATGGTATATACATACAATAGAATATTAAGCCTGATTTATAAAATAATCCTGTCATATGCTATAATGTGGATGAACCTAGAGGACATTATGCTAAATGAAATAAGGCAGTTATTAAAAGACAATGCTATATGATTCCATTTGTTTGAGATATCTAAAGTAGACTCACCAAAGCAGAAAGTGGTGGTTGCCAGGGGCTGGAGTAGGGGAAAATGGGGAGTTCTTCAGTTAAGAGGCAAAAAGCAAGCTTGTTTTGCAAGATGCAAAAGTTCTAGAAACCTGTTGTACAACAGTGTGCATGTAGTTAATGCTTACTGTACATGTAAAAGTGGTTAAGGTGATAAGTTTTAAGTGTTTTTAACTACAGCTTTTTTAAAAAAAGAGCTGGGCACAGTGACTTATGCCTGTAATTCCAGCTTCTTGGGAGGCTGAGGTGGGAGTGTCCCTTGAGCCTAGGAGTTGGAGGCTACAGTGAGCTATGATCACACCACTGTACTCCAGCCTAGATGACAGAGCAAGACCATCTCTTAAAAAAAAAAAAAAATTAAAAAAAAAAACTGGATATGAATTACAATGGATTTAATACAAATACATTTGTTCTTTTTCTCCCTCTTTTCCCCACCCCCCAGGAGTTTTGTCAAGCGCTTCAGCAGCCTGATGCTAAAGTTTTTAAAAATTACTTAAAGGTAGGTATTTGTGAAGCTCACATATCTTCATACAATTAGGTAATGTTTGAGAGCCAAGAGAGAATACATACCTGCAATTATAGATGTTTATGTGAAGTCCCTTTTAACTAAGCTCTTGAAAAAGAGCATAAGTTAGGTAAGCACACTGAATGTGTACATCTTTGAGTATATTGGTGAGAAAATGCCAGTTTTCTTTTAGTTTCATGATGTAATTACATAGAAACTAGAGGGATTAGGAGAATAAGAAATGTTCAAGAACAGTTGTCCAAATTAAGTTGAAAAGAAGGGGCTAAAAATATAAAAACAGAAGGATGAGATATTTGCTTATATCCTATTTTGAAACATTTGAACTGTAAAACAGACAAAAAGGAGAATCCTCAGATTTGGGCCATCAAGCCTCCTTTTACATTTACGAAATTACCGATTTTTTTTTTTAACTCTGTAAATCAACAAAAAGTGTCACGTGTTTATTTGGTATTCATAGTCATAATTGAGTTCATGAGATGAAACTGTCTTGGTCTTACCTAGGTAGTCATTCATTTCATACATAATGACTGCTTTTTATGTACCAAGTACTACAGTAATGGCTGCAAATACAACTATGAGTAATTTTCCCTCCCCATAAGGAGCTCATGATCTAGAAATAAAGTTACAGTATGACAAGATGAATTATTTTTTATTATCTTTACTCAAATAATTTGAAGACAAAGCACTGTATTAAATTCAGTAGCAGGTAACTTAGTGTATCACCTGGTTCTTTTGGCAAAGACATTCAGTAGAATTTGTAAGTCAAAGGGCTTTGCGCAGTAAATAATTTAAGTGTGCCATCCTTTGACTGTGGTTCTAACATCTTCCCTTGTCAGTTTTTTCTTAGTTGTAGTTTGTCAGCTTAAACATCTCAGAGAGTTTTTGTGGAAGAATATTGAGGGCTTGTTTTTGTTCATCATTGGGAACCCTCCCCTTCGCCGTCCTCCCATAAAAAAGCAAAGTGCCTACAGGAGTAACCCCTGTTAAATAACTGATCAGTCAAACTGAATTTAAGGACTCAATCCTCACTATCTGTTAGAGGTGTCTGTAACAGTAGATCTAGGTACCCTATAGAAGGCTTGTTCTCCAGATGTGGTTATTTATCTGCATAGCATTTATAAAAAGTCTTCCTTCTGGGCCCAACTTCTCTTCAGTGATGACATTATCTTAGTGATCATAATTCTCAGTGTTAGCATTATTATTCTAGTTGGAAAAAATGAATTTCATTCTTTTGTGTTCACTCCTCCCTTCATATCTGATTGATCCTCAGATCTTGCAGATTCTTTCCTCATCTTCTCTCTCTTCTGTCTCTGCTGCTCTGGTGTAGGCTAATGTTATCTTACTCTGATCTCTCTTCTCTTGTTCTAGCCAGGCTGATGTGTCTGAAAACTTCAAACAGTCCTTTGATATTTATTCGCCTTCCTCATAACCTTCCTGAACAAATTCATGTTTCTCAGTTTGGCACTTAATTTTTTTTTTTTTTTTCATATTCTGCCCTGAGACTACCTTTCTGTTTTTTCTTGCAGAAATGGTCTTTACTGTTCTTGTAGTTCTTCAAAAATCCTGCCTTACTAGCAGCCCAACTTCTGTATGAACTGTACCCATTTCTCTAGGTTTGCCTTAAGCACAGCCTCCTTGTAAGGTTTTCTTTTGCCTATATAGTGATCATTCTTTCCGCTGCACATAGTAGATTATCTATTAAATGAATCTCCTAGGTACTAGAGCACTATCAATACTGTTCTTGTCTGTATTAGTCCATTTTCACGCTGCTGATAAAGACATACCCGAGACTGGGCAATTTACAAAATAGCTTTATTGGATTTACAGTTCCACATGGCAGGGGAGGCTTCACAATCATGTCGGAAGGCAAGGAGGAGCAGGTCACATCTTACGTGGATGGCAGCAGGCAAAGAGAGAGCTTGTGCAGGGAGACTCCCATTTTTAAAACCATCAGATCTTGTGAGACCCATTTACTATCAGGAAAACAACATGGGAAAGACCTGCCCCCATGATTCAATCATCTCCCACCCGGTCCTTCCCACAACACATAGGAATTATAGGAGCTACAAGATGAGATCTGCGTGGGGACACAGGGTCAAACCATATCATTGTCCTTACTGAGAACACTGAATTATGTCTGGTGCTCACCTGACCTGCTATGGATGGCAGCATGTAGTACTAGGCCATGCCTAGCACAGCCTCTAGCCAACTCCTTTGTAGTCTCAAATTTTGACTTGGAAGTACTTTTGAATCATCAAATAAATAGTAAATTCCTTACAGAGTTAGAACTGCTATGTTTAGCTTTGACTTGTTTCCTCCTCAATATTTAATTTTTTTTTTTTTTTGAGACGGAGTTTCACTGTTGTTGCCCAGGCTGGAGTGCAATGGCACGATCTCGGCTCACCATAACCTCTGCCTCCCAGGTTCAAGTGATTCTCCTGCCTCAGCCTCCCGAATAGCTGGGATTACAGGCATGCGCCACCACACCCGGCTAATTTTTTCTATTTTGAGTAGAGACTGGGTTTCTCCATGTTGGTCAGGCTGATCTCAAACTCCTGACTTCAGGCCTCGGCCTCCCAAAGTGCTGGGATTACAGACGTGAGCCACTGTGCCCGTCCTCAATATTTAATTTACCAGTGTTAATTTGGAAGTAGTACCAATCAGTAAAAAGGTGTCAAGAGCTTGTTTTCTTCTGACCACTTGATTTCCATAGCATAGAGATAACACCATATATTCACTACTTCCCCAGTTGGGTGATGTCAGCATAAGTTATATCTACACTTATCAAATTCTCCAGAACAGAAAGTTCTTAGCTTGGATTACATATGGATATATAAGGCATGCAAAATGTTCTAATGTTACAGAAGAACATTGCTAGCACTCAGATACTTGGAGCCATTCTTCAGGTGAAAGTGATATCTTCTGACATTAGTATTGATTGCATTAATACTTTATTTACAGGTGTTCTTCCAGAGAGCAAAGCCCTGAGGACTGGATTTCCCTGTGCCTACTTCATGATCATGAATTCCAGTTAATTTATAAAGAGGCGATTTTTGTGTGCCATTCACACTGGTCTTTTTCACATTGTTTTGAGCTTATTGCAGTATATGTTTTGGGATTTTTCTGTAAAATGGGTGTAATTTTCCTAATACAGGTATGTAACAACAAAAGAAGTTGCCTGCATGCCAGTCCAAATTGTTCTGTATAAAGATGCTCTTAAAAGACACAAGAGTTATCCTAGAACCTTAATTCTTTTTTATTTGAAATTTTAAGTCAAGTCCTTTATAAAGACCATAGCAGTGGAAAACAGTGTACTTTTTAAAAAATTGCTGAATATAAAATGTTTGAAAATTTTCTTTATGTGTGAAGACACAAAGTATGGGGGAAGACAGCAATCAAAACTTTTTGTAGATAGCCATTTCATTTCTTTAAACTGTTTCAATGCCAATATGTATTCTACAAAAGAGAATGGTTTTAGGCTCCAGTGTTATACTTTTTTTTATATATATATATAAAAATAAATTTTACGTAGTGAAATCTACCAAGTCTTTTCTGGAATTATTATAAATAGTTTTATTTTCTCATCTTAATCTCTCCATAATTTCCCATTTAAAGGTTTACAAATATGAGTGTGTGGATGCTTTAATTCATTTAACCTCACTCCTCAAAGGTAACATGCAACTTAGTTCTGTTATATGAGAGTCCTTTTTTTTTAATGTACTGGAAAAAGCCTATGTGAATCTGTTGATAGAATTTAAAATTCCAGGCCGGGTGTGGTGGCTCACAACTGTAATCCCAGCACTTTGGGAGGCCAAGGCAAGTGGATCACTTGAGGTCAGGAGTTCGAGACTAGCCTGGCCAACATGGTGAAACCCTATCTCTACTAAAAATACAACAGCCAGGTGTGATGGTGCACGCTCGTAATCCCAGCTACTCAGGAGGCTGAGGCAGGAGAATCGCTTGAACCCGGAAGGCAGAGGTTGCAGTGAGCTGAGATTGTGCCACTGCACGCCAGCCTGGGCAAGAGAGTAAGACTCTCTCAAAAAAAAAAAAAAAAAAGAATTTAAAATCCCAATTTATTTTCTAACTCTTTTATTGGATGTATTTAGAACACAGTATACCTATAGTATACCTATGTGTTTATTATGTTTGTAAATGGTAACTGACATTTAATTATTAGAAGTACTTACCCCTGCCTTCCTCCATTTTTATTCATGGCTACTTGAGAAAGCAAAAGGAAAAAATAATAGTTATCAGTAGTATCACTGGAAAGAAGAGAGGAGGGACAAAACTGAGCAGCAGAATTCGTATAGACATTTACGTTTAAATTCTAAAAGCCCAATTGAGATGTTCAGGGAGGGTTTGTTTTGCCCTTTGGCCTCATGAATGGGTTTCATGAATGGGCTTCAGTGGCTTATAAACTCTGTAAAATTCTGTTCTAAATTTTGTACATTTATTTTGTTCCGGTTAATTCCAGAAGACATTTCAAACATTTTTCTTACACCATATAATAAAAATACTTAACTAAATTGACAGTTATAAAAATAAATCAGTGAAATGTACCTTATACTTTAATAAAAAATGTTTTCAGAAATAGATAAGTGAAAGCTGAGTGTTTCTTTGATAGGTTCCCCTGTACTATAGGAGTGATAATTGCAGCTATTGCAATAGTAGTAATTGTTAAACGGATACTAATGAATAGCATAGCATAGTGGGTAAGAGTTTATATAGCACAGGCTCTAGAATCAGATTAAGTAGGTTCAAATACCAGTTCTGCCAGTAACTGGTTTTAGAACCTTGGGCAAGTTAAAGAATGTCTCCCAGCCTCAGTTTCCCTATTTGTAAAAAGGGGGAAATAATGGTAGCTACCTCAAACTTCATTATGAATTCAATGAGTTAAACTTGAAAAGACTTATTACAGTAGCTGGCACATAAAGACTTGATAGTAGTTTATATGGATGCTATCTCATATTAGCATATATGGAATTAATAGTGTATCACTCTAATTTTTTTTTTTTTTTTTTGAATAGAGGTCAGTCTATCACCCAGGCTGGAGTGCAGTGGTGACATCATAGCTCACTGTAACTTCTCCCATACTCTACCAATCCTCCTGCCTCAGCATCCGGACTAGCTGTGATTACAGGTGTGCACCACCACACCCAGCTACTTTTTTTTTTTTGGTAGAGACAGGGTCTCGCTATGTTACCCAGTCTGGTCTCAAACTCCCGGCCTCAAGCAATCCTCCCACTGGCCTCACAATGTTGGGATTACAGGTATAAGCCACTGCACACGGCCTTACTATGCTATCAATTCCATATATGGAAAGGTGTTTTCCCTTTCAGAGCTCTTTAAAGCTCTGCAGAAGATTTACATGTGTTTATAGAGCTAAGAGAAATCAGGGCATGGAAATTGAGTGTGTAATAAAAATTAAACTCTTCATGTTATATAATCATGCATAACTTCTATCTTCATTCTCTGAAGTTGCCTAGAGCACCATCACGGCTAGGAAGCTTCCATCATGAATTACCTTATTTCCAAAAGCAAGTACCCAAATAATTGTCTCAAGAGAGGAAGGACAAAACTGTTACAAGCTGAAATATTTGGGGATTTGTTTGACTTGACTAGGGAACCACAAGGTTTTATATAATGCCTGATTTAGCCCTGTGCCTAACAGTTTAAATCTTAATGCTAATGTTAATTGCTTCCCAGGTGGTTGACCTTATAAGAAAACACTGTGTGGTATTTTAATGTGGTAAACATGTGAATGAAGGCCTGTGGCTCAGTTAATCACTCCCACAACTTTGAGCTGTGAGTTTTACTGGTGGAAGGAACTTTAACAGGTCTTCGCTCTTGTCATTAGATATCAAAGAACTGAAATTAGTTGGAATTGTAAGCAGTGAATAGATGTGTTGTTAGAATGATTCCATCACTTATACATTGTTTAAAATGCTAATAAAGTAACTTGCTTTGTAAGAACTCATTAGAGTGGACTTTTGTTATCTCCATTGTGCATTGATAAAACTGAGGCTTAGAGAGGTAAGAGACTAGCTTTTAAGTCAGTAATTGGCAGCCGAGACAGCAACCCTAGGTCTGTTACATTCAAAAGCCTCTGAGCCACTCCGCACGACTTCCCATTCATTCGTGTTTGCTGCTGCTACTCTGGGAAACACCATCTTCTTCTTCCCCTCCACTCAGAAATTTAGCCCTAGATTAGCAGCGGTCTCTGCTCCCTCATGTTGAGAAAGGCCTGTTTTGCTGTCCGTGGGCAGAAGGGACCCCTTCAGAAAGCTATTCCTTATTGGGAATAGCGGCTTGAGATTTTGACTGCACGAATATTGCAGGACCTAATTTTAGTATTGAAGTTTTAGTTCTTAAATTCTTAAGTTTAGAGTTAGATACTCCAATACGGCCGTTTTCCAAAATAGCGAGAGGGAATTAAATGAACATTTTTACATTAAGAATTTAACGTCTTTCTGGGTGATGGGAAAATGAAAAAAAAATGTAAAGTCTGAATTACTGCGAGACGATAATCTGGCTCCACTGCAGCCAAAGTGGGCCCTTAAAACATAGAATCCATCCCTCCCAGCTCTGCCGGCCGTCTGTGCCTGCCTCCCACGTGTCCCACGTTCTGCACACCTGTAAATCTTGGGATGTAATCCCTTGCTCAGCGTCGGTCCGCCCTACTGTCGGCCAGCGCTCGGGGTAGGGGCGGGATTTGCAGTTGCGGGAATCCCAATTACTGTGTTCGCTGCTCAGGGCTCCTCACTTCCCCTTTAGAGTAAAGGGCGAGGGCAACAGTGGACGGGGTGTCTCCAGACATCCCCCTCATTACCGTGGCCGCGGAAGCCGACTCGGCAGTTGTCGCCGCGGCTGTGGTGGCTACCAGACGGGCCATAGGCGTGCGCACGCGCACCCGCACCGGCGCGCCGGCCGTCGGTCACGTGGGCCCCGGCCAGGGCTTGCGAAGCCGGAAGTGTCCTGGGTCTCGAGGAGGCCGCGGGAGCCCGCCGGCGGTGGCGCGGCGGAGACCCGGCTGGGTAAGTGAGACGGCCGCGGGCTGAGGGGCCAAGGCGGCGCGGGGCGCGGTCGGTCAGGCCTGCGCCACCCGGCGGGGAGCGCTCCCGCCCCCTGTGGGAGGCTGGGATGCTGAGTCAGAGCGGGGGCGGGGGCGGGCGCACCGAGAAGCCCCGGACGACCCGAGGCCAAGCCATCCAGGACCCCGGCTGCGTGGACACTGCCTCTGGGGTGTGTGTCAGGGGTGGCCGTAGCCGGTGGAATGGTCGCGCGGGCCCTGTTCCCTGCATCCCCGCTCCGCGCCGCGCGGCCGGTCCTCGACCTGCATCCCGTCCGGCGGCTTTGGGCATAAAGAGGACAACTCCGTTACCGGGCCTGGGCCCTGGCTGCCTGGGGAGGCAGGGGCACCTCTTTCCCTTGGAGTTAGATTCGCTGTTTTCTACCCTCTTTCCGAGCGTCGACACAACGGGCAGTTTTTAAATGTATTGATTTTTCAGAGGATTAAAAAGAGACGTTTCCTTAGAGTTTTAGTGATGTTCAGTCCGCAGAGGTTGACTCACACCGGAAACTAGAAGCATAAGATGTTTTAAATATATGCCGATGAAATACGAATTCCCAGACATTTCCTTGCTCCTCGTCTACCTGGCTTATGGGTTTAATTTGTAATCTCTATCCCAAGTATTCTTAGTAGGTGGCCTCAAAACAACTCCCAAGTAATTGCCAAATGTATAACCAAAGACTGGTCTTTTCCACTCTGAAACCCCCAGTGTATGAATCACACAGGGGTAGAGTTTAGAAATCCTGGAACTTTGTCCATAGGCCATGTCGTCAAACCTGTTTTCATCCCTCAACAAATAGTAACTTTCGTTTTGGACGGTATAAGGAAGTAGGCTGAAGACGGCATCATCAGCAACATAGTTGTTGAGTGCCTGCTTATATGATTGTCAAAAATTTGGGAAGATTTATACGGCAAGCACGTTGTGGGTGTGCTGAGTCGTGTTTTAGCATGTTATTGTGGAGTTATTGGAAGATAATTTCAAAAGACATTTCCCCTGACCACTATTGTGGTTACTGTTAAATAGAAACCATAGTTTTGTATTTGCATAGAGAACAGATATCTTAGCTGATAAATATTTTTCTTATTATCCTGAAGGTACATACATATAGGTACCTAATGGTACTATTTACCATTTACAGTTACATTGGTTAGGGAAGGTTTTTCGTTAGATAGTTGAGACGTGTGTTATTGTATCGTGAGTGAAATGTAATGACTGACAAATGTGTATTCCTGATTTGTGAAAAGGGAATCTTATTTTTATTGCTTATTTCCTATAGTCGTATATAAAGTTTATCTAAATTAGATGGGTAGTAAAATTATATAAAAATATCCTACTATATCAGTGATTGGTAAAATTGAGACCCCTGACCATTCTGCATTTTCCTAACCCAACTTGGGGATACTGGTGGTCATTAATTCATCACAGAATACCTAGTCTAGCATACTACTTTTTGCTTTAACTTACTGTGGAGGGATATTAAAATCCATGTTTTAATGACAGTACAGCAGGTTTAAGGGGGCATGGTGGGACTAGTGTTTATGTTATGTTAGCATACATCAATTTTAGTCCAATGTGGAGCTTGGATACTTTGTATGCCTTGATAGATCCATAGCTTTTCAGTATTAAAGACTTGATAATACAGGCCACTTGGTACGTTTATATATTTATACTTGGAGGTTGGAGAAACTATCCTTAAATTAATTTCAGAAGAGTTCGTAACTTTTCAGGAATAATAATTTTTGCACCTTTCCTTTATGTTTGTCAGGTTCTGTGTAGATTGTGTAGATAAAATTTTAGCTTATGGGAATATTATGCAATGACAACATTTGTTTTCATTAGTGTTTCTCTGCTCTGAAGGAAACAAAGTAATTTTTTCTATATTTGTTATATTTTACATTGTTACTTTTCTTTATTTTAAAACACCTTAAATTATGTCATAAATTAATCTTTCAAAACATTTGAAGGAGGTAACAGTATCACTCTCATCAACAAAGACAAAATTAGAAGAGAAATAGGTGTTGTTTTTGTTTGTTTTTGTTTCTTTTTGAGATGGAGTCTCGCTCTGTCACCCTGGCTGGAGTGCAGTGGCGCGATCTCAGCTCACTGCAACCTCTGCCTCCCGGTTTCAAGCAATTCTTCTGCCTCCGCCTCCCGAGTAGCTGGGACTACAGGCGCCCGCCACCATGCCCAGCTAATTTTTTTGTATTTTTAGTAGAGACGGGGTTTCACCATGTTATCCAGGATGGTCTCAATCTCCTGACCTCGTGATCCGCCCGCCTCGGCCTCCCAAAGTGCTGGGATTACAGGCGTGAGCCACCGCGCCCGGCCAAATTTTTTTTTTCTTTTTTTTTTTTTGCGATGGAGTCTTGCTCTGTCACCCAGGCTGGAATGGGGTGGCACGATTTCGGCTCACTGCAGCCTCTGCTTCCGGGTTGAAGTTATTCGCCTGTTGCAGCCTCCCGAGTAGCTGAGATACAGGCACCTGCCACCATACCCGGCTAATTTTTGTATTTTTTCTGGAGACGGGGTTTTGCCATGTTAGCCAAGGTGGTCTCAAACCCCTGGCTTCAGGTGATCTGCCTGCCTCGGCCTCCCAAAGCGCTGAGATTACAGGCATGAGCCACTGCTCCCAGCTGAAACTTAGATTTTTTTGGTCATATTATTGTATTTTATTATAGTATGTGTAGTGTATACTAACTTACAGGGAAAAAATGTAAACAAAATGAAGGTCATGGGGAAAATGGCATCTTGCTTTAATCTTCAACTTAAAGTTACTCTTAATAATCCATTTATACCATTATGTCAAATTTTAGTCATCCCTGCAGAATTTTAGACGAATGAAAACAGACAAGGTAACACCAAAGAGTTAAGCACAGAAAGTGATATTGATTAAAAAGTTGAAAGTAAAAATCTACATTGGCTAGAACTGAACATTCAGATCCGTCTCTCCAGAGGAAAATCTAACTTGAATCATAATGGTTCATATTTTGATTTGTTCATACCATATCAATTAGCAACTTATGACTTGAAAATACTTTGAAACTTAAGATATTTATATTGAACTGTTTATACACTTCATGTCAGTAACAGATAATGGGTGATCTTACTTGAGACTAAAAACAGCTAACATTTGTTTCTTAGCTGTGTTACTCCCTTAAAACATAGTTGCAAATTTTTTTTTCTCTTAGTATAACAAGAGGATTGCCTGATCCAGCCAAGATGCAGAGCACTTCTAATCATCTGTGGCTTTTATCTGATATTTTAGGCCAAGGAGCTACTGCAAATGTCTTTCGTGGAAGACATAAGGTTGGTACAGAGAAAACTTTGAAGACCTTTTATCACTGTATGTATTTTGTTCTAAGATGCATGTTGACACTAAAGTGTGTGACTTGGTGATTTTGATCCCTTTGTCTAAAGAAATTGTTTTAATGATTTTTGTGGTCATTTAAGGCATAGCTGTGTCAGACAGTGAACATATCTACCCAGTGGTGGCACAGGTTAAGTGTTAGTGAGTAGAGGAAAACAGATTGGTTGAAAATGGACTGGGAAAGATTAGTGTTGTGCCTTTTGATGCTTTCCCCAGCCCAGCTCCCCAATGGTAGAGAGTGATTTCACTGACAGAAGTTCAGTGTAATGAGTTGAGGTAGCATTTGATGTGGCATTTTGGTTGGTAGGGAGGCAGATGTGTAGTGGGAGGGGAACTCACAGGTGTTTCTGATAGGCTCTGGTAAGGGTAAGTGCCCCCACTAAAACAGCATCCTACAAAGTAGATTGGAGTAAAATGAGATTCTCAACAAGGAGCCCAGGTTGAAAAGACCATATTTTGGTATAAGGTAATCAGAACCTGGTAGTGGAAGTGGGAATAAAATAAAAAGATTATTCCCAGAGGCACTTCAAGAACCAAAAAGGGGCCGGGCGCGGTGGCTTATGCCTGTAATCCCAGCACTTTGGGAGGCCGAGGCGGGCGGATCACGAGGTCAGGAGATCGAGGCCATCCTGGCTAACACGGTGAAACCCCGTCTCTACTAAAAATACAAAAAAAATTAGCCAGGCGTGGTGGCGGGCGCCTGTAGTCCCAGCTACTCGGGAGGCTGAGGCAGGAGAATGGTGTGAGCCCAGGAGGCGGAGGCTGCAGTGAGCCAAGATAGCACCACCGCACTCCAGCCTGGGTGACAGAGCGAGACTCAATTAAAAAAAAAAAGAAAAAGGATTTTGTGTTAGATTCAATGTGGAGGATGAAATTAAAAATAGTTAAAATAATTTAAAATTAAGAAATTGAAGATAATTAAACTTCCTATTCTGGGAAAAAGCTGGAAAAATGGAGTCTATTCTGAGAAAGAAGCTGGAAAAATGGAGTACAAAGTTCATTTACAATACAAATAATAACTAATTTTTCAGTGCTATGAATTTGTTTCGAACTAAATGATGTTTGGAGCTTCCTAAATCCTTATTTTCAGAAATAGGGCCCTAGACGTTTTGGTAGAGAGGAATTGCTTCCTCTTTTCCTGTATTCTTGAGACTACCAGTCAGTTCTGTCAGTGACGATGAGATAAGCGTACATGGGGGAGGGGCTGTTTCCTCTGGGGAGAGAGTATTGACTATAAACACCCTTTATGGCTCATAGAGAATGAATCAGAAGTACCATACAGACAACTTTTAGCTTTCCTCCCCCTGTATCTAGAATTATCCACAAGCTCTGGATTCTTATTCAGATTACTTGTGATCAATCCTGGGTACTCCGTCCTAGAAATTGCTTTTGTTTTATGCCAAGGAGAAAATGACTAGTGCCTCAGAATTTAGCATTGAGAACACGTCTGATCATCTTATCTTCCTGTAGTCCAAATTAACAAACTTTTAATAATCACTTGGTATGTGTCAGGCACTATGGCAGACCTAGTGAATATTACTATAGCTAATGTGCGGTTAGCTATACTGCACATTAACTGGACACAGTTTCGAGTTTAGTAGCAAGATTGATTAGAAAGGAAGTAAAGTGGAAGCTGATGGGATGAGAGATAGTCAATAGTGATAGAAACTGGATGAGACATATTGAAAGGGCCTGGCACTAGAAGATACGTCACATATCCTGCTCCTCTTTCCTTACTTAGATACTCAGTGTCCTTCATGTAAGTGACTACACATAGTATGCACTCTGTAAATGTTTGCTGAATGAAAGAATAAGTGAATGAATGAGGACTGATTAGACTACCCCAAGACAACCTAAAGTTCTCCAAAGGAAACAAATATGTACTTTACCCATTATAGTGTGGAAATCTAAAATGAGAATTTCAGAAGTATAAGAATTAATTAAAAGATTGTGAAGTCGAGCGTGGTGGCTCACGCCTGTAATCCCAGCACTTTCGGAGGCCAAGGCAGGTAGGTTGCTTGTGTCCAGGAGTTTTGAGACCAGCCTGGGCAACATGACAAAACCCTGTCTCTACTAAACACACACACACACACACACACACACACACACACACACACACGAAAAAGATTGCCAAGGCCCTGGGCAACATGACAAAACCCTGTCTCTACTAAACACACACACACACACACACACACACACACAGACACACAGACACACACACGAAAAAGATTGCCAAGGCCCAGTCTAGTATTTAGTCCCCAACAGTTTTCCTAGGGATGTGCTTTGAGAAACCATGTTTGTTCTTAATGATGGCAGTTTCAACTGTTCAGGACTATATCCTACAAAAAATCCTGCTTCCCTTTAATTATTTAAAGGATTTTTACCATGATATTAGCCCTTTTATATTATTTCTTAGAATGACCAAATTCTTACATTTATTACTTGTTATTCAAAGTATATTACCTACTTAATCTGTTTTTTATTAAATTGCTTTTAGTTACTAATGTATGAGTGTGGGTGTGTGTATATGTGTGTGATTACCATGGTGAAGTTGAAGGGAAGAGACTTGAAGGATGTGTTGATCTGCACATATGGATATATACATACATATATATATATGTGGATCTCTATTATTTGTATACACTTTGACTTAGTGAATAATAGATGACTGTGTAGGTGAATAAAGGGAAAATAGTACGTTTCCACCTGGATCCCGATAATCTCACAGGCATGATGTAGTCTACACAAGTTTGGAAAATAATGACCATGAGGTCAGTGGGTATATGGCAAAATTGTATTATTTTCCCTGCTTGCTCCTCTGTTAGGATTCTCCTGGTTTTAGACTGAGTTTGAGGCCTGTCTCAGCTTAAGAAAAATCACTCTGTTGGTTGATGCATAGATTTGGCAGTGTCTTAGCCCTTGCTGAACTGAGGGAAAAACAGTGAAACTGAACTGTACTTAAATTCTTCTCTTTTCACATGTGTGAAAATGGTCATTGGCTCTTTGATCTTTCATTTTCCTCTAGAAAGAATATATATCAATTTGTGTATTTTGCATGACCAGGGGGAGGGGAATCACATAGGATTATGAAGCAGTTAAATGGCCTTAAGAAAAGGATCATGCGATTCTGGAGTGAGAGAGGAGGGTGAATCTAAGTGGTGAATCTGAGGAAAGTATAAAGAGGGCTCCAAAGCAGGAACAGTACAGAGGTCCTGACAGAGAGCCATGAAATGTCTTTAGCCATGAAATGTGCTTGAACCCCAAGCTCAAAGAGAAAAGGATTTTCCTGCTTGCTCTAGGGAAGTTCAACCTTGGATAAATGGGGGAAAACGTAAGGCTAAACTCAAGATCTGGACTGGCCACGAGGGAGAGGCTTGCTCATTAGAGTGATTGGAAGGAAGTGAGAGGGTCTGAAAGACAATCTTAAAGGAAGGTTAATAAGAAGAACATATGAATATGATGTTTACCTGAAATGTAAGCATGTGTTTTGAACCTCTAAGATTCCCTCCCAACTACAGCTGTGCTTTGTAATTTTGTGTGTGATCTAGGTCATGAAGGAGTGAGAGTGGGATGCTGTGGTACATCAGTAGAGAAGAAGAAATAAATGCCTTTACTCCTCTAGAGAGGGTCTGTGAAGGAACAGCCTGCCCTGGTCATCTAGGTAGAGTTGCAGAAAGTAACCCAGGGCAGCAGGGGCAGAAACCAACCAGGAAGTCTACTTTAGCCTCGCTCTGCAACTCCTGCTTTCCCCACTCCCCTCCCCTACATTGTCCTAGCTACAAAATAATTCTGAAAAGTTAACTGTATTACTTTGATATTCTTAATAAAAATCTCATAGGTGGAATATAGTGTTCAGTCTCTCTCTCCTGCTTTGATTAGTTTAAAATTATTAGGCCTTGGAGAAGCCCTTATGAGTTTCACTTTCTATTTCGTCTTTAAAAGATGATTTTGCTTTTGATACTGTTATGGCCTTTATCTTCTGATGTGTGACTATTTTTGCCCCCACTGTATCCTCATGAAAGGTTTATTTATAATATGAAAGAAAATATCCATTTCTGAATTCCAAAAGGTGTAATTTGAAAGAAATGTTGAGCAGTTAATTGATTCATTTTAACTTTTTAGAAAAGTCAAGAGTCCTCATACAGATTCCCTGTGCCTAAAAGATGCATGATGTTCTGTAAGAAAATAAGTTGCAATAGCGAGTTCTAATGCTACCTTTTAATCTCTTTTACAATATTATGAATAAATAAAACATTTCTCTCTTTTTTTTAAAGAAAACTGGTGATTTATTTGCTATCAAAGTATTTAATAACATAAGCTTCCTTCGTCCAGTGGATGTTCAAATGAGAGAATTTGAAGTGTTGAAAAAACTCAATCACAAAAATATTGTCAAATTATTTGCTATTGAAGAGGAGGTAAGTAGTAAAACTTTAATCTTATATTTATTGTAGTTATGAGTCAAGAGATAGAACCTAATATTAAAAAATGGATTTTTAAAAAAACTGTTGAAAATTAGTGTTTGTACAACCAAATACTTTATCCTAAAGGATTCTTGAATAGATAGAACAATAGAAATAAAATATCATAAAAATGGAATCAGAAACAGTAGTGTAAGAAATAAAAGGGGGCGGCCGGCTGCGGCTGGGTGCAGTGGCTCACACCTATAATCCCAGCACTTTGGGAGACCGAGGCAGGTAGATCACGAGGTCAAGAGATTGAGACCAGCCTGGCCAATGTGGTGAAACCCCGTCTCTACTAAAAATACAAAAATTAACTGAGGGTGGTGGTGCGCACCTGTAGTTCCACCTACTTGGGAGGCTGAGACAGGAGAATTGCTTGAACCCAGGAGGCAGAGGTCGCAGTGAGCTGAGATCGCACCGCTGCACTCCAGCCTGGCAACAGAGGGAGACTCCATCTCAAAAAAAAAAAAAAAAAAAAAGAAAGAAAGGATCATTTGAGCTCAGGAATTCAAGAACAGCCTGGGCAACATGGCAAAACCCTGTCTCTGTAAAAAATACAAAAATTTGCCATGCATGGAGGTGTACGCCTGTAGTTCCAGCTACTCAGGAGGCTGAAGTGGGAGGGTCACCTGAGCCTGAGAGGTCAAGGCTATGGTGAACCATATTGTGCCACTGTACTCTAGCATGGGTGATGGAGTGAGACCCTGTCTCAAAAAAAAAAAAGAAGGAAATAAAAGGGTATTGAATATGGTTACCAGTATTATTACTAGAAAAAGAAAGGTAACAAGTTAAATCTAATAATTATAAAAAGAAAAAATCGAACTTTAAAAAAATAAAAATTTTATATTTTGTGAATAAAAATTTCAAGAGTCCTACAGTTTAAGATATGAAGTCCAATTATAAAAGAATTGATTTTTTTAAGGGGAAATAGTGGAATTAAGAATGTCATTAGGAAAAGTAATCTAGAAATAATGGAAATAGAAATTATTTTAATCCCTTTAAACATGAGCAATCAATAAAATCTTTGGGAAAAATGTAGTTTATACTCTTTATCCGAGTGATTTTATTTTTAGTGATTATTTCTTAGGAAGTAATCAGAAATATAATTTTATGCATGAAGATGTTAATTGGCATCCTGTTTATAATAAAGAATGGTTAAATAAGTTGAATAAATTAGAATGTGTGGCAGATAGTTACCTGGAATTAGCCAAACTCAAGATTAAGAGCATAGCCTTCCACACTGCCAAGTCTGCTCAGGACTTCTGATACCAATTGCAAAGGAGTTTGGCGAACTGCACAGAGAGAACAGTTCCCACAAGACTACCCTCACATCATCCCAGCCGGCTACAAATGTGGGGGTTGCCCATGACACTCAGATTTGGTAATTTGCTGGAATGTAGAATGACTCACAAAACTGAGGAGAGTGCTATACTTATAATTACAGTTTTATTGTAGCAAAAAGATAGAAATTAGAACCAGCCAGAGGGAGAGACACAAAGCGTGGAATGTGGGAGGGTTCCAATCTTGAAGCTTCTTTGTCCTGAGGGACACATTACTCTCTCAGCATTGATGTATGACAGTATGCATGAAGTATTGCCAGTCAGGGAAGCTCACCCAAGCCTTTGGTGTCCAGGGTTTTTACTGAGGCTGGATCACTTATTGCCTGTATTGCTGACCTTTAGTCCCCAGCTCCTTCCAGAGGTTTGGGGTAATTCCTTTAGTCTCCATTAAGCCCCCATCCTAAATCATGCTGTTGGACTCTCCAGTGGCCAAAGCCCCCAGAGGAACAAAGACAGAAGTCTTGTTCTTTCAGATAGGACATTTTAGGGGCCAGAGATCACTTTCCAGTAGCCAAGGGCAAAGCCTGACTTCTCTTTGGGTAAAGTTAATTTTTTACCACACAATAGTTAAGTGGTAATGAAAAGAGATATTTACCAAAATTTTAATCTTCTTGGAACACCTTATATATGATGTTATGTGAGAAGAATCAGGATTAAAAATATATATGTAGTATGATCTTAATATATACAGTGTAATATGCAAACAGCATTATGTATCTATGACATTATTTCATCCATAGAAAAAAGACTGAAAGAAAATATGCCAAAATATTAATTCATTATCTCCAGGTAATGGAATTATGTATACTTCCCAAATTTTCAACAATCAACATACATTATCATTTAAAAGCAACAGTTTTTTTTTTCTGTTACAATTATTTCTCTCTCTTTTTTGAAATGACTGCCAGAGAGTAATTTAAAATATTTTATAAAAGTCTTTTGGAGATATGTAGAAAAAAATTAGAAAAGAAACAAAGGATAAAAAGTTGGAGATGAATAGTAGATTTTAAGACTCATTCAGATTTTCAGATTCTGAAATTCTCATGCATCTTATAATCATTGTGTATATGTAATTTGATGGTATTTCTTTTTCCCCGTAATGCTGTTATTAAATTGATGAAGCATTATAATCAATGGTACATTAAAATTAAGGTTTAAAACAAATCAGCATCTCAGATGCAAATGAGCAGACTGGAGCTTTGCTACAAGAGGGACCACTCAGCTGTTCTGCTACCCATTTATTTTTAAGGATAGGACTCCATTCCTTGAAGTAACAGTAGTCATCACAAGAAAAATTTCATTTTAAGAGGTTAGAAAAGCTGTTGTACTAAATGTACTGTTATACATAAGAAATTCAACACTGGTGTGGTGACTCACGCCTGTAATCCCAGCACTTTGGGAGGCTGAGGCGGGCGGATCACGAGGTCAGGAGATCGAGACCATCCTGGCTAACATGGTGAAACCCCGTCTCTACTAAAAATACAAAAAAATTAGCCGGGTGTGGTGGCACTCGTCTGTAGTCCCATCTATTCAGGAGGCTGAGGCAGGAGAATGGAGAGTGGCGTGAACCCGGGAGGCGGAGCTTCCGGTGAGCCGAGATCGCGCCACTGCACTCCAGCCTGGGTGACAAAGCGAGACTTTGTCTCAAGAAAAAAAAGAAGGAAAGAAAGAAATTCAAGTGACTGGGTGTGGTAGCTCATGCTTGCAATCCCAGCACTTTGGAAGGTTGAGGCAGGCAGATTGCTTGAGCCCAGAAGTTCGAGACTAGCCTGGGCAACATAGTGAGACCCCGTCTCTACAAAATAATAGAAAAATTAGCCAGGCATGGTGGAGCATGCCTGTAATCCCAGCTACTTGGGAGCTGAGGCAGGAGAATCACTTGAACCTTGGAGGTGGAGGTTGCAGTGAGCCAAGATCGTACCATTGCACTCCAGTCTGGGTGACAGAGCAAGACTCTGTCTCAAAAAAAAAAAAAAAAAAAGGAAAAGAATTTAAGATAATTTTAACAAAACCATTGTAACATTGTACCAATGATTTTGTAGTTCAGATTTAGCTACTTTTTACTGTGGTTTGTCTTCAAAAACAAATCCAACTTCTTCACCTAATAGGAATTTGGAAAATGTTAGTTTTTTTTTTGTTTTTTTTTTTTTTTGAGATGGAGTCTCGCTCTGTCACCAGGCTGGACTGCAGTAGTGCCATCTCGGCTCACTGCAACTTCTGCCTCCCAGGTTCAAGTGATTCTCCTGCCTCAGTCTCCTGAGTAGCTGGGACTAGAGGCATGTGCCACCACACTCAGCTAATTTTTGTATTTTTAGTAGAGACCGGGTTTCAGCATGTTGGCCAGGATAGTCTCAATCTCTTGACCTCGTGATCCGCCCACCTCAGCCTCCCAAAGTGCTGGGTTTACAGGTGTGAGCCACCACACCTGGCCGGAAGATATTAATTCTTATATGTGTATGGTCAACAGATACTGAATCTCAGGTGAAGCAAAGTGCCTTCATCATTGTAGCAAATCCTGCATTTAAATGAAATCAGATAAGTACTGGCATATAATCAAAATTTATTTTTTATGTTGATTCCCAATCAATGATTTTTTTTTTTCAGACAACAACAAGACATAAAGTACTTATTATGGAATTTTGTCCATGTGGGAGTTTATACACTGTTTTAGAAGAACCTTCTAATGCCTATGGACTACCAGAATCTGAATTCTTAATTGTTTTGCGAGATGTGGGTATGTTTGTTTATTTATATGATATCATTTGTATATAAAATTTAATAACAGAATTTTTAAAAAATATCTTCCATTCAAAACTGAAGACCTTTATGCAATGCTTCATTAGATATGACACCAAAAGCACAAATACCAGAAATACATAAATTGGACTTCATCAGCATTAAACATTTTTGTGCCTCAAAGGACATCAGGTAAGTGAAAAGACAGCCCATAGAATGAAAACAAAATGTTTGTAAATCATACACCTGACAAGGAATTTTTATCCAGACAACTCAACAATAAAAAGCCAAATAACCCAATTTAAAAATGGGCAAAGGATTCACATAGACATTTCTCCAAAGAAGATACACAAGTGGCTAACAAGTACATAAAAAAAAGCTCAACATTAATTAACTAATAACCGACATCATTGGTTATTAGGGAAATGCTCATCAAAACCACAATGAAATACCACTTTATACCAATGAAAATGACTAATATCAAAAAGACAAACAGGGCCAACCATGGTGGCTCACGCCTGTAATCCCAGCACTTTGGGAAGTGGAGGCCGGCAGATTGCTTGAGTCCAGGAGTTCAAGATCAGCCTGAGCAACACAGTGAGCCCCTGTCTCTACAAAAAATAAAATAAAAAATAGCCAAGCATGGTGGCATGCACTTGTAGTCCCAGCTACTCAGGAGGCTCTGGTGGGAGGATCACTTGAGCCCAGGAGATTGAGGCTGCTGTGAGCCTTGATTGTGCCACTGCACTTCAGCCTGGGCAACAAAGCAAGACTATCTCAAAAAAAAAAAAAAAAAAAAACAAGTGTTGGCAAGAATATGGAGAATTGGAACCCTGATACATTGCTGGTGGGATTATAAAATGATACAGCCATTCTAGAAAACAGTCTAGGAGTTCCTCAAAAAGTTAAATATAGAATTACTTAACTTTTGACCAAATGACCCAGCAGTTCCACTGCTACGTATATACCCCAAAGAATTAACTAATTAACTAATTAATTAAGATAAAGTTTTATATCCATATAAAAACTTGTACTCCAGTGTACTTAGCAGCATTATTCATAATAGCAAAAAAAAAAAAAAGATGAAAACAGCCCAAATGTCCATCAACTGATGAATAGATAAACAAAAATGTGGTGTGTCTATACAATGGAATATTGTTTGTTTACAAAAAGATATGAAGTAGTTATATATGCTACAACATGGATGAACTTGAAAACATTATGCTAAGTGAAAGAAGCCAGACACAAAGGCTGCAATATTATATGATTCCATTTATATGAAATATCAAGAATAGGCAAATCCATAGAGACAGAAAACAGATTAGTGGTTTCTGGGGGATCAGGAGAAGATGGAGTTGGGTATGAGTTGTCTTTTTGGTGTGACAAAAGTGTTCTGAAATCAGTGGTGATGGTTGTATAACTCTGTGACCATACTAAAAACGACTGAATTGTACACTTTAAAAAGATGAATGTTATGTGTGAATTATATCTCAGTGAACCTCAGTGCAGTATTTAAAAAAAAATACTGCAATCAAAGGAAATAACATCTTAAGAGAAATGAATCAAATATTTGAGGAATGGGAAAAAGTCAAGTGATAAAGAAGGTAAAAGGTTGGTGGGAATTCTTCAACTTGTCACTGGAAGCAGAGTGATTATTTAGGTGAGGATACAATGAGAGAGAAACAATATTACTAGTATGCTACAGCCTGTTTAATCAAATAGAAATTATAGATATGATGTCTTCCTAAGTGTATTGGTAGTCCTGAGTTTTAATAATTATACATTGATACCCCTAAACCTTTTACATATTTTGAATTTGAACATTCATCTATCAGCCCTCAAGCAAATGTATAAAGTTATCACTGAGTGACACTGTCAGTTAGACAAAATAGCTTAATTTCAGCAAAGTAGACAACTTTGCCCTTAAGAAAAAAGAAGAAAAAATGGGCTTTTTGGAATAGTGCCAAGCATATGAGAATACATTTTTATGGAAACAAGTTTGACACTTTGCTGTTTTTCTGTTTCTTTTTTGCTGTTTTACATATTGAGTCCAGATTACTTTTAGGGAATTTTTTTTCCCAAGATAAAGAAATGTAAAACTCTGGTGAAAGATTGATATCTTTTTTGGGAATCTTTATTATTTTTATGTTTAAATAGATCACCCACATATATATAACCAAAGTAATTCAAGAAATCATATGCTTAAGACTGTTTTGTTACATTTTCCTGGTAGTACTTAAGAGACACTGGATTCTTCCTTAGACCACATTAATTTTTATCATTCTAAAACTTCTTATAACTAAAACATAAGATCTTTTATATATATATTTATTATCTATTCTTTGAGTAAAATTACTTTGAGCCAAATTATGGAAAAATTTATATTAAGTTTGGGTGACTATATCAATGAATTTGAGACATGCACACATACACGTAAATATCTACATTAGGACTTCTTTTGTTTTATATTGTTGAAGTGGGTGGAATGAATCATCTACGAGAGAATGGTATAGTGCACCGTGATATCAAGCCAGGAAATATCATGCGTGTTATAGGGGAAGATGGACAGTCTGTGTACAAACTCACAGATTTTGGTGCAGCTAGAGAATTAGAAGATGATGAGCAGTTTGTTTCTCTGTATGGCACAGAAGAATATTTGGTAAGTCATGTATCACTAATATTTTCATTTAAAGAAGCTTGATATATTGTAATTATAATTGGGTAATTGGTCAGCCAATTCACTATAAAATGTCATTTTTATGACAAAAATTAAATTTTCTATTCTAATGAATATGTGCAACATGGGAATTAGGTACTCGCTTCCAAGGGTGCTGTTATTTTTCTGTTAAAAATTCTTGGAAGTTTTGTAGCACCCTTAAATTCTTTAGTTTTACTGATGCTATGGATCTAAATTAAAAGGGTCTGTTTTTTGATGAGCAGTCAATATATTACAAGCTTGTTATAATACTGTTTTTTATATATTCATTATATTTATGAAACAGATAATTCTATTTGGGGGAGTTGGTTATTGAATGACGAAAAGGACCATTGTTAGAAACACACACACACAAAATGCCCCTGAGAAGATCTAACTTGAAATTTTAGAAAGCTAGAAAAGCTCTGTAGTTCAAAAAGTTTATGTAGGTGTGTTTTTGTAAAGTCAGTAAATACTTGAAATACTTAAGAAAATATACTTAAAAGTAAATACTTCTAACATGTAATCAGGAAGTTTAATATATATAGCTCACTGATTATTCATGGCTCTGGGTTTTGTCTTAAAAGTCATAGAATCAATGGCTTTTTTGCATTTGGATTGTGCTGTTGTAATTTTATAAGATGAAAGATATCTACCACACCCTGTAGCTTTATTCAGATTATTCTAAGTCTGGCATGAACTAAATGTCTTAAATTGTTATCCTAACAATTGGTAACCTCAAATTGATCTGTAGATATATGTGATGATCTTTTAGATAAGAGTACCTAAGAATGGGTCAGACACAGTGGCTCATGCCTTTAATTCCAACACTTTGGGAGGCTGAGGATTGCTTGAGCCCAGGAGTTCAAGACCAGTCTGGGCACAATGACAAGACCCCATCTCTGCAAAAAATTACAAAATTAGCCAGGCATGGTGGCTCACATCTGTACACCCAGCTACTCAGGAGGCTGAGGCAGAAGGATCCCTTGAGCCCAGGAATTTGAGGCAACAGTGAGCTATGATTGCACCACTGCAATCTGGCCTGGGCTATAAAGCAAGACTCTGTCTCTTAATTTTTTAAAAAAAGGTACCTGGCCCAGGCATGGTGGCTCATGCCTGTAATCCCGGCACTTTGGGAGGCCGAGGTGGGCAGATCACAAGTTCAGGAGTTTGAGACCAGCCTGAGCAACATGGTGAAACCCCATCTCTACTAAAAATACAAAAATTAGCTGGGTGTGGTGGCGTGTGCCTGTAATCTCAGCTACTTTGGGAGGTTGAGGCAGAATTGTCTGAACCTGGGAGGTGGAGGTTTCAGTGAGCCGAGATCGTGCCACTGCACTCCAGCCTGGGTGGCAGAGCGAGACTCCGTCTCAGAAAAAAAAAAAAAAAAAAAGTACCTAAAAATGGATTTTATTCATTCATTGCACAAATATTTATGAAGTGCCTACTATATACCAGATACTGTTCTAGGTGCTCAGACTTCTATGGTGAACTAGATACACAGTATTCCTGCTCTTATGGAGCCCACATTCTGGTAGGGAAAAAAGACAATTAACAAGTAAGTAAAGTAAATTCAGATCATTAAAGTTTAGCAAAGACAATAAATTAAGGTAATAAGATAAAGAGTGACTAGCAGGAGAAAGATAGCCTGGGAAAGCCTCCTTTGAGGACTAAATGAACTGACACTGAAATGATAAAAAGAAGCAAGCCAGGCACACCGTTCTGACTGCTGTTCTGTGGCCGTTCCCTGGCCCTGTGAAAGCGACCTCACCCTGCAGAAAAGAAACTCAACCACCAGTCCTCATACTCCTCGGCAGTTCCCTCCATCTCTGCTTGCTGAGAACCTACTGCATCAGTCTAACCTACTACATCAGTCTGAACCCTACTGCATCAGTCTAGCCTCCTCTCCCCTACAACCTGTGTTGTTGAGGGCCCAGGATGCCTATGGGGTCCTCTGGCTGTCTGAGTTGTGACGTATGAGCTGCTTTGTGATACAGTGAACTCCCTGTCATTGTGGATCTGGAGAATGTGTCATAGAATCTAGATAGCAGAGGGAAGTACAGTTGTAATGAATTCACCTTCAAGCTTCCTGAGACTCTTGGCTGGAACAGAGGCAGGACTCAGACGTTTCTGGCGAGTGGAATCAGGCTTCATATCCTGAATTCTCCACGTGAATGTAAGCTCCACAAAACCAGGGACTTTCATCTTAGCCTGCCGAGAACACCAAGCAGAATTAGACAAGAAGAAATCACCCCCTTCCTGCTCCTTTCTCCGTCCTACATGACATTTGTGCTTTTGCTATTATCCTTTTGTCTCTTCCTGGGCCTCAACATGTGACTGAGTCAACACACATCTTCATTCTCATTTCTCTGTTGGTGGTCTTCTCAGTTATATTTGGCTAGACCATGCTTTCTGCTTCTAGAAGCAACACTGCTGAATTCACACCAGAGCTTTGGTACAAGGCAACTTCCTGATTCCTTCACTTTCCCCAGTTCAGACATTCCCCTTGTCTTTTCTCTTAGAGCAGTGAGCCTCCAATAAATAGCTCAAGGCCATGTTCTTCCAGACTGCCTCCTTTCCAGTAGCAAGCTCAAGCCCATGTCCTTCAAATTCAATGATTAGATAACTTGTTCAAAAATTCAATTTCTCTCTTTCTCTTTCTCTCACCCAGTACTTTTTTTTTTCCCCAACCCCACTTTCTGTAAGAACAGCCTATTTCTAAAAGCTAGTTCACCAGGCCCAGCTCCTTGTCTCTGGAGCCCACACCTGTCATAGCCAAAGCCACAGTAGATGAATGCTCAGGACACTACCGTTCCCAGGAGGGCACTGCTTGCCAAGGTTTACTGCTCTAAGAATGTTCTTGGGCTTCAGTCTGGTTCCATCAGGCCCAGAGAAAACAGCAGCTGTAAAGGCCTGGAGACAAGAATGACCTCAGGAGTTGGAGAAACAGAAAAGATGGCAGTTTTACTGGAATTTAGTGAGTAAAGAGGCAAGTGGAAGGACTTAGAATTGAAGAAGTGATCAGGGGGCTAGCCAGATCAGACAGGCTAGTAGTTTAAACCCTGTCAGACCAATACCCCCTTTTTATAATAAATATTTTGTAGTGTTCCCTTCAGTATCTTGAAATGAAATTCCTAGATAATATTATAAACCTGCACACCTAATTAAAATAGCATATCTTAATAATGTAAAGGAACATATTTTATAATAAAATAATAGATATTTAATATGTAAAAATTTAGAAACAGCTTCATGAGCAAACAAATTAAGTAGTGATATATGCTTGCAGCTATATGTAATACTACTTTGAATACAAGTGCAGTGATAACTCATGTTGTATTAGTGAATCACATCACAAATGGTAGTATTGTTATTGACATGATTTTCCAAAGTAGTGAACAATTTTTGGTAAAGTTTCTAACTAAACAAAGTAAATTTAAATATAGTTACATTCTTGGAAAAGCTGTGCAAAAATACTTTGTTATATATAAAATGGAGTTCGAAATAGGTTTCTCACTTGCACAAGTATCTGGCAGAATATTCCAAAGTCATTCAGGCTATATATAGGAGGATCATTTTTCAGAACTGTCACATATACTGCAGTATGTCCTTCAGTGTCTGGTCTCCACCTTTTCCAATCATGATAATCACTGTAACAAGCAAACAGCAGTCCTGTACCAGCCTTCATGAGGTTGCTCCCCCAATACCAACTATTAATCTTTCATGTAACCTCCTGGGAACACAGTTTAGCTTTTGCCTCTAAGACTTTTAACAGGAAGAGCAAAACATTAAATAAATTAATTCCAAGTCTGTGCTGTACTCTAGGCTGAAATTTAACTCCATTCTATTTATTTCCTATTTCAGAATGGGAAATATTCAAATACAGTGCACCAGAATGAGATAAATAATAGTCTAAGGCTCAGCAGCTTAGCTATATTCTACATTTAACTGGAAACTTCCCTCGTTTTGAAGCACCCAGGAACTACAACCCAGATGTTAAATTCTCTCTCTTTTGTATGTTAAAGTCCAAAGAAAACATTCTTCTACTGTTTTTTGTTTTTGTTTTTGTTATTGTGACAGAGTCTCAATCTGTTGCCCAGGCTGGAGTGCAGTGGCATAATCTCAGCTCACTCAAGCTCCACCTCCCAGGTTCAGGTGATTCTTATGTGCCAGCCTCCTAGATAGCTGGGGTTACAGGTGCACACCACCACACCTGGCTAATATTTTTGTGTCTATATATATATATGTATACTTTTGAGACAGAGTCTCACTCTGTTGCCCAGGCTGGAGTGTAGTGGTGCCATCCTAGCTCACTGCAACCTCCACCTCCTGGATTCAAGCAATTCTCCTGCCTCAGCTTCCCAAGTAGCTGGGATTACAGGTGTGTGCCACTACACCCAGCTAATTTTTGTATTTTTAGTAGAGATGAGGTTTCACCATGTTGGCCAGGCTAGTCTCAAACTCCTGACCTCAAGCGATCCACCCACCTTGGCCTCCCAAAGTGCTGGGATTACAGGATGTGAGCCACCACACCCTGTCTCTTCTACTGTTTTTAATATGATGGATATCATCTCAGTAATATAATCCTGAAAACCTTGGAGTAGCTTTATCCTTATGCTCTTCTTCCAGATGCAATAGCCCAGGCCCAGTAACACCAAGCCAGTAACACATCAGGACAGAGCCAGTGGGCACAAATGTGTCAGACCAGCATGTGTCAAGCCACCCCAAGTTAATCACTCCCAGGGAATAGCTTCCAGCTGTACCAATTAGGCAGTATATTATTGCACCGTGTGAGGAGGTCCGTCTTTGTCTCCTTCTGGAATCACTGTGTCCCCTCTTCCCAGGAGGCTTTATATTCCAGAAGGCATCAGACATATCCAGGTACTTTTGGCATGACACTATTTACACACTAAGTACCAGCTGCTAGGTCAAAGGTTTGGCAATCACTTCTTTGGACAATAATCACTTTATGTGCTGTGCTACAGAACCAGCAAAGCCACTGAGATCCCATATATCTAGTAGGCATATGTTTGGACACTCACGTCAATACCCAGGTCTTATACTTGTCTGCATTCTGATTTCTCATTAAAATGTATTTCTCAAAAGAGTCTTTTTCCCACCCCCATCTCCAGCACCCCCCACCACCCCGACCCTCAGAAATCAGAGATTGTGATCCTTTGGGAGTGAGAGTCACAGATTGCATCATTTAGAAGCCCCTCCCAGCAGCATTTCCTACACTGGTTCCCAGTTCCCTGGGCCATAGCTAAATCCTACAATGTCATAAGGAATTGTTTTGGTTTGGGATCATTTAGGTGGTAACTCTACTTTGGTCCATACGTACACTTTTCAAGATTTATCTTCCAAAAATCTTCAAGTTGCCAGTGTATAACTTTCATGAAGGCAGATGGCAGGAGGCCATGCTGTGTGTGACCACTGGTTATTCTCTGCAGAACAAAATGTCCATCAGAATATCTGTTAGGTTCTGTGAGCTCCTAAACAATTTCTTAGAAGCTCCATCTGTTCTCAGTGACTATGGTATAGTGCAGAGTGTCCAATCTTTTGGCTTCCCTGGGCTACACTGGAAGAATTGTCTTGGGCCACATATAAAATATGATAGATTATCTTGGGCCACACATAAAATAATGATAGCTGATGAGCTATTTTAAAAAATCACAAAAAACTTCAATGTTTTAAGAAAGTTTATGAATTTGTGTTGGGCCACATTCAAAGCTGTCCTGGGCTACATGTGGCCCACAGGCTGCAGGTTGGACAAGCTTGGTGTAATATGTCCTATGTGTAAGGACGTGTTTTTAATGTCAGTAGATCCCCAGTGAACCCAGTCAAGTTAGTCCTCTGAATTGATTCTAGAGAATTTAATTTCATTAAATTAAATGCGCTTACCCTGACAGATTGCATTTGAGGGATAAGGCAAAGAAATTAAGGCTGCCTGATAGGTTTCGGGTGTGAGCAGCTAGATATGTGGTGGTATTGTTTACTTAAAGTTTAGGAGGAAACAAGTTTAAGTGGGAAGACCAAGAGTCAATTTTGGATATGTTAAGTTTGAGCTGCCTTTTAGATATCGAGAGAACAGTAGGATATATGAATCTGAAGCTCAGGGCCCAAGGTAGTTTTCGAAGTTAAAGCATACATATGATAAATACATTAGGTCTGAATGGGAGATGAGGGAGTAAGGCAGTTATAATAAGCATGGACAGCTGTACTGAGAAGTTTTGCTGTGGTGGGAAGCAGAGAATTGGGTAATTGTTGAAAGGAGTTTTGTGGTCAATTTAGAGATCTTTTAAAATGGGAGATATTAAAGCATGTTTGTAAGCAGAAAGTAATGAATCAGAACAGAGGGAAACATTGCTGCATTAAATAAGTGGGATAATTACAAGAATTGATTTCTGGAATTGGCAAGATGATATGATAGGCTCTACAGCACAGATGGAAAAGTTGGCCATGTATAGGCGCAGTTCCATTGTGACTGGAAAGTAGGCCTGGAAAATGGACACAGATTGGCCAGGTGCAGTGGCTCATGCCTGTAATCCCAGTACTTTGAAAGGCCAAGGCTCTTAAGGTCCTCAAGGATCACTTGAGATCAGGAGTTCAAGACCAGCCTGGCCAACATGGTGAAACCCTGTCTCTACTAAAAATACAAAAATTAGCTAGGCATCATGGCAAGCACTTGTAGTCCCAGCTACTCAGGAGGCTGATGCAGGAGAATCGCTCGAACCCGGGAAGCAGAGGTTGCAGTGAGCCGAGATCAAGCCACTGCACTCCACCCCATCTCAAAAAAAAGAGAAAAAAATAAAACGGACACAGATTCAGGTAGGTTGTATTTGGTAAAGGGCATAAGGGAGTGCTGGTCTGATTCCTTCCATTTCCACATTAAATTATGAAGCAGGGTCATCAAAATTGAGGATCAAAGGAGGTGGTGGTGGAGGTTTGAGGAGGGAGGGGAAGATGTGAAATAGTCTTTTCAGATTGGGAAAGTGAAGTTATTAGGAAAACAAAATAGAATTTCTAAGCATTATTGAGTATCCATTTGTTTGTATAATGAAATGGGTCACAGGTTCATGATTTTTTTCTTTTTTTTTTAATCTTAGCACCCTGATATGTATGAGAGAGCAGTGCTAAGAAAAGATCATCAGAAGAAATATGGAGCAACAGTTGATCTTTGGAGCATTGGGGTAACATTTTACCATGCAGCTACTGGATCACTGCCATTTAGACCCTTTGAAGGGCCTCGTAGGAATAAAGAAGTGATGTAAGTGGTTTCCCGATCTAAAATCAGAG
Organism: Pan troglodytes; assembly: GCF_028858775.2. Classification (NCBI taxonomy): domain Eukaryota; kingdom Metazoa; phylum Chordata; class Mammalia; order Primates; family Hominidae; genus Pan; species Pan troglodytes. The sequence goes on along the minus strand of NC_072408.2, from coordinate 31,572,667 downwards.
AAGCATTTAAAAAATGATTTCTGTCTTGGTTCATCTTATTGTTAGTGGTTTATGCTAATAAAAATTGATTTAACAATCATTTCTGATATTTTAAGCTACCTGGTTTTTAAAAAGAATGCAGCCTTATAAAAGTTTGCATAATTTTATGTTTAAGATATTTATGTTTAAATATCTTATATACACAGTATAAATGGTATTCAGTCTTTGGCCCATCATTAAAAATGTACTGCTTTCTAGACTTTATTTCAGCACACTGTTTATTTCACTCTGCATACTTGTCAGCACTTTCCTCCCATACAACTGAAAAAAAATACATAGCTCTGTGGAGTATTAGAATCATTACCAGATCTAAAACAAACATCAGTCTTACTCTAAAGTGAACTGATTCCTTTTACCATTTAAAAAATAACATTTTGGGCCAGGCGCGGTGGCTCACGCCTGTAATCCCAGCACTTTGGGAGGCTGAGGGAGGAGGATAGCTTGAGCCTAGGAGCTCCAAGACTAGCCTGAGCAACAGTGAGACCCTGTCTCTACAAAAAAATACAAACATTAGCCAGGGGTGGTGGTATGCTCCCATAGTCCCAGCTACTCAGGAGGCTGAGGTGGTAGGATCACCTGATCCCGGGAGATTGAGGCTGCTGTGAACTGTGATTGCACCACGGCACTCCAGCCTGGGCGACAGAGTGAGACCCTGTCTCTAAATAAATAAATGAAAGAAAATTAAAAATAACATTTTGGCAGTAATGTAACATTAAACTTTTTTTTCCAGTGTTGCAGATTTGGGCCAGACACTTGATATGTTTTACTAGTATAATGTATACACATTTATGTATTGTCACAATTTTTTTTTAATTTCCATTTTTATTTTAGATTCAGAGGGTATGTGTGAAGGTTTAGTTAAAAGGGTATATTGTGTAGTGCTGAGGTTTGGACTTTTATTGATCCTATCACCCAGATAGTGAACGTGGTACCGAATAAGAAGTGTTCAGCCCTTGTCTCCCTCCCTCCCTACTTTTGGAGTCCTCAGTGTCTGTTGTTTCCATCTTTGTGTCCATCTTTGATGCATTAAATAAGTGGGATAATTACAAGAATTGATTTCTGGGATTGGTGAGACAATATGATGGGCTCCACAGCACAGATGGAAAAGTTGTGAACGCAAGATTTAGCTCTCATTTATAAGTGAGAACATAACAGTATTTGGTTTTTTGTTTCTGCATTAGTTCACTTAGGATAAAGGTCTCCAGCTGCATCCATGTTGCTGCAAAGGATATGATTTCATTCTTTTTTATGGCTGCATAGTATTCTACAGTGTATATGTACCACATTTTTGTTATCCAGTCTGCCATTGATGGGAACCTAGATTGATTCTATGTGTTTGCTATCGTGAATACTGCTGGGATAAACATACAAGCGCATGTCTTTTTAGGTAGGATGATTTATTTTTCTTTGGTTATATACCCAGCAATGGGATTGCTGGGTCAAATGATAGTTCTATTTTTAGTTATTTGAGAACTCCAAGCTGCTTTTCATAGGGGCTGAACTAATTTGCATTCCCACCAATAGTGTATAATTATTTCCTTTTCTCCACAACCTCACCAGCATCTGTTACTTTTTTTTATTTTTTTATAGCCATTCTGACTGGCGTGAGATGGTATCTCATTGCAGTTTTGATTTGCATCTCTTTGATGATTAGTGGTTTTTTCATGTTTGTTGGCAGCTTGCGTAGTCTTTTTTTTTTTTTTTTTTTTTTTGAGATGGAGTCTCGCTCTGTTGCCCAGGCTGGAGTGCAGTGGTGCAATCTCAGCTCACTGCAAGCTCCACCTCCCGGGTTCACGCTATTCTCCTGCCTCAGCCTCCTGAGTAGCTGAGACTACAGGCACGTGCCACCACACCCGGCTAATTTTTTGTATTTTTTAGTAGAGACGGGGTTTCACCATGTTAGCCAGGATGGTCTCGATCTCCTGACCTCGTGATCCACCCGCCTCGGCCTCCCAAAGTGCTAGGATTACAAGCGTGAGCCACCACACCCGGCGCATAGTCTTCTTTTGAGGAGAGTGTATTCATGTCCTTTGCTCACTTTTTAATGGGAATGTTTGTTTTTTTCTTTTTGATTGTTTAAGTTCCTTATAGATTCTGGATGTTAGTCCTTTGTCAAATGCATAGTTTACAAATAATTTCTCCCATTCTATAGGTTGTCTGTTTATTCTGTTGAGAGTTCTTTTTGCTGTGCCAAAGCTCTTTAGTTTAATTAAGTCTCCTTTGTCTATTTTTTATTTTGTTGCATTTGATTTTGGGGTATTCATCATGAATTATTTGCCTAACACAATGTATAGAAGAGTATGTCCTATATTTTCTTCTAGAATTTTTGTAGTTTGAGGTCTTACATTTAAGTCTTTAATTCATCTTGAGTTAATTTTTGTATATGGTAAGAGGTAGGGGTCTAGTTTTATTCTGCATATGGTTAGCTAGTTTTCCCGGCACCATTTATCGAATAGGGTATCCTTTCCCCCATTGTTTATTTTTGTCAACTTTGTCAAAGATATGTTGGTTGTAGATGTATGGCTTTATTTTAGGAGTCTCTATTCTGTTCCATCAGTCTGTGTATCTGTTTTTGTACCAGTACCATGCTGTTTTGGTTACCGTAGCTCTGCAGTATAGTTTGAAGTCAGGTAATATGATGCCTTCAGCTTTGTTCTTTTTGCTTAAGATTGCCTTGGCTATTCAGGCTCTGTTTTTGTTCCATATGAATTTAGAATAGTTTTTTCTAATTCTGTGAAAAATAACTGATAATTTGATAAGAATAGCATTGATTCTGTAGATCGCTCTGCGCAGTATGGATATTTTAATGATATTGATTCTTCCAACCCATGCGCATGGAATGCTTTTCCATTTGTTGTGTCATTTATGATTTCTTTCAGCAGTGTTAGTTCTTGTAGTCATCTTTCAACTCCTCAGTTAAGTGTATTCCTAGGTATTTTTGTGTCTGTGTGTGGCTATGATAAATGGGATTGCGTTCTTGATAAAGTCTCAGCTTTGTCCGTGTATAGAAATGCTACTGATTGTTCTACATTTATTTTGTGTCCTGAGATTTGGCTGAAATTATTTATCAGGTCTAGGAGTCTTTTGGCAAAATCTTTAGGGTTTTCTAGGTTTAGAATCATATTGTCAGTGAAGAGAGATAATTTGACTACCTGTTTTCCTATTTGAATGCCTTTTATTTTTGTCTTACCTGATTGCTCTGGCTGAGACTTCTAGTACTATGTTGAGTAGGAGTGGTGAGAGTGGGCATCCTTGTCTTGTCTCAGTTCTTAAGGGGAATTGCCCATTCAGAATGATGTTGGCTATTGGTTTGTCATAGATGGCTCTTATTATTTTGAGATATGTTCCTTCTATGCCTAGTATGTATTGCCATAATTATTATGAAATAATTACTGTGTATAAAGTCATTTTTTGTAAGCCAAGGAAGAGATGGATTTCTAGATGTGAAATTAATTATAAAAATAATCCATAATTGACCACACTTCTTTTTATTTTAAAAGACATTAGTGAATAACCTTGTTTCATGAGAAGGCCAGACCACATACACATAAAACTATGATGTGAAGAATATTGAGTTTAGTGAATGGATAACAACCACTGACAGCCTAACCTGTCCAACCATTCTTTTAGGTCTTAACATATTTCTCAGACCTTTATATATTTGGCCCTATCTTTTGTTTTGTTTGTTTTGTTTTTTTGAGACAGTCTCACTCTGTTGCCCATGCAGGAGTGCGGTGGCCTGATCTCAGCTCACTGCAACCTGTACCTCCCAGGTTCAAGCAATCCTCCTGCCTCAGCCTCCCGAATAGCTGGGATTACAGGCACCCACCACCATGCCCGGCTAATTTTTGTATTTTTAGTAGAGATGGGTTTCACCACGTTGCCTAGGCTGGTCTTGAACTCCTGGCCTCAAGTGATCTGCCCCCCGCCTTGGTCTCCCAAAGTGCTGGCATTACAGGCATGAGCCACCGCACCCAGCCTGGCCCTATCTTTTATGAAGCAAACCTGACTTAAAGTAATAATCACAACTGTAAAAATATAATTATCTAATCTCTTCTCAAAAAATTGAGGGAGAAGCATGTTTTTCCTTTTGTTGGTTGGAGGAAGTAAAACAAATTCAGATGGTACAATTACTTTTTCTATAACTTGGGTATTTAAGTGTTTTCCAGCAAGGACAGTGTACATATTTATGGGAAAAAGACACCTATTTAACTGTACTGATGATTTTGGCATAGCATCCTGTTGAGCCTGCTTTATGTCATTGCCCTTTTAATGAAATCTCTTCATTAATAAAAACTGATAATTTGTGTTTTTCTCATTACACATAAATTGTGCCTAACAGTTAATCATACTTTTTTCATCCTAGATAGTATCAGCCTTTAAAGCAATGTCAGCATTTCTTGCTGCCCTAAAAATGGTTTAAATAAAAGTGTGTGCTGCTCACTAATAAAGGAAACATGTGACTCATAAGCAGCTAGGAATACCTGATGATTTTATCTGACACCCTTGTGGGCAGATATACCATTAGAAGAATTTTATTTTATTAGCACAGAAACTCAACTTTTTATGAACATTGATGCTAAAGAATGTTCAGAGGTGATTGAAGTACTCAGTAATAATAATTGTTTTACTTTACTAATGAAAGATATATTCATCCAACATTATAGTAGTGCTGATTCCTCAGCATCTCATTTGCATGTTATGAATGTACTTATATGTGGATCTTATCAAAATTAAACTTTTTTAAAACTTGTAAGCATTCCCTTAAGACTTTTGCCATTTATTCTATTCACTTCTCTTTTGCATTAATCCCACACATGTGCACTTACTTCTTAGATAGTTGTCACATGAACACACCTTATTTTTCACATTAATTTCCTCTTTGAAAAATCTCTTAAGGCAGAAATCCTGGCTGCCACTGCTGAGGAAGCAGCAAATGGTCTAAATCAGTTGTGGTGGTTTGTTCTGTTTTTTAAAAAAATAATTAATTTGCTCAAAGCACATTTACTTTAATGTTAAACAAATGTGCTTTTTCCAAAATGTGCAAATGTGTGTTTTCCAATGTGCAAAGAATCTGATACTGTGCTCTATATAGTATAATCTTTTTTGTTTTAAAGAATACTATTCATTCTGCAGAAACTTTAGTTGTGCCTTTGGATAATATGGGTAAGAGGGATTATATGCTTTTTTTCATGGTCTAGAGACATTCTGTGACACAACTTATTTTGTGTTTGCTCAGTTTTTTCAGATGGAAAAATTAATATTTTTGTTGTGAACATCAAGATGCTGTTATAAAGCACTGTGAGATCTCAAATGAAAATTAATTATGGCATATATAAATAACCATACAACCACTATTGTACTTCAGTCAGTCAGATTCAAAATATTTTGATTGTTTTATGGATCCTGTGAGCATCAATCACAAAGTTTCATCTAGTAGATAATTGTAGGTGCAATTGAGGAAATACTTTTGCAAAGCCCATTAATAAGTCATGCAAAAATGAACTGCTTATTTTATTCTGCTTTTGTTCCTCCCAAGGTATAAAATAATTACAGGAAAGCCTTCTGGTGCAATATCTGGAGTACAGAAAGCAGAAAATGGACCAATTGACTGGAGTGGAGACATGCCTGTTTCTTGCAGTCTTTCTCGGTAAGTATGGTGTACCTAATTCTCATCTTTTGCACTTTGGTGTTTGAAATCTTTGTTGCCTAAAACCACAGATACTCAAATACTGAAGTGTAGTTTGATTTTATTTTAATTAGATATTGTCAAAGCATGTGCTTTGATAAATGATTTTTGTCTTTGTGGTGGTGAAAAGATTTATTCTCTGCTATATGAATAATTTCCCCAGATCTTCATTAGGACACAGGGCATACATTTTTGAGATTGGTAATCACTGGTCTTGGAATTCTTCCCAGTGTAGGGATCATGCTCAGGACCTTAGTATCTTTTGTAATGACCTCCATATTGATGGATAACAAATAGTGGATTAGATATGAGTAAATTTCTCAACTGGAGTTGTAAAAAGCAAACAATGAAGAGATTTAGTATTATCTTCATTTTAAAAAATTCAAATTATTCAAAGGGTGAGAAATAATAGTTTTTTGTACTTTTTAGCATTTCAAATGTTCATATGGGTCTTGTTTAATGTCACAGACAGAAATCAAAAAAATTATATTGTCATTTAAGAATCCTGTTACCACAAAGAAAGAATTAAGGTAAAAGAAATTAAAAGTAGAAAGTAAATTATTTTGTATTTCACTCTGGAAACAAAGCCAAGACATGCATCGGTATTTAGTATCTGTGATTACTGAATTAGCTTCCATTTTTCTTGAGTGTGGTAGTTATATAATCCTTAATTGGACACAAGTTATGAATTAGTGGCTTAACACCTGTTTTAAGTTGTGGGTGCTTTTTGTATGACTTTAAATAAATAAATATATATAACAAGCTAATAAAATATCACTTATCATTTTATATGTTGGGTTCTGTGAAAATTCATTTAAACCAAGAGTTCCAATGCTGAAATCATTTTCAAAAACCACTATTGTTAACAGTTTTGTGTGTGTGTTATTTTAAAAAGTTTCCAAAATGAAATTGTCATGTAACTAGATTACTAAGAGAAATTCATTGTGTTGGAGAGTAGAAATTTAATATTATAACTGTGATTTGTGTTAAATTTTTATTTAGGAAATACTCATTTTGGGGATCTCAGGCAAAACTGATAAAGTGTAAAGGGCTCAGAAAATGAACACTTGCTGGTAAATAATTATATTGCCAAAACTCAGAATCAAAAAAATCTGATGATCTGAACTGCAGCGTATTTCTGGAGGGTAACAGGCATTATCTATCGAATCAGTCTTTAGCATACCAAGTTATAAATTCTTTGAGAAAAATTGCTTAGATGCCAGAAAGTATATTATATAATTTTCTTGTTTTAAATAGTAAGAACTCTAAGTACTACAAATCAGCCGTGAAAACAACTACCAGAAATGTAATGGGTCTTGGCACGGTGGCATACACCTATAATCCCACCTGCTCAGGAAGCTGAGACAGGATACTTGAGCCCCAGAGTTTGAGACTGCAATGCATAAAGCATCTGTGAATAGCTGCTGCACTTCAACCTGGGCGACATAACAAGACCCCATTTCTAGAAGAAAAAAAGCTATAATTCCTTATTCATTGATGAGTGGCATTAAATGAAGGTTACCTAGCTTTCTGAAAAGTTGACAGATTTTAAATTTTTTAAATTAATCTAATATAGTAATAATGACAGTTCCTTTGATTTGCTGGTAAATACTATGATTTTTTAACCTAGACAGAATATGATATATTCACTCTTCAAGTAACTTTTCAATACTATTTTAGGGGTCTTCAGGTTCTACTTACCCCTGTTCTTGCAAACATCCTTGAAGCAGATCAGGAAAAGTGTTGGGGTTTTGACCAGTTTTTTGCAGAAACTAGTGATATACTTCACCGAATGGTAATTCATATTTTTTCGCTACAACAAATGACAGCTCATAAGATTTATATTCATAGCTATAATACGTAAGTATCTCTATTTTCTTCTTATATCAACATGTTCTGTTATATAATATTTTCCTAAGTTAGGAAAAGAAATAGAAAAGATGCCTCAGCTTCACCAAAAGTACCCATTTCCCACATGGAAAATTATATTTAAGTGCTTAGTAAATTCCTTTTCACTTATTTTTGGAGTAAAAGGATTGATAATTCTAAAATTTATAGTTAAATTAGCTTGTTTCTTAAACTGTAAGTTTTACAAAAGTACTTTCATTGCTGTGCCTTCTTTCAAGTTACATAATCACATAACCACAAATGGCATCTACCAATAAACGAGCCAGGTTTTGCTAAGTGTACTATCCTGCCATGTTAAAATATCAAAGCCTAAGTCTTCATCGTTAGCATGGTTATTTGCCTATGATAACCCTATGCAGATAATATGGTTACTATTAACCATAATAATGGTTAAAGCACCTGGCTCCGGAAAAATAATCAGTGTTTGTTTTATGTAAACAAAAACACATTACACCCATGTGATTAAAAAAAACTACCCATGTGATAAAACTGCATATAAAGTTTTGGTCAATGATGGACCATATATACAACACTGGTTCCGTAAGATTATAATATCATATTTTTACTGTACCTTTTCTATGTTTAGACATGTTCAGATATACAAATACTGTTTCTAATTATGTTACAGCTGCCTGCAGTATTAAGTACAGTAGCATGCTGTACAGGTTTGTAGCCTAGGAGCAGTAGGCTAGCTACCCTATATAGCCTAGGTGTGTAGAAGGCTATACCATGTAGTTTTCTGTAAATATACTCTATGATGTCCACACAATGATGCAGTTTTTAGAACTATTCCCATCATTAAGCAATGCATGACTGTACACATACATATACTTGCATGTAAAACTGGGGAAATTTGAGTAAGTTGAGTGTATCAATGTTAATAGCTGGTTGTGATGCTTTGCTATATGCAGGATGTCACCATTGGGGGAAGCTGGGAGAAGAATATATGGTGTCTCTCTTCATCATTTCTTAGAACTGCATGTGAATCTACAGTGATGTCAATGTTTTGTAAAAAGCTCACCCAGTGTGATTATAGTTAATAATAACTTAATTGTACATTTTAAAATAGCTAAAAAAAATAATTTGATTTTCTGTAACACAAAAGATAAACGCTTGACTGGATGGATACCCCATTCTCCATGGTGTGATTATTATGTATTGCATGTCTGTAACAAAACATCTCATGTACCTCATAAATATATACATTTCCTATGTACACACAAAAATTAAAAACAAAAAATTTTTAAAAGGTCACACAGTGGAGGCTTGTAGAGCCAAATTACAATATTGCTGCTGAAACATTTCTTTTGATGTCATTGATCTATTCATGGGGAAGCTGTCTTTTCCCCCAAAGCATCATTTTGAAAATACCTAGTTTTATTAATGTATTTAACAAACATATAGTCACATAACAAGTGCTGTTCTTGGTTCTTTACATATTTAAGCCATTTAATCCTCACAACAATTCTGTGAAGTGGGTACTGTTATTATTTCCATTTTACTGATGAGGAAACAGTGCAGAGGAGTTAAGTCACTTACGGTTTTATAGGAAGTTAGTGGAAGAGCTGAGATTTGAACCCATGTATCTGATTCAAGTCAGTGCTCTAAACCGCTCTGCTATGTTGGTTCTCCATTTGAAAATATTAATAATCTTGGCCAGGCACAGTGGCTCACACCTGTAATCCCAGCACTTTGGGAGGCCGAGGCAGGTGCATCACTTGAGGCCAGGAGTTCGAAACCAGCCTGGCCAGCATGGCGTAACCCTGTCTCTATTAAAAATACAAAAATCAGCTGGGTGTGGTGGTGCATGCTTGTAATCCCAGCTACTCAGGAGGCTGAGGCACGAGAATCGCTTGAATCCAGGAGGCGGAGGCTGCAGTGAGCCAAGATCATGCCACTGCACTCCATCCTGGGCAACAGAGCGAAACTCTGTCTCACATAAACACACACACACACACACACACACACACAGAGGAAAGAAAATATTAAGAATCCTGTATATTACACAGGTATCCAAACATAAAAATACTTTAGAATTGCTTACTGTATGGACAGGTTATATGGAATGGAGTTTGTAGTATCCACATTAACAAAGCAAGTTTATATGGACTGGTTATGATATTAGGGATATGAGTTAGAAATGGATGTTGTTGCACTCATTTAAAATATTTTGCCTCTCACTTTATCCCCAGTTATAGTGTCCTTTTGAATTTTTCTCACACAGTGCTACTATATTTCATGAACTGGTATATAAACAAACCAAAATTATTTCTTCAAATCAAGAACTTATCTATGAAGGGCGACGCTTAGTCTTAGAACCTGGAAGGCTGGCACAACATTTCCCTAAAACTACTGAGGAAAACCCTATATTTGTAGTAAGCCGGGAACCTCTGAATACCATAGGATTAATATATGAAAAAAGTAAGTTGGGATTTTTCTTGTCGTTCTTACTAGCCATTAGAAAAATACAGCCAGCCTGGGCAACATAGTGAGACCTTGTCTCTACAAAAAATAAAACAAAAATTAGTGGGGCATGGTGGCTTGCACCTGTAGTCCCAGCTGCATGGGAGGCTGAGGTAGGAGGATCGCTTGAGCCCAAGAGGCAGAGGTTGCAGTAAGCCGAGATTGCACCACTGCACTCCAGCCTGGGAGACAGTGTGGGACCCTGTCTCAAAAACAAAAAAATCCACAAAGTCTGTCATTGTAGAAATGATTGTCATCCTTATAAAGCTGATGATAATATTAGTGTAGAGCTTTCATAAATATTAAAATTTTATAAATTACTATAGTTGAAAGAGAGTAATTGTAAAATTGAAAAAGCCTTGTAGACATGATTTGACTTCAAATATTTTGTTTCCTAAAACGATAAAATCATTTGTCATACGTTTCACTGTAACTCTCTTTAAAAAGTGTTTTGCTAACACTCAAAATTACCTTTTATATCATAAATTTCAGCCAATATTTTTTGTGTGCAGTATGTGTAGAACATTGTGCCAAGCTTTAGAGTCTAAGAAAAATTAGATCTGCATTTTTAGAATCTTTTAAATTACTCATTCTACTGGTAGAAAAAAAAGTGGATCACCCAGAATTTTACAGTTTTATTTGAAGGTTGGGATTTGATGTAGATTTAAAGAGAAGCATTGGACTCATTGTGTTGGTGTATATTTAAGGAAAAAATGAAACTCCTTAGAAATATTTGAGGTAATTTGTTAGAGAATGAGCATTATTGTTTGAAGTAGTGTTTTTTTAATCACGAAAACTACATTACAGATTTTGCCACTAATGTTTAATTTAGACATTGTGTTTGCTCTATAAAGGATAAAGTGATTTTTTCAAAAAGTTTTCTTTCTCATTTCATTTTACTTCATATTTCAGTTTCCCTCCCTAAAGTACATCCACGTTATGATTTAGACGGGGATGCTAGCATGGCTAAGGTTAGTATTTAATTTAATTACTATGTAAACATCTGAATTTAATGTATCCTATCAATAGTGGAAGCAATAACATGTATTGTGTCTTCATGTATGTCTATATGACTTAGGAAATTATTCACTTAAATTGATACCCTTTCCAAGTTATTTTGTGGTCTTTCTTTTTTACTTTTTATCCTTTCTTGAATTCATTATATAAGAAAATTCTCTCCATTGAGATAGTGCATGTTTAGATAATGTTAAGGATAACATATTTATTATATTTATATCTATTTTTAACTCTTAGAAATTGGTGGTTTATTGTGTTTTTAATTAACCTGATAAAAATGTGTAAGCTTGAATAATTTTGTGTAAAAGTTTTTCTTACCCTATACCACAATTAGCACCAAATATTGACATTTTATTTCTTTATTAGGCAATAACAGGGGTTGTGTGTTATGCCTGCAGAATTGCCAGTACCTTACTGCTTTATCAGGAATTAATGCGAAAGGGGATACGATGGCTGATGTAAGTAATAGATTGTAATTTTGAAATTGATTTTCATGTAGACCTTGCCCCATCATTGATATTTTCTCTCTTCAAACTAGTTAGGTTAGGTGCTTGATTTTTATTATAATACATTTGTTTCACATTTAGTTTATAAAACATTTAGCAGCTCATTTTTCATGAGTCCTACAATGACCTTGTGAGACAGAACAAATAGTATCTGAATTTTAAAACTTACACCACGCTATAGGATGTGACGGCAAATGCATTTCTTTTCCTAGGACCTTGAGTAGTTGGTTGTCATTTAACTATGTTAGAAGTCTTTGGCTTGTTAGAATTCAGTACAATCTGTACTTTCTAGCATTTAAGTCCTCAAAGTCTTCCTTAATTTCCTACCATTTTCCCAAATGAAGTACACAGTCCTTTTTTATCACACAGTATTTTTTTTTTTCTTTTTGAGACAGGGTCTCGCTGTCACCCAGGCTGGAGTGCAGTGGCACAATCACAGATCACTGCAGCCTGAAACTCCTGGCCTCAAGTGATCCTACCACCTCACCTTCCCAAGTACCTGGGACTACAGGCATGCCCCACCACACCCAGCTAATTTTTTTTTTTTTTTTTTTTTTAGTGATGGGGGTCTAGTTATGTTGCCCAGGCTGGTCTCAAACTCTTGGGCTCAGGCAATCAGCCCGCCTCAGCTGGGATTATAGGCATGAGCCACACCCAGCCTTCACAACATTGAGATATAATTCATATACTATATAACTCATGCATTTAAGCATACAGTTTAATGGTTTTTATTATGTTCAGAGTTGTGCAGCCATCATCACTAATTTTAGAACATTTTCATCACCCCAGAAAGTATCTCTGCATCCATTAGTATTCACTCTCCATTTCCGCCTAAACAGCCCTGCCCTAGGCAACAACTAATATACTGTTTGCCTGTTCCAGACATTTCATATAAATGAAATTACACAATATGAATATATAATCTAACAAGCAATTTAAAAGCTAATTTTTTAAAACTAGATCGCTTAATATAGTTATTCTAGTTCAGAATAACTGGTCATCTAGTTTAAGTAGTTTCTTCCTGAAAGTGACTCTAAGAAATGTAAGATGGATGTAATTTTTACCTGTTTTTTACTTTCATGATTTATAGATGTCATCTTTCCATCTGAAAAAAATGGAAAATACATTATCTCTTTTGGAAATTATGCTTGTTTCTACACATTCAAAGCTTTTGAATTTTGCGTACACATCATGATGGCCTTGTGGCCGACAGATGTTAAGAAGTTTGTTTTCTGCACTCATGTCACTATATATGTGCCCTTGGACTGTAATGCTTTTGACAGTTTATGTATGCCTACCTCATACCCACCCCGTCTTGCAAAAGTGTGTATGAAGCATTTCATCACTCTTTTTAGGCTCCTTTTTTTTTCTGTTAGCATTATATGAAACCCATAAATTTGTGTTTATCTTTTTCACTGTGTTCACATATCTTAGTTCCTAAGCCTATGCTTTTCTGTTTCCACTAAGAAGCTTCCTTGTTTTTACTGGTTTCTGGAAAAATCTCTGTGTACTAACAGTTTTTATTTTCTCTTATCTATCGTCATTGCTGATCCATGAAGCTTTTATTCCTTTTATTTATTAGTTTATAGTCCAATAAGTCATGAGAAAATAGTTTTAATGTAAACCACTGTTGGCAAACATTTTCTTTAAAGGATCAGTCTAATATTTTAGACTTTGTGAGCTGCATATGGTCTCTTCTTTGTTTTTACAATCTTTAAAAGTGTAATGTTAGCTCATGGGCCATACAAAAAGCAGGCCTCAAGTCTTAGTTTGTTGATCCCTGATGTAGATCAAAAGCCCTTCAATTATATATTTCTTACTGTGTCATCCTTCTTCAGATGACATCACAAGTTGAGCATCCCTAATAAAAAATATTCCAAAAGTCAAATCTTTTTGCTCAAAGTTTATGCTCAAAGGAAATACTCATTGGAACATTTTGGATTCTCAGATTAGGGATGCTTAACCAGTATGTATATATGCAAATATCCCAAAATCCAAAATCTGAAAAACACTTCTGGTCCCAAGCATTTCAGATAAGAGATAGTCAACCTGTAATTGTTTTAAAGTATAAATCAGACAGTAGTCTACTCTGAGTAGTAAAAATTAATTCTGGTGGTATAAACTGTAATGCTCTACAAACTATTTGTGTAATTGTAGATTAGTTTTTACTCCTTAATGTAATTTTAATACCTTAGGTTTTTAAACTGTTAACCTAAGTAGTAATGGTTTGTGAAAATATGAGTTCCCTAATACATCAGGATCACAGAAATGCTTATAATAATAATGTTTCAAAAAGTGTGAATTGACGAATATCATGAATATTGTTATAAAATGTTTTTGAACTGTAGTACTGCAGTATAATTAGTGATAGATAAGAAAAAATAACTCCTTAGATAAACTAATTAGAATAATTTTCTTTTTTTAGTGAATTAATTAAAGATGATTACAATGAAACTGTTCACAAAAAGACAGAAGTTGTGATCACATTGGATTTCTGTATCAGAAACATTGAAAAAACTGTGAAAGTGTGAGTAGACTACTTCCTTACTAATAGGGGTTAAATTATTAAATGTTCCATTTCTGTTTAAATGACTTAGTTATCCTTGGCACAATATGGCATGCTATGCTAGGGTTTCTATTAAAGATCAGCGGCCTGGCACGGTGGCTCATGCCTGTAATCCCAGCACTTTGGGAAGCCAAGGCAGGTGGATCACGAGGTCAAGAAATGGAGACCATCCTAGCCAACATGGTGAAACTCCGTCTCTACTAAAAATACAAACATTAGCTGGGTGTGCTGGCGCACGCCTGTAGTCCCAGCAACTCGGGAGGCTGAGGCAGGAGAATCGCTTGAACCCAGAAGGCAGAGGTTGCAGTGAGCTGAGATCATGCCACTGCACTCCAGCCTGGTGACAGAGTGAGACTCCATCTCAAAAAACAAAATAAAATAAAGATCAGCCTTAGATTAGTGATTACTTTATCATCACAAAGGCAAAAATGCCAGTTTTCTTGGTAAGAAGTGAACACCATCTCTTAGTGGCATTTTCTCCCAGCCATTGGGTAGGAAAAGGTAGTGGGAAAAACATCTCATTTCTATCTTGTAAAACAGAAACTGTGAATAAGAAAATATGAAACTTGTAATCAACAAAGGAAATAGGAAGAGGTATTCTAGAACAGCCTTTTAGTAGTATTTTTAGAATTATAGGAATTACTTTTAGTTTATTTTTACTTGTTAATCTTATTCCTGAGAACACGTTTTGAAACAGAATGATATTTTTAACTGCCCTCTTTCTAGAATATACTATTTGTACTGCAGAGGAAATACAATAAATGAAATCAGTATTCACTATTGACCTTCATTAATTCTGAAATGTATTTTTACTATTATCCTCACATAAGATTATTTGAAATTAATTTGTCTTTTCTGTTTTATCCATCCCTTAATCTGCAAATTTAAAATAGAAGCAGATAAAATTCCTTCTTCAGGAAGGCATCAGGTTTTTTTGTTTTTTTGGTTTTTTTTTTTGAGAGAGAGTCTCACTCTGTCATCTAGGCTGGAGTGCAGTGACGCAATCTCTGCTCACTGCAACCTCCGCCTCCCAGGTTCAAGCGATTCTCCTGCCTCAGCCTCCCAAGTAACTGGGACTACAGGTGCATGCCACCACGCCCGGCTTATTTTTTTTTTTTTGTATTTTTAGTAGAAATGGGGTTTTACCATGTTAGCCAGGATGGTCTCCCTCTCCTAACTTCGTGATCTTCCCACCTTGACCTCCCAAGGTGCTGGAATTACAGGCGTGAGCCACTGCACCTGGCCGGCATCAGGTTTTTTTTTTAACAATCTGCTGGCTTATAGACTTTGAATCAATTTTTTATTTTTAAATGGTTATGATGAAAGCTCAAATTATTATTTATAAAACATCTTTTTAAAACTATGTATTGATTATACTCATTTAATTTTCTCTTTTGACTTTTCATACAGATATGAAAAGTTGATGAAGATCAACCTGGAAGCGGCAGAGTTAGGTGAAATTTCAGACATACACACCAAATTGTTGAGAGTAAGTGTTTACAAAATTATGAAATTTGTAAGCTCATAACCTATTCCTTTGCTGGCACTATTAGATTTAAACTTTCTTAGGAGCTAGGCATGGTAGTACACACCTAGAGTCGCAACTACTCAGGAGGCGGAGGCAGGAGGATCACTTGAGCTGAGGCATTAAAGGCTGCAACGAGTTATGATGGTGCCACTGCACCCTAGCCTGGGCAACTGCACGAAATCTTGTCTGTAAAATAAATAATTTAAATAAATAAACTTTCTTATAGAGATGATATTTCTCACTGCAGAGAAAGAATTTTTCCCATCTTTAGAAACTTCTTTACAATATTAAATAATCTTACTGCCTTGAAATTTTTTGTAACATATTCAAATGACTACTGTAATTTAAACCTCTCTCGCTGCCTCTCTCTCTCTCGGTGTTTAAATCCATAATGCTCTTGTGTTCTTGCTGTGGCAGTTAAAGCAAGTTCATAAATGTAATTTCACATGCAGTTGAATGTAAAGTGCTTGAGCTTGTTTAGAAATAGATTTAAATTAGGCTGGGCGCGGTGGCTCATGCCTGTAATTCCAGCACTTTGGGAAGCCAAGGCAGGTGGATCACCTGAGGTCGGGAGTTTGAGACCAGCCTGGCCAACATGGTGAAACCCCGTGTCATTAGCTGCGTGTGGTGGTGGGCACCTGTAATCCCAGCTACTTGGGAGGCTGAGGCAGGAGAATTGCTTGAACCCAGGAAGCGGAGGTTGTAGTGAGTCGAGATCACACCATTGCATTCCATCCTGGGTGACAAGAGTGAAACTCCATCTCAAAAAAAAAAAAGATTTAAATTAGAAAAATATTATCAGATTTTTTTCTAAAATAAAAAAGGAAAGAAAGATTTGAGGTCTTCAAGGCAGTAATCACTTCTATAGCTAGAAAAAGAAATTAGGACACAAGTCTCTACTCTGCTGAAAAATACAATAGAATTTCTGGGAGTCTCTGAATCTCTTATTAAAATGTATTATAGAAGTGCACAGGTTTATATATTAGTAATCAGTGAGAGCTGATTACTACTCCCAGACCTGCCCCATTTACCTGCCTACTCATGACTGGCTACTTAAGCAAGGCCTTTTAGTTCTTTGCATCCTTGGTTTCTTTTTCTCTAAAATCAGCAATTTCTTACCCTGCCCGTCTTATGGGTTGTTGTACTAATTAAATGAGATAAATAAAAATACTGTACTCTTGGCTGGGTGTGGTGGCTCACACCTCTAATCCCAGCACTTTGGGAGGCTGAGTTGGATGGATCACTTGAGTCCGGGAATTCAAGACCAGCCTGGGCAACATGATGAAACCCCATCTCTACAAAAAATACAAAAAAATTAGCCAGGCATGGTGGTGCATGCCTGTGGTCCCAGCTACTTGGGAGGCTGAGACAGGAGGATCACTTGAACCGAGGAGGCGAACGTTACAGTGAGCCGAGATCGTGCCACTTGCACTCCAGCCTGGGTGACAGAGCTGAGACTGTCTCAAATAAATAAATATATTGTAATCTTGCAAGCTTTTAGTATTCGAAGTATTCTTTCATAAAATGGATGTTAAATTAAAAGTGAAAGGAACTTGATACAATATCCTTTTCACTTTCCAGCTTAGGCTGATGTTTGTTTCTTTTCCTCAGTTTTAGATCTCAAACAGTGGTTTTCAAAATATGAGTAATGAACAACTAGTAGGTTATGAAGTTGGGTGCCTGTAATCAGCAATGTATTTTTCAGTGGAACAGAATGGAAAATCTCAGAATGTGTCACATATAATAAGGAAATCATTGTTTATGAAACTTTGGATTCAGGTATATACACACTTTAAATGTTACTGAGTTAAAACAGTGAGTTTCTTACTATGAGTTGTGGTCAGGAAAGTTTGAAAACCATAGCTATAGAATAAGGTGATTAAAAGTCAGAAAGCACAAAATAGTCTTCCCCAGTATTTGTCTGCATTTAAATATAGGCAGCCATATTGCTGTCAGTGTTTTATATTCTTCTCTGTTTTCACCTTAGAACATGATTTACCTGCTGATAGGCCTAGTGGACATTTATTTCCAGGGCCAGCATCGTTTGAGCACTTTAAATCAAAATTAATATATTGTCTTTTGGGGATCTCAAAATGTTTCTCATTTTTATGACATTCCTGTGAGATTAAGATTTCTTTTTATTTATTTATTTATTTTTAAACAGAGTTTCCCTCTTGTTGCCCAGGCTGGAGTGCAGTGGCGCGACCTTGGCTCACTGCAGCCTCCGCCTCCTGGGTTCAAGCAATTCTCCTGCCTCAGCCTCCCTAGTAGCTGGGATTACAGGCATGTGCCACCACGCCCAGCTAATTTTGTATTTTTAGTAGAGAAGTGGTTTCTCCATGTTGGTCAGGCTGGTCTGGAACTCCCAACCTCAGGTGATCCGCCCGCCTTGGCCTCCCAAAGTGCTGGGATTACAGGCATGAGCCACCTTGCCCAGCCAAGATTAAGATTTCTTATGAGAAAGCATAGATGACTAAATAGCTTGAGGTAATGGAGTCTTATGACATCAGGACTTCTCACTTCAAGCCAATTACTTTTCCGTAGATATCATTTTTTCTCTTTTTCTTTTTTTTTTGAGATGGAGTCTCACTCTTTCGCCAGGTTGGAGTGCAATGACGCAATCTCGGCTCACTGCTACCTCCACCTCCTGGGTTCAAGTGATTCTCCTGCCTCAGCCTCCTGAGAGCTGGGACTTCAGGCGCCCGCCACCACATCTAGCTAATTTTTTTTTTTTTTTTTTTTTTTTTTGGAGACGAAGTTGCTCTTTTGCCCAGGCTGGAGTGCAGTGGTACAGTCTCGGCTCACCACAAGCTCCGCCTCCTGGGTTCACGCCATTCTCCTGCCTCAGCCTCCCGAGTAGCTGGGACTACAGGCTTCCACCACCAGGCCCGGCTAATTTTTTGCATTTTTAGTAGAGACGGGGTTTCACCGTGTTAGCCAGGATGGTCTCAATCTCCTGACCTCATGATCTGCCCACCTCGGCCTCCCAAAGTGCTGGGATTACAGGCATGAGCCACTGCGCCCGGCTTCCTAGTGGAGACCTTACAGACATTTTTCCCACCACAAAAGTAAAATTTATAAGTAGAAAAAATACCACATATATTATGCACCCAAAAAATGATGCTTAAAAGTTTTGTCCATTGCCCTGCAGCAGTGCTTCTCAGAGTGGCTCCTGGGCCACAGGTCGCAGTGGTTCACACCTGTAATCCCAGAACTTTGGGAGGCTGAGGTAGGCGGATCACTTGAGGCCAGGAGTTCGAGACCAGCCTGGCCAACATGGTGAAACCCTGTCTCTAATAAAAATACAAAAATTAGCCGGGCGTAGTGGCAGACGCTTGTAATCCCAGCTACTGGGGAGGCTGAGGCAAGAGAATCACTTGAACCTGGGAGATGGAGGTTGCTGTGAGCCGAGATCATGCCACTGTCCTCCAGCCTGGGCGACAGAGACCTTGTCTCAAAAAATAAAAAAAAAGTAAAGAAGAGTGGCTCCTGGGCCAGCAGCTTCAGCCTCACAAGGGAACTTACTAGAAATGCACATTTTGGGACCCCACCTCGGATGTGTTGAGTCAGCAACTCACTGGCAGAACCCAGCAAAGGCCCTTTTTAATAAGCCTTCCAGGTGATTCTCATGCTGCTAAAATTTGGGTAATCACTGTTTTCATTTTCTTTTATATGTATTATTAAATGACTGTTACTCTACAAACATATGGTTGTTATTTTTACTTTTTGGATACCATTATAGTGTAGGCATTTCCCAGGTTTTTTTGGTAACACCATTTTCTTAATGATATGATGTTGCAGCCGGTGGATTTATTACAGTCTTACTTATTATTGCTCTACTGTTGGTCCTTTAGTTTGCTTTTCACTCTTCTATGTAATGCTGTAAGAAATGACTTTTTCCATAAACTATTTTCCATATATTGGATGTATAATTTAACACATTCTAAACATTAATGTTAAAACAGACATAAAGCATAAAAACCGAGATATATATTTGATCATATAAAAATTTAAGCTGGGCACAGTGGCTCATACCTGTAATCCCAGCACTTTGGGAGGCCAAGGTGGGGGTAGACTGGTTGAGCTCAGGGGTTCAAGACCAGCCTGGGAACATGGTGAAACCCCAACTCTACCAAAAAAAAAAAAAGAAAAAAAAGAAAAAATTAGCAAGACACAATAGCACGCACTTGTAATCTCATCTACTCAGGAGGCTTAAGGTGAGAGGATGGCTTGAACTCAGGAGGCAGAGGTTGCGGGAGCTGAGATTGCACCACTGCACTCCAGCCTAGGCGACAGAATGAGACTCTGTTTCAAAAATAAAATAAAAATTTAAGATCTGTACGTGTTTAAAAAATGTTAGAATGCAAATAAGTTGGGAAAATGTGATAAAGGGTTTTTTATAAAAATAACTCATACAAATTGATAAGGAAAATAGTCAATCTGCAAAAAATAGATGAGCACAGAACATTTAGAGACAATTTATAAATGAAGAAAATATATCTGGTGAAAACACTCTTGAAAAAATGCTCAAATCCAATAGTAAGAAAAAATTGCATAACAGTAAGATACTATTTTTGTCTTTCAGATTATCAAGGCTTAAAAAATTATAATGCCAGTGCTGACAAGAGTGTGGTTTAAAGGGCATCCTTGTTTGTTGCTAGTGGCAATGTCAGCTACTACTGACAACATTATTTGAAAGGCAATAGTGTGTATCAGGACCTTTAAAATATATGGACATATTTATCCTTTAAGTCTAACCTTCATCCTTTCTTCATAAGTTTTACAAATACTGTATGCATTTCTGTGGTAGGTAAGTGATAAACTTACTAAGCTTAAAATGAACAGAATCTTAGATGAGGTTTCTTTTCATTTTCTGTTTTTAAGAGGAGTTGCTTTGGTTTGGCCTCTAAACAAGAAGAGCACAAATCTTGCTGCCTACACAGGTGATATTTGGAACTATTCTAGTGGTTCTATTTAATTTTCAAAACAGGGTTATGAAATGGAGAATTAACCACTTTATACAGATAAGGAAACAAGATTAGAAGTATTTTACATGTGGTTTTAGAAGGGTGTTTACTGAATGAAATGTTTTATAAGATGTATTATTGCTGGTCTCATGTTTTATTATCATACTGTACCCCTGGCAGAAATCAACCTAAGAAACTCTTTTGTATTTAAAAATGGAAATAATTACTGTGCCTTTGAATTGAAGTAATCTACAAAAGAAATGTGGTCCAGACTTTAGACTTTGATGGGACTGTGATGATCATTTCTGGCTTTTGGCAATCTGGATCTGAACCTTTGGTTTTATTTAGCTTTCCAGTTCTCAGGGAACAATAGAAACCAGTCTTCAGGATATCGACAGCAGATTATCTCCAGGTGGATCACTGGCAGACGGATGGGCACATCAAGAAGGCACTCATCCGAAAGACAGAAAGTAGGTTATAGCTTTATGCGTAGTTTCTGCTCTTATTAATGTCCTTTTTCACATTGACTCAGTTAATTTATTTGAGTTTTTCTTCCTTAAATAGTGTAGAAAAACTACAAGTCCTGTTAAATTGCATGACAGAGATTTACTATCAGTTCAAAAAAGACAAAGCAGAACGTAGTAAGTAAAATTTGCTATTTGTTAATTTAATAAATCCCTCTTAGTAATTAGTTATAATTCAGTTAAATTAATTTGGTATATCTGTAAGGGTAGCTTCTTAAGCTGTTTTTTTCAGAGATGTGATTCTGTCAGGAAAAAGGTTGATTGTGTTAAAAAAAAAAAAAACTATCCTTAAAATCAACCTTTTGAATACTTTAAATCAGGGTCATGAACACCAGAACCTCTAAAGGCCAGGCAGGTAACAGAAAGGAATGAGATTGGCCAGTGGGGACTCATCTACAGGGGAGAGCCACTACTCATATTCACCAAAGGTATTGCCCAGTCTTCCCATTTCTCAAAAAAAGCTAGAAATACAGAATTTGTTAGAAATACCTTGATTTTTAAATGTTAACTGTTAATTGTTTTTTACATTGTTATTTACAGACCAAATAAAAGCATCTGTGGGCCATAAGTAACCCATGAGCCACAAATCTATGACATCTGCTTCAGACTCTTAGCCTTTTTGAAGCAATAATCTCAAAAGAAAATACATTGTGTATAATATTATGATTCTATATTAACAACAGTAATATATTTTCCTATTTCTAGGATTAGCTTATAATGAAGAACAAATCCACAAATTTGATAAGTAAGTATCCAGATTATGTTTAATAGTTAGTTATTTTTGGTGCTATTTTGGTTATCTTTATTAATATGATTCTTCTTAAAGTTGAAATTAATTACAATTTAAAAATACATTTTAATCTTGATTTTACAGGATTGTTACAATATGTAGACATTTTTGAGGTTCACACATCTGCTCCCTAATTGGGAAGTTACCATGATGGGAGAAGGAGGGGGGAGAAAGATTACCATTTCAGTCAGTCAGCTTCTGCCTCATATGCTCTGATTACAGAAGTACAGATAATACAGCACATAGGCAAGGGCAGACTTAACTACCATCTTAATTTTAACCTCATTCAATAGGCATTTTTTTTACATCCATTTTGAACCTTCTCTTTATCTTCTTGCTGCTATAATGTCTATCTTAGAAACGTTTACTTTCTCCTGTAAATATTCTAAAGCCACAACAATCATTATAGGAAAGATACATTTCATATATTTGAAAATTTCTAAATATTGAAAGTAGAAACAGTGACATTGGTTTAAGCCTCTGATTATTTCTAAATTACAGGCAAAAACTGTATTACCATGCTACAAAAGCTATGACGCACTTTACAGATGAATGTGTTAAAAAGTATGAGGCATTTTTGAATAAGTCAGAAGAATGGATAAGGTGAGTAAACTTCTTTTGGAGTGATTAGTGGTTGACTGCACAATATAAATGTACATTTGAAGTAAGAATGCTTCACTAGACTGCATATCAATTGATTCTTTTTGGTTTTCAGAAAGATGCTTCATCTTAGGAAACAGTTATTATCTCTGACTAATCAGTGTTTTGATATTGAAGAAGAAGTATCAAAATATCAAGAATATACTAATGAGGTAGGTACAGCTGTCAAGGAAAAATTAAAATTCTTCTCAGTTTATAACTGATAGTGATTGACACGGGAGAAATGGGATAGAATGTGCCTACATTCAGTTCCACCCACCAATTTTTAATATGTATTTTGAGCCAAGTTTTAAGAATGTAGATGTTTTACAACTAAAAACAGCTGATAAACCATCCTTTTATCAACTGTAAGAAAAGTTTCTTTCTTAAAAGGGTATTGATTTAAGTATTGTATCATTGATAGTTTTGAAATCAAAATTTAAAGTTTTTTTAAAGGACTTATTAAAAGCTGTAACACTTGATGTCAGATCTGTAGTAAGTACTTTTGTTCTGTGATTAATGTGGGGTTGTTGTTTTCTTTTTTTTTTTTTTTTTTGATGTTTCAGTTACAAGAAACTCTGCCTCAGAAAATGTTTACAGCTTCCAGTGGAATCAAACATACCATGACCCCAATTTATCCAAGTTCTAACACATTAGTAGAAATGACTCTTGGGTAAGAAACTCATCATTTGGAAACTGTAGTGTTTCCATTTGCTTTCATTGCATTTTGAGCTTTTGCTCTTACATTTTGAAATTTTTTATGTTTGTTGTAATACAATGTTTAATAAGGTTATTTATTGACCAGTTAAAAGAAAATAAAACATAAACATCATTCTAAAACATTTGCATACTGTTTTTGAGCAAAGGTGCTTGTTTATTTTAATAGTATGAAGAAATTAAAGGAAGAGATGGAAGGGGTGGTTAAAGAACTTGCTGAAAATAACCACATTTTAGAAAGGTGAGTAATGCAAAAATAATTACTGTGATTTTCTGTGCAATTGAGTTCATTCACATCTGTACTTATATCTTCCTGTATCAATAGATTCAGCAGTGGTAAAGGGTCATAAAGTCAGAACTCATGTTTTTCTCTCTATGATCGTTTATCTGTGATGCCTTTTAATGGTTGATTAGTTCCATTTTATAGAAGCACTGGTTAATCGAATTACTTATTTGAATCAGTTTGTAAAGATCAAACTCTATTTACATTATTTTTATAACTTAATTCATTGGAATCATAATTTTCAATTTGGTGAATCAGAGTTGCTTTTTAAGATACCAGCACTTTGGTGCTGAGTAGCTTACAGGGTCCTCTGCACACCTCCTTGCAGGTGAAAGCCATAGGTAAATGCAGTACTTTGAGGAGTTAGGTGTCTGCTTATTATCTGCAAAATCCTAATAGATAAGGCCTTGATTTGAAAGCCTGCAGAGGCAATAAAGCAATTTTTGGATGGCAGTTTTCCTTATCCTGATTCCTCAGAGAAATTAAGTCATATTTGGCTCTGTAATAGAACCTTTTCTTTTTCAAGCCCTTAGGTTCTCCTCTATAGGTTCTCAAACACTTGTAATGCTAATAAAAATATTTCACATTTGGCCGGGCACGGTGGCTCACACCTGTAATCCTAGCACTTTGGGAAGCCAAGGCAGGCAGATTGCCTGAGCTCAGGAGTTCAAGACCAGCCTAGGCAACATGGCAAAACCCTGTCTCTACCAAAAATACAAAAATTAGCCGGGCATGGTGGTGCACACCTGTAATCCCAGCTACTGGGGAGGCTGAGGCATGAGAATCACCTGAATCTGGGAGATGGAGGTTGCAGTCAGCCGAGATCACACCACTGCACTCCAGCCTGGGTGACAGAGTGAGACCCTGTTTCAAAAAAAAAAAAGGATATGGAATTTTTGGGTCAGAGAGTATGTCAATTTCAATTTTTGTTGGGTTTTACTAATTTTATTCTTTTATTTTTTATTTTTTTCCCCCCCCCGAGACGGAGTTTCGCTGTTGCCCAGGCTGGAGTCCAATGGCGTGATCTCAGCTCACTGTAACCTCTGCCTCCCGGGTTCAAGTGATTCTCCTGCCTCAGCCTCCTGAGTAGCTGGGATTACAGGCGCCCACCACCACACCCAGCTAGTTTTTTGTATTTTTAGTAGAGCTGGGGTTTCACCATGTTGGCCATGCTGGTCTTGAACTCCTGACCTCAGGTGATCCACTTGCCTCAGCCTCCCAAAGTGCTGGGATTACAGGCATGAGCCACCGCACCCGGCCAATTTTGTTCTTTAAAAGGGTGCATGTTATAGTCCTAAGCAGATAAAACCTATGCATTTGGCAACATTGAATGTATAACATCTTTTAAACATTCGCCAATTTGTTTAGTAAAAACCGAGATCTTATTTTAATTTATATTTCTGTGGTTTATAGTGATGTCAAACATCGTTTAATATGTTTGTTCAATTTTCATTTTTGGGGGAGTTACTCATTAACTTTAAAAAATATTTTTCTTGTTTATAGTAATTATCTAACTTTTATAGTATCCAGTTTACAGTTTCTTCAGAACTTTAGCTAAATCCTTTTAGGCTTAAAGATCACCAAGTAGAAGAGACTATAAAGATGTGCTTTTTTTTTTTTTTTTGAGATGGAGTCTCGCTGTGTCACCAGGCGGGGGAGTGCAGTGGCGCGATCTTGGCTCACTGCAACCTCCACCTCCTGAGTTCAAGCGTTTCTCCTGCCTCAGCCTCCCGAGTAGCTGGGACTACAGGTGCACGCCACCATGCCCAGCTAATTTTTGTATTTTTAGTAGAGACAAGGTTTCACCATGTTGGCCAGGATGGTCTCAATCTCTTGACCTCGTGATCCACCTGCCTCGGCCTTCTTAAGTGCTGGGACTACAGGCGTGAGCCACCGTGCCCAGCCAAAGATGTGCTTTTAACTTTTATATTTAACTACTTATGCCTTGTGGAATAAAATCCCAACTTCCTAAACCACATTTAGTAAGTCAGTTCCTCCTGTGTTTTATTTGCAGGTTTCTTGACAATATATAGGTGATATAACATGGCATAATCTTAACGTAAATGTTAAGTGACAAAACTAGTAATGGAAGCCAGATTTTGTTCAGAGTATTATACTACTCTGTCTCCATGTGGATAACCCACTATCACTTCAAAATTTTTTTTGAATCTAAAATCATCTGTCCCAACTCAGTTTTCTCTCTACCCTCCTTATCCTGTTCGAAGGTACCACCTTTCTCCTACTCCCTTAAACATAAATTATTTTAGACACTTAATCTTCTTTATACCCTCTCAACAAGTTTGGCTCCCATATTTCCCCTCGTCACCCTCATTCAGATCTCCTTTCCCTTTCATATGTGATATATGGTAATAACCTATTTTTTTTCTTAACCCCAAGCTCTTCCCATCTGTCATGGGTATTACAGCCAAAATCATCTTTCAGAATACTGATGTAATCGTATGACTTCTTTGGCTCAAAAGTTTCTAAACTCCTGTTACCTAAAAAGTCAAGTCTAAATTTATACTTCGATTCAAAGAGTATAATAGTCTGGTTCCAGCCTGTTCACCCAACTTTACTTCCCACTGCTCCCCAAAATAACATTGTGTTCTAGCAAGGTCTCATTTCTCAACTTCCCTTGGTTATGTCACACTCCCAACTCGGTATCTTTTTTTTTTTTTTTTTTTTTTTTTTTTTTTTTTGAGACAAAGTCTCACTCTGTCACCCAGGCTAGAGTGCGGTGGCATGATCTCGGCTCACTGCAACCTCTGCCTCCCGGGTTCAAGCAATTCTCCTGCCTCAGCCTCCCGAGTAGCTGGGACTATAGGCACACGCTACCACACCCAGCTAATTTTTGTATTTTTAGTAGAGAAGGAGTTTTGCCATATTGGCCAGGCTGGTCTCAAACTCGTGACCTCAAGTGATCTGCCTGCCTCGGCCTCCCAAAGTGCTGGGATTACAGGCATGAGCCACTGTGCCCTGCCCCAATTCTATCTTAGTTTATAAATCCCACTCCACCAGAAAGAAATTATTCAGTTCTTACTGACAGTTTCTTAATTACATCATTACGTCGGTTTTTCATGTATTTATGATAATACCATGCTGTTCCAGTAAGAAATAGAACAAATCATAGTTACCTAAACTCTTTAAAAATAAATAGCTATTTATTCCTCTGAAAAGTATTTTAAGGTTGGGGGCCTTTATACATAAATGCAACTTTTGAGATTACCTTTTTTTCTTTGTGTGTGTGTTTTAGGTTTGGCTCTTTAACCGTGGATGGTGGCCTTCGCAACGTTGACTGTCTTTAGCTTTCTAATAGAAGTTTAAGAAAAGTTTCCGTTTGCACAAAAAAATAACGCTTGGGCATTAAATGAATGCCTTTATAGATAGTCACTTGTTTCTACAATTCAGTATTTGATGTGGTCGTGTAAATATGTACAATATTGTAAATACATAAAAAATATATAAATTTTTGGCTGCTGTGAAGATGTAATTTTATCTTTTAACATTTATAATTATATGAGGAAATTTGACCTCAGTGAGCACGAGAAGAAAGCCATGACCGACCAATATGTTGACATACTGATCCTCTACTCTGAGTGGGGCTAAATAAGTTATTTTCTCTGACTGCCTACTGGAAATATTTTTAAGTGGAACCAAAATAGGCATCCTTACAAATCAGGAAGACTGACTTGACACGTTTGTAAATGGTAGAACGGTGGCTACTGTGAGTGGGGAGCAGAACCGCACCACTGTTATACTGGGATAACAATTTTTTTGAGAAGGATAAAGTGGCATTATTTTATTTTACAAGGTGCCCAGATCCCAGTTATCCTTGTATCCATGTAATTTCAGATGAATTATTAAGCAAACATTTTAAAGTGAATTCATTATTAAAAACTATTCATTTTTTTCCTTTGGCCATAAATGTGTAATTGTCATTAAAATTCTAAGGTCATTTCAACTGTTTTAAGCTGTATATTTCTTTAATTCTGCTTACTATTTCATGGAAAAAAATAAATTTCTCAATTTTAATGTAAAGAGTTCATGTGTTTCTTTGTATCCAGTTTGTGAAACAAAAGTTACCTTTTGAAAGTAACAATATAGATGATAATCATAAACTGCTCAGAATATTGGATCTAGGGACAATTTTGTGTCTCTTCTAAACCCACTAATTCTAAATTTAGTATAAAGTTCTTTCATATACTTAGGCTATTATACAAATTGAAAAGGAACATTTCCTTTTTTTTTTTTTTTTGAGACAAGAGTCTCGCTCTGTTGCTCAGGCTGGAGTACAGTGGTGTGATCTCTGCTCACTGCAACCTCGGCCTCCGAGGTTCAAGCAATTCTCCTGCCTCAGCCTCCCAAGTAGCTGGGATTACAGGTGTGCACCACCACGCCTGGCTAATTTTTGTATTTTTAGTAGTGATGAGGTTTCACCATGTTGGTCAGGCTGGTCTCAAATTCCTGGCCTCAAGTGATCCGCCCGCCTCAGCTTCCCAAAGTGCTGGGATTAGAGGGGTGAGTCACCACGCCCAGCCGAAAAGGAACATTTTCTCTGAAAAATATACCCAGAGTTCTAGACTAAGGGATTGTGCTCAGCAAGAAATTATTTCATCCAACAGGACTTTTCTTTCTTTTGGTTTTGGTTTGTGGCTTTTCAGACTGGTGAAGTGTGATTACATAAAACCCGCATATCATAAAAATAACATAACCTAAAGAGAAATAAATTTGTCTACCAAGAACATCAGTAACTTCATCAGTTTTAAGAAATGATTAGGATCTTAAGTGAGATTATGATGCATTATTGTAGTGGAGAATTTTAAGCGTCATATGTACACATAACAAATAAATGCAAGGGTGAATGCCTTTATTTAAATAATACAGTTATCCACTGTCAGTTACCTGTTTAGTTTGAGAGTGTGTGGGGCAAGGAAGTATTTAATCCCTCTTTATTTTAATTTTCCATTTGACCGTCTAATATGGGTATCTTGTATAGTTTAAAAGCTTATATCACTGAATATTAGGTAAAATTTTACTCAAATTATGTGATTATTTGATATATTTGCCAATTTAGTTTTTATTTCAGCACCTCTAGCAAACAACACCAATAAATAGAACCTTTATGTGGAGATTGTATTTTTACTAATAGTATTGATAGGAATATATCTATTCCACAGTAGTATTTTTTAAGATTTACTCTTTTATTTCCCCCTTACAGTGACATGGAAGAGAAGCATTCTTGCTTTCAGTATTTTACCCTCAAAAATGCATCCTCATTCAAAACATTTATTTTTCAAAACATTTTAAATAAATAAATGCATGATACCAGTCTGCTAATGTTCAGTGACTATTTAAATGAAATTAGCTTTAAAATAAGTTGTATCTTCACTTTAGTAGCTTTTTAAAAATATTATAATGTTTTGAAAAGATAGCAATTAATGGTATAAAAATAGTATATATAACAAATAGAAGATGGGTGTGATGCCTCATGTCTGTAACCTCAGCGCTTTGGGAGGCTGAGGCAGGGATATCACTTGAGATCAGGAATTCTAGACCAGCCTGGGCAACATAGCAAGAGCCCTGTCTCTACAAAAAAAAAAAAAAAAAATTTTTTTTTAATTGGCCAGGCATGGTGGCATGTGCCACAGTCCCAGCTACTCAGAGGCTGTGCTGCGAAGACTGCTTCAGTCCAGGAGTTAAAGGTTACAGTGAGCTATGATTGCCAGCCTGGGTGGCAGAGAGAGACCCTGTCTCAAAAAATTAAAAAAAAAAAAAAAATAGAAGCGTTAGTAGATGTAACTCTTAGCATAAAACAAGTTATAGTACTGACAGCAGAAAAAATAAAAGTGAAATATGTGAATATAAAGTATATCAAAAGAGAGCTTTGGCCGGGCGCGGTGGCTCACGTCTGTAATCCCAGCACTTTGGGAGGCCAAGGCGGGCGGATCACCTGAGGTCAGGAGTTCAAGACCAGCCTGGCCAACATGGTGAAACCCTGTCTCTACTGAAAATATAAAAATTAGCTGGGCATGGTGGCAGGCGCCTGTAATCCCAGCTACTCGGGAGGCTGAGGCAAGAGAAAAGCTTGGACCTGGGAGGCGGAGGTTGCAGTGAGCCAAGATTGCGCCACTGCACTCCAGCCTGGGCAACAAGAGTGAGACTTTGTCTCAAAAATAAAAAATAAAAAAATAAGGGATAACTTCAAGTAAATAAACAGGAATGTAAGGTTAGGAAAGAAATGGGAAAAATAATCCCATTAAGTAAGTCTCCTAAAATTCGAGCTGCCGGCGGGGCACGGTGGCTCATGCCTGTAATCCTAGCACTTTGGGAGGCTGAGGTGGTCCGATCACCTGAGATCAGGAGTTCGAGACCAGCCTGGCCAACATGGTGAAACCCCGTCTCTACTAAAAATAAAAAATTAGGCCGAGCGCAGTGGCTCACGCCTGTAATCCCAGCACTTTGGGAGGCTGAGGCGGGTGGATCACAAGGTCAACAGATCAAGACCATCCTGACCAACATGGTGAAACCCCTTCTCTACTAAAAATACAAAAATTAGCCGGGCGTGGTGGTATGCACCTGTAGTCCCAGCTACTTGGGAGGCTGAGGCAGGAGAATTGCTTGAACCTGGGAGGCAGAGTTGCAGTGAGGTGAGATTATGCCAACCGCACTCCAGCCTGTCAACACAGCAAGACTCCATCTCAAAAAAAAATAATAATAAAAATAAATAAATAATTAGCTGGGTGTAGTGGCATGCACCTGTAGTCCCAGCTACTTGGGAGGCTGAGGCAGGAGAATCACTTGAACCCAGGAGGCGGAGGTTGCAGTGAGCTGAGATCGCGCCTGGGCAACGGAGTGAGACTCCATCTCAAAAAAAAAAAAAAAAAAAAATCCAGATGCCATTATTTTGGAGGTTACCAAATTATTGGCTTATAGACCTGATTATACCATGTCAAAAGAAATGCTTCTTAGATATTAAAAAAAATCAACATTTCTTTACAAATGTAGTGTCTTTATCCATAAATTATCCAGAAAAAAATTACAATAATCCTGAACTTTTTATGATTGTTTTGGTTTAGATTGTTTTTCTTTGGTTTTTGTTTTTTGCAATAGTGTTTACCTTTTGTGGTGATCTGTGTTAAAAGTAAGAGATACATTGTTTAGAATTAAGAAAGGGACTATCAGTAGGAATAAGGACTCTCAACTGAAATGTCAACAATTTATTCCCCTTTCAGAACAGCCACCACCAGGGCTAGTCTTTTTTTTTTTTTTTTTTTTGAAATGGAGTTTCACTCTTGTTGCCCAGGCTGGAGTGCAATGGCGCAGTCTCAGCTCACTGCAACCTCCACCTCCCAGGTTCAAGTGATTCTCCTGCCTCAGCCTCCCAAGTAACTGAAATTACAGATGCCCACCAGCATGCCCGGCTAATTTTTGTATTTTTATTAGAGACGGGGTTTCACCATGTTGGTCAGGCTGGTCTCAAACTCCTGACCTCAGGTTATCCGCCTGCCTCAGCCTCCCAAAGTGCTGGGATTACAGGCATGAGCCACCGCACCCGGCCAAGAGCTAGTCTTTTGTTTCTAATTTCACCTCACTCAGATGTGTTTTATATGTTGTGCTTTGTCTTTGAGGAAGTGCTGCAGAAAATTTATAATTACTCAAACAAATTTTTGAAACTGAGAAGTGCTGGGGCAGACACACATAGTTGAAGGGAAAAACATTGAAAGAAATCTTTACTATTTTAGCTGGATTCTCCACCCCACATCCCACTTTTAAGAAGACCTGAAAAACTCTTACACTGTTGTTTTAGTTAGACTTGCTCCCCACTTGTCACTTGTAAGAAGAATCAAAGTCCAAATTCCTAAGAAATACTGAAAATGGAATAGGAAACAAAAACATCTGATCTGGAAACAAAAACTGGCAATATAATAATATCCGTTGTTTCTCTTTAGAGAGTAAATCGGCTCCAAAAATTTGCTGTGGCATATAAAAAGCAAGCCCAAATATTACATCAGGCTGTTTAATCGACTTAGCTCCTAAATGAATATATGAATAAGTTTATTTCTTTTGACGTAAACAGAATGCACAAGGACCAACTGTTAGACATAGTCTTAGGAGTGATGATGGGAACCTCAGTACAAGCTGCGTGGTAGACAACTAGGCATTGATGTCTGCTGAAATGCTGAAATGGATTCAGTAATGTTACAATGTTAGAAGTTCTAGAGAATTGTTCAATAAATGGTTAAAGATCAAAATAGGACCCTGGGGGAAAATGGTCTTTTGCATCTTTTTTTTTTTTTTTTTTTTGAAGAGTCTCTCTCTGTCACCCAGGCTGGAGTGCAGTAGTGCTATCATAGCTCACTGCAGCTTCCATCTTCTGGATTCTAGCAGTCCTCCCACCTCAGCCTCCTGAGTAGCTGGGACTATAGGTACGTGCCACCATGCCCAGCTTTTTTTTTCCTTTTTCTAGAGACAGCATTTCGCTTTGTTGGCTAGGCTGGTCTTGAACTCCTGGGCTCAAGCAATCCTCCCACCTCAGCCTCCCAGAGTGCTGGGATTACAGGTGTGAGCCCCTGTGCCTGGCCCTTTTACACATTTTTTGACTCATAAGAACTAATTTTTTTTTTCTGGGATAAATTCCTGCTAAAGTTTCAAATAGGTTTCATTTTTCCAGTAAAAATGCACAAAACAAATGGGATCAAGGCTATGGCTTTAGGAGGTTGCTTGTCCATCACCACTAAGTCCTGCAAATTACCACTGACAATTCTGTTGGAAGTTGAGTTAGTGGATCCTGTTTTTTTTCACTCCTCTATGAAAAAATTGTGTTTTTATGAACGAGGTCAGGAGGTCCATGCTTGAAAATTACCAAGTGTTGCATTAGGTTAGAGCTTCTCTTAAGAAAGCTTAAAACTCTTTCTTTAGAAAGAACATCTATTAATACAGTTTCTAGTTATGAGGGCCAAGGTCTAAAGGACAAGCCAAAAGAATGACAGAGGAAGGGGATTTAGGGCTAACAGGTGGTCCCCAGACATATTGGCTGAAAGGCAGTTCACAGCTAAAGTGTCATATGTGGGTGTTACTGTGCTCCTATCCATGCTCTCTGTAGCGAGTCATTCTGGAACGCTCCTGGTTCTCGCTATGGCCATAAGAAGTGACTTTCATGAGACCTTCAGAAGAATAGCCCGGCTCTTTTACTGGTTCCCCAAATCACTGACCTGCTCAAAGAATCGGAAATCCAAGCTGCTCTGGAGCCAAGGTGGGGGTAAGTTACCTCAGGCTAATGCCTTATTTCAAATCCGTTTTTTTTTTTTCTGTTACATTTTAAAATGGAGCCTCCCTCGAGTGGGCAGGGAGGAGTGGGAAAGAAAAGTCTTGAAGTCTTTGAAAGGTATTCCACTTGGTCATCTGGAGGGAAAATTGAGAGAAAATAAAATTAAGCATTTTGAGGCTGAAGTATTAGAAGCCATGAACATTGTTACAATCCAATTGTATGCTTTTTAGGCATTTCGATTCCGAAAAGTTGACTAAAGAGAGATGGAGAATGTTTAGTATTTAAAAACAACAAAAACAGCTCTTATTCTCAGGGACTCTTAACTTGTCTTAGTACTAAAACATCTTAGAATAAACAGAACACAAAAAATAAGTCACAGTGAGTTCCCCTCCTTTCCATAGAAAACTAAAAAGGTCAGTGGGCCTTAAATCTCTTTTATTTGGGTCAGTTTATGCATCATATTTTAGTCAGGTGTTTATTGATGTGAGAATTTAAAGCACCTTATATTTGCTACCATATAAAGCCCTGCCTTTTCTGTCCAGTCCTGCCTGACTGGAATATGCAAGGGTCAGAGGAGAGGGGGTTAAAGGGAGTAGATGACCCCTCCAAGTCTGGTATCTGAAGTTCCTGCAGGAGCCCAGCTTTCACCTTCATACTCTGCAGCACTGGTTGCACTACTCACACTACTGTAAGCCAATTCTCTCACTTCATAATGTTTCATCTTGCAACTGAATCAAAATTCTCATTATGTTTCTTTCACACCCATGTAGCTCAGAATTTTATGTAAGTGCTTAACAATTACTTAAGATGTATTATGTGTTTGATACATTATCAAACATAATCTGATGATGTGCTAGATTATCCAGTGCCAGATCCTCCTTTAAAAACAAGTGACGACTGGGCACCGTGGCTCACACCTGTAATCTCAGCACTTTGGGAGGCCGAGGCAGATGCATTACCTGAGGTGAGGAGTTCGAGAGCAGCCTGGCCAACATGGTGAAAACCCGTCTCTACTAAAAATACAAAAATTAGCCGGGCATGGTGGCTGGTGCCTGTAATCCCAGCTACTCAGGATACTGAGGCAGGAGAATCACTTGAACCTGGGAGGCGAAGGTTGCAGTGAGCCAAGATCATGCCATCGTACTCCAGCCTGGGCAACAAGAGCTAAACTTCGTCTCAAAAAAAACAAAAAACAGAAGTGACTATGATCTATAATCACCAAGGCAGGTATATGATTAAGACATTTATTTAAAAGCATGCAGACCGGGCGCGGCGGCTCATGCCTGTAATCCCAGCACTTTGGGAGGCCGAGGCGGGCAGATCACCTGAGGTCGGGAGTTCAAGACCAGCCTGACCAACATGGAGAAACCCTGTCTCTACTAAAAATACAAAATTAGCTGGGTGTGGTAGCACATGCCTGTAATCCCAGCTACTCGGGAGGCGGAAGCAGGAGAATTGCTCGAAAACCCAGGAGGTGGAGGTTGCGGTGAGCCGAGATTGTGCCATTGCACTCCAGCCTAGGCAACAAGAATGAAACTCCATCTCAAAAAACAAAAACAAAAACAAAAACAAAACCATGCAATTCATTAAAAAAAAAAGAAATTTATAAAATATAAGGCCTAGGACATTTCAATCTTCCATTTTTTCTTTAATTTTTTTTCATTCTCACTGTCAAAATAGGGAGAATTTAACTTAATCGTTTAAGTCTCTGTTTATATGTACCATTCTTCAGATATGGATTAACATAATTTGGGATGTTAGAGCCCCAAAAGAACTTAAGAAAAATCATCTTCACCAATTGCTTCATTTTAAAGATAAGCAAAAAGGCCGGGGGCGGTGGCTCATGCTTGTAATCCCAGCACTTTGGGAGGCCAAGGTGGGTGGATCACTTGAGGTCAGGAGTTTGAGACCAGCCTGACCAACATGGCGAATCCCTGTCTCTACTAAAAATACAAAAATTAGCCGGGTGTGGTGGTGGGTGCCTATAATCCCAGCTACTTGGGAGGCTGAGCCAGAAGAATCGCTTGAGCCCAGGAGGTGGAGGTTGCAGTGAGCTAAGATGGAACCACTGCACCCCAGCCTGGGCAACAGAGCAAGACTCAGCCTCAAAAAATAAAAATAAGATGAGCAAACTGCCTCCAGAAGGTTAGATACCTTAACCTCCCAAAACTATTACATAGGCAGAACCAGAGCTTTATCCCAGATTATCTAATTCTTGGTCTGCTGCTCTTTTTATCACACCACAGAGCAATGGTGAGTAAGTAACAGAATGTGAACATACGAGCCCTCACTGAATATTTTACTTATAGCCTTCATCAGTAGATAATCTATACCTAGAAAGTTTGATTATCTGTTTTTCCAAAGTAAAGCTTATTAGTTTTCTCATTAGTTTGGAGATTGATAGCCTGATTCCAACAATGTTTTTACTTATACACAATATTATGAAAGAAAGATTTTTGTTGAGGCCAAGCGCAGTGGCTCATGCCTGTGATCCCAGAACTTTGCGAGGCCAAGGCGGGCGGATCGCTTGAGGTCAGGAGTTCAAGACCAGCCTGGCCACCACGGTGAAACCCCATCTCTACTAAAAATGCAAAAATTAGCCAGGCATGATGGCAACCACCTGTAATCCCAGCTACTCAGGAGACTGAGGCAGGAGAATTGCTTGAAACTGGGAGGCAGAGGTTGCAGTGAGCTGAGATCGCACCACTACACTGCATGCAGCCTGGGCGACAGAGTGAAACTCCATCTCAAAAAAAAAAAAAAATTTCTGTTGAAATATTACTCTATCATAATGAGATTATTTAAATATATGCTTTATAGGATTATATCCCCTCCAGAGCAAGAACTATCTTTTCTTCTATCTCCAGTGTTTAACATAGTGTTTTGTATGTGGGCAGTCAATAACTATTTGCTTTACTGAATTGACTTATGAAGACAGCCCTATGGAATTTTGAGTTAAAAAAGAATGAATGTATTCTTAGAAATCTGCTAATGCCTGGGGATCCTTGCTCCACCCTTCTGTGTAGATTAATGGATTGTGGCAACCATCAACATCAGATTGTCTCTTTAGGATTAAACTCTCTGTCACTCATCAATATCCTAGAGTCATCTAAAGGTTGGCAGAAATATGTCAAAGTTTCCCTAAGTACCTTCATCCCGATCAACCCACTTGAAAACATAAATGGCCTCAGGGCAAAACCAGTGCATGATATTTTAGTATTAATTAAGGCTCCCAAATGGCTTTACTCCCTGTAACAGCACAATTTAGCTGACTCTCCTGCAGCTCTCCTCTATCTCCCCCTAGAAGACAATAAGTTACATCAAGGCATGATTTAGGAAGAAATATAGAAGGAAAGTCGTAAATCTGAATTCAGTACATATTTTACACTATGGTCTTGAAGGAGGAGAATGGGGAGGGGTGTATGAGAAAAGCCCACATTCCATGGCCTGGAGCCATTTCTAATCTAGTTGAGGAACCCAAGCTATATATAAAAAACAGAGCTCAAGAGCATTGTAGGCTGCTGGGAAGATCAAGGGACTTCAGAGTCAGACCTGGCTACTGAGAGCTGTGCTACTTTGAGAGCTTGTGGGACTTCAGAGTCAGACCTGGCTTGTGCTACTGAGAGCTGTGTGACTTTGAGCAAGTCACTTAGATCTCTCTGATGTGAGCTTTCTTGTCTGTAAAATGTGGAGATTGAACTTGATCTTAAAGGTGCCTTCCAGTTTCATAAATGCTGTGAAACTAAGATACAATAATAAAAGTGGCAGCAGAGTTGCTGAAGAGCAGCATGGAGGAAAGTTTCTTGATGTCAGATAGTATGTCACCATGTCCTTCATCTGCAGAAACAGGACTGGCATTGTTAATTGTCATAATATCTGAGACCTTATGTAAAACCCTGTTTAAGGAGTTTACATACCAAATGCATACATGCTCTTTTTTAGAAACAAATATGAGATCTGGTGAAACCCCGTCTCTACTAAAAATATAAAAATTAAGTGGGCGTGGTGGTGTGCACCTGTAATCCCAGCTACCCTGGAGGCTGAGGCAGGAGAATTGCTGGAACCCGGGAGGTGGAGGCTGCAGTGAGCCGAGACCACGCCACCGCACTCCAGCCTGGGCAATAGAGCAAGACTCTGTCTCAAAAACAAAACAAAACAAAGCAAATTTGAGATCTAGACTCTCCATATATAGGATGAGCCCTAAGTTTTAGGCTCCTGCTTATGGAAACTGGCCTCCTTTTCTGTGTAACCTGCTCCAGGGCACTTTGGGGTTCCCAGCAGTCATCCTGGTCATTTAATTTCTGTGGTAAGGACATCACTTTCACAGCCTACCTCTTCATTTCTTTTCCAAATCATTACTAATGCCCAATCAAATATTGTTTCCAGGACACCCCCTTGAAGATAAAAGCCTATCGTATTAATTTATTTTTAAAAATATTTTTTCAGCTCCTTTTCATCATGACTTATAAGATAACCAAACTCTCAGGATGGTCAAAAAATCAGAGCTAGAAGACCTAGCTGTTTTCAGACAGTCTCTTTACACTAACAATCTTCTCTGGTTCTCCCTTTCACCCCTTCCTGCCCCATGTTTTATCGGTTAATGAGATCTGATGACTGAATGAAAGTCTATTGCTTCTTGTAAGGAGGCAGATGTAAGCACATCTGGACAACACAGAAACCCACCTCTCACCACAGGGAAGAAGAGAAAGGAGGGGGGCTGCTTATTAGACAGCACCCCACTTGTCTCCAGCATTGTATGGCTTTCTCAAGGACACCTATGTAGATCAGAAGCCCTGAGAGAGAGAACCGCCATGGAAGAACTGGCAGAGGAACACTCTAGCATGGATGCTCTGGTGTCTTGTCTATTGGAGGGTAGGGTGTAACCTCCTAGTAGAATGTACTCTCTGTGCATCAGTGGGGCAATAGGCTGATGGACAAGATGACATCACAAAATCTGTTCTATATTTAGTGACCTATAAAAGCAAATAAATGATCAGCCGGGCACAGTGGCGCATGCCTTTAGTCCTAACTACCCAGGAGGCAGAAGGGTCACTTGAGGCCAGAAGTTCAAGTCCAGCCTGAGCAACATGGTGAGGGCCCCATCTCTGAAAAAAAAAAGGCAGATTTTCTCTGTCTCTGAGAGGGAGACAGCTTGAAACAAATAAGAAACTATCACTGTAAAAGGCTACTTATTTTTCCTCTGCAAGGAGAGAGGAGAAAGTTTAGATGGAGAAAAAATATTTTCATGCACAGAGTTCTTACTAATGGTTTAACGATAACTCAGATCCTTGACAATATTATCAAGCCATTGTAATACAAAAAAAAATCAATAGTTATTAGTCCCTGAAATACACAAGCAAAGGATGGAGAGGGGTCTCCTACATTAAATAATATTCTCTCTGCTTAAGGCAGACAATCTAGCCCCTTTTATTCTGAGGCATTGCTCTAATGAGCAATCTTCCTCATAATCTTCCTCATAATCTTACTCATAATCTCGGCATGATCTCGGCTCACTCCACCTCCCAGGTTCAAGCGATTCTCCTGCCTCAGCCTCCCGAGTAGCTGGGACTACAGGCACGTGCCACTACGCCAAGCTAATTTATGTATTTTTAGTAGAGGCAGGGTTTCACCATGTTGGCCAGGATGGTCCCGATCTCTTGACCTTGTGATCTGTCCACCTCGGCTTCCCAAAGTGCTGAGATTACAGGCGTGAGCCACCGTGCCCGGCCAGAATTTAGGTTAAATTTAAATGAAGTAGTGTTTCGATAGGTGCAAAGCAGGGCTGTGTGGGAAGAGATTAACATCAGGTCTGGACTGCAGAGGGGGACCCAGGCTCCTATTTCCTTAGAAATCACACAAAATTTGTATCTGAAGTTCTGCACCTGGGGTGTAAATCAAGGCTGCCTTTTTTTGTGTCAGAGTGACTTAGATCTTCCAGGCAAGAGTGGGATGTTTCATTCCTGCTGATGTTTATTTCAATTAGCAAAGTTTCTCATAGTGCATGGCTTTAGGGATTTCTTAGGGAATCATTATGACACTTTATAGCTGCCGTGTGTCCCTGAGAGAAAGAAACATTAGCATTATCTGTCTCTATCTTCCCGATCTGATGAACAGTAGGAAAGAGTTGAACTTTCTCTGTCCAAACTAATTTGTACTACCTTGTTAGTTATTGCATTTTTAAAAAATTTTTGTTTTCTTTATCTCTAATTCTTTCCATGTTTTCCAATAGCTTCCCAATACAATTTTTCATATAATAAAACATTTTATTTATTTTATTTATTTATTTATCATTTATTTATTTTTATTTATTTTTTTCTTTGAGACAAAGTCTTTCTGTTTCACCCAGGATGGAGTGCAATGCTGCAATCTCTGCTCACTGCAACCTCCGCCTCCCGGGTTCAAGCGATTCTCCTGCCTCAGCCTCCCGAGTAGCTGGGATTATAGGCGTCCACCACCACACCCAGCTAATTTTTGTATTTTTGGTAGAGTCAGGGTTTCACCATGTTGGCCAGGCTGATCTCGAACTCCTGACCTCAGGTGATCCATCTGCCTCTGCCTCCCAAAGGCATGATTACAGGCATGAGCCACCACGCCTGGCCTAATTAAACATTTTAGATAGCTGAGCACTTTTACACCCCCACCTCCACCCCAGATCCCTTTTTTTCCCTTGATTCCCTCCTTTCTCTTGTTCCAATGTGGACAGTTTGTTTTCTAGGCCTGGTCTTTATCCTGAGAATTCCCTTTACCTCTTTCTTGAGTTGGATCATTTACTTCTTGAGTCCTACTTCTTCTTCATTCTTTGTTTAATCCTTCACTGTAGTGGGGAACATCTAGCAGCTTTCTGTAAAATGGGTATGTGAAAGGCATTTTGTGTCTAATATTCAGAAATTTCCCTATAAAGTGCTTTGGAGTGGGCTTTTAAAATTATTTATTTGTTTGTTTGTTTAAGGATGGGGGACTCGTTATGTTGCCCAGCAAGGTCACGAACTCCTGGGCTTAAGCAATCCTCCCACTTTAGCCCCCTGAGTAGCTGGGATTACAAGCAAGAGCCACCACACCTGGCTTAAAAAGTACTTATTTAACTAGACACTCACTAGGACCTTTCAAGCTAGAAACACATGTCTTTCAGTTATGGGAAATTTTCTTGCATTATTAATTACCTTCAATGTTCATTTCAGTAGTGCATATATGGTTCAGTATTAAGAAGCTATTAATGTAATTCACCTATCAATGGATTTAAAAAATGGAAAATATTTTATGATATTTTCAATATATGTTGTATGGTATTTTCAATATATGTTGTAAAGGCATATAATAAAATTCACCATATATTTCTGAGTATTTTTTAATCTTAGTAAATAGAAATGAATGGAAATAGATTTTCTTGACATGATTTTTATACGTCCTACAAACTAAAACCCAACATCAATGTCTGATATATTGCCATTAAAGTCAGGAATAAGCAAGAATTTCCACTATTACCACTAATAGGTAATATTGTTCTAAATATACCATAAGATGCAAAAACCCCGTGGGATATAATGTGACTGAAAATTTTTGGAAAGGAAAAGATACCACTGGCATTATTTACTCACAACATGATTATATATCAGGAAAACTAAAAAAAATTAATTAACTGAAAATAAGAAATCCTGGCCGGGTGCAGTGGCTCACACCTGCAATCCTAGCACTTTGGGAGGCCGAGGCGGGTGGACCATCTGAGGTCAGGAGTGAGAGACCAGCCTGACCAACATGGTGAAACCCCATCTCTACTTAAAAGACAAAATTAGCAGGGCGTGGTGGCGCATGCCTGTAATCCCAGCTACTCCGGAGGCTGAGGCAGGAGAATCAATTGAACCTGGGAGGCAGAGGTTGCAGTGAGTTGAAATCGCACCATTGCACTCCAGCCTGGGTGAGAAAGTGAAAATCTGTCTCAAAAAAAAAAAAAAAAAAAAAAGAGAAAGAAAAGAAGGAATCCTATAAGGTATCTATTTGTAAAACTAGTATACCATAACTAATAGTTTTTCTTTATAAAAATAATAACCAAGAATAACAAAAAAACAAACTTGTAATATCAGTGAAGTAACAAAATACCTAAAAAATAAACCTAACAAGACATGTATAAGGCCTATCAGAGAAATACTTAAAAATTCATCTTAGGAACATAAAATATGATTTACATAGAAAGGTATCCTTTGTTCTTAATGAAAGGATTCAATATTGTATTGATATTAATTCCTCCCCCCCCCCATTAAGCTATAATCTTGATGTGGTCACAATTAAAATTCAAAAAATATTTTGGGGGAAACAAAATAAAATGTCCTAAATTTCATCTGGAAGAATAAACATGGAAGAGTATGAAAGAAGATACTAACCCTACCAGATATCAAAATATATTACAAAGCTGCTAAAAAGAATGCAATAGACCTGGAGTTACTAATGTATGGCTATGGAAGGATAAGAGAGAGAACAGGTTGCAGGGCAAGATGTAAGTATGATGCCACTTGCACACAGAAAAGTAGGTATACTGTACATACATACATACACACACACTTTTTTTTTTTTTTTTTTGACACAGGGTCTTGTTCTGTCACCCGGGCTGGGGTACAGTAGCACAATCATGGCCCACTGCAGCTTCAATCTCCTGGGCTCAAGCAATCCTCCCACCTCAGCCTCCCTAGTAGCTAGGACTACAGGCACACACCAGCATGCCCAGCTAATTTTTGTACTTTTTGTAGAGATGGGGTCTCGCTATGTTGCCCAGGCTGGTCTTGAACTCCTGGGCTCAAGTGATCCTCCTACTTTGGCCCCCAAAGTGCTGGGATTACAGGCATGAGCCACCACATCCAGCTGCACACTCACTTTATATAGTTATAAAGTTTACATCAGACTTCTAGACATTGGTTACTCTGGGAAGTGGGGTTGAAGTTGGGACAGGGAAAAATGGGAAACTTCCTTTTACTCTCTGTTATTTTTATGACTATACTTAAAAGACTAGGCAATCGTAACTCAATAAACTGTTTTTAAAATAAAAAATAATCAAAAAGATAAAATAAAAAATTAATCATTCATAGTTAATGAGAACAAAAAACAAAGAAGGAAGCAAAATCTTTTGCAGGATGAATTTCAATTCATCACATTCTATGGTTGGCAGAACGCTCACTGCTCTTTCATATACTCCATCTGTTAGTCCATTTTTTGCATTGCTATAAAGAAAATACCTGAGGCTGGGTGATTTTTAAAGAAAAAAGAGCTATATGGGCCCATGGTTCTACAGACTGTATAGGAAGCATGGTGCTGGCATCTGCTCCTGTGAAGGCCAGGAAGCTTCCAGTCATGGTGGAAGGCAAAGAAGAAGACAGTGTATCACATGGCAAGAGGGAGCAAGAAAGACAGAAGGAAGTTCCAAACTCTTTTAAACAACCAGATCTCACATGAAGAGTGAGAACTCACTTATTACCGCAAGGATGGCACCAAGCCATGCATGAGGGATCCATCCCCACATTGGGGATTACATTTCAATGTGAGATTTGAAGGGGACAAACATGCAAGCCATATTACCATCATAAAGGATCTTGCGGCCAGATGAGTCTGAGAAGCATTGTATACTTGATTTCCTCCTCGGAGACACCCAACATAAATTAGCACACTTATTTTGTTCTGCAGTTAAAAAAAAAATGTTTAACTTTGTTGAACCATTGTTTCCAGACTTATTCGAATGTAATTTTGGCCTCAGCATATCTACTGCTCTTGTTGTCTCTGTCTCATTTGTATACCTCCTAAATTCAAAGAGAGATATTCAAAGAGAGATATGGTCCAAAGGGAGAGGACCCTGAAAGATAACAGACAAAACAGTGTGATGGGGATACCTGTATTACCAAACATATAATCAACAGGGAACACATTTTGGGAAATACTGGCAGGTTCATTACTTTTATTCTATGACTAGAGCTCAAAACCCCAAGAAGTCACATGATTGATTGTGCATGGGTATATGATTTGAAGTCCTTTCTCCCACCTCCCTCATATTATTGTCAAACATATATTAGCTCTGGGCTGGTGCGGTGGCTCATACCTCTAATCCTAGCACTTTGGGAAGCTGAGGCAGGAGGATAGCTTGAGTCCAGGAGTTCAAGACCAGCCTGGGCTACATGGAGAGACCCCCATCTCTACTAAAAATAGAAAAGTTAGCTGGGCACGGTGGTGCACACCTGTGGTCCCAGCTACTTGCTACTTGGGAGACTGAGGCACAAGAATCTCTTGAGCACGGTGAGTGGTGGTTGCAGTGAGCCAAGATCATGCCACTGCACTCCAGCCTGGGTGACAGAGCAAGACCGTCTCAAATATGTATATATATATATATATATACACTTTTAGGATGATAGAAATCAGATCAGAGGTTGCCTGGACAGAGGAGAGGAGGACAGACTGGGAAGGGCCATCATGAGGGTTGATATGTCATTACTTTACATTTTATTGGGATGTGATTTACCTGTGCATCAAAATTGACCCAACTGGAAATCTGTGCATTTTATTGTATGTAAACTCTACCTTAAGGAAATGAATCTAAGTGAATATATATATACATACATTCACTTGTCCCAACCTGAAGTTGGGACAGGGAAAAATGGGGAAACTTCCTTCTACTCCCTATTCTTTTTATGACTATACTTAAAAGATTAATTACCTAAGCAATCATATCTCAATAAAGTGTTTATGTATATAAACACGTATATATGTGTTTATAAGCGCATATATGTGTGTGCGTGTATATATGTGTATGTATTTATATATATAAGCTCTGAAGAGATTTAAGAGGCAGAGTAGCATTGTGGCTAAAAGTATAGGCTCTAGAACAAAACTCCCTAGGTCCATAATCCCAGTCCCTCCCCCTGCCTTCTGTGTACATGACTTTGATCAAGTTCCTCACCCCGTCTGTCAAATGGGGATAATAATAGTACTACTGTTGCAGGCTTCCTCCATGAAGATTAAGTGGGTTGATAGAGATCATGCATTTAGATTGAAACCTGGCACACAATAAGTACTCAATAGATGGTAGCCTCTAAATCTAGCCATAATGGTGCATTCAAGACATCTGCTCATTTCTGACTTCTTTTTTTTTTTTTTTTTTTTGAGATGGAGTCTCGCTCTGTTGCCCAGGCTGGAGTGCAGTGGTGCAATCTCAGCTCACCCCAACTTTCGCCTCTTGGGTTCAAGCGATTCTTTGCCTCCCAAGTAGCTGGGACTACAGGCACACGCCGCCATGCCCAGCTAATTTTTGTATTTTTAGTAGAGATGGGGTTTTATTATGTTGGCCAGGCTGGTCTCAAGCTCCTGACCTCATGATCCGCCCGCCTTGGCCTCCCAAAGTGCTGGGATTACAGGCGTGAGCCACTGCGCTGGCTAATTTCTGATTCTTTAAAGCAAATATATATATATTTGTGTGTGTGAGTGTGCGTGCATATGTGTGTGTATACACACACAGATACACACATACATATATATATATATGCACATATATGTTGTAGGTTCCCAGACTGGAAACCTAGAAATATGTATTAAATATGAATTTAGTGTTTCAGTTCTTTGGATTTCTGTTACTATTCTTGCTAGCTAAAAAAAAGTATTGCGGTCATAATGCAAAGAAGGACATTGGAAAAAAA
Source organism: Pan troglodytes (assembly GCF_028858775.2). NCBI lineage: Eukaryota > Metazoa > Chordata > Mammalia > Primates > Hominidae > Pan > Pan troglodytes. The sequence continues at coordinate 31,528,100 of NC_072408.2, read as the reverse complement.
AGAGAAGGACCAAAAAACCAAGATGACCGATTGAAATTAGAGGTGTTGGTACAGCCCCTGGGGAGTCTACATTAAAGTCTTAAAATAGATGGATTTTAAACATCTAGGACCCCAAAGGAGCTAGAGATGACCTTTCTTTAGAGTAACTGAAAGTGATGGCAAGTGGCTAAACAGCATCCCGAAGGGCTCCAGATGTAGCCTTCTGATGAAAGAGATCTACAGAGAGAGAAGGTGAATGGACTAAGCCACATTTACGGCACTGAGCTGGAAATGGTTGTCGGGTCATCTGTAGAAGGATGTGGAGACTGGGGTACCTCAACTAGTGCACAAGCTCCCTGTTGTGGTCTGAAAGGGTGCAGAGACTTGTGACCCCACTCACCCAGACCTGGGCCCAGTGCCGCTCCCCCAGCTGACCCACCCAAGCAATGCCTCTGATGTTTGGGACTACCCTCCTCAGCCCTTCCCTGTAGTGATGTCCAGTTGTGCCCCTGTAGCAGGTGTGCTCCTAAAGTGGACAGGTAGGTGATATCCTTTGATGGAGAAATCCATCCCCACTCCTTGGGCAGTGGCAGGAGAAAGAGGCCCAAAGTTCCTCTTGTGAGGCTGAGATTAAGATCCCAATGTCAGAGTTTCTGTTCTTTCATCCCCTCCTGCTCTGGACCACATCCCTTCATGAGTATGTCCTTGGTGTCAAAGACACCAAGAAGACATCAACTCTAAAAGTAGGTAAATCTCCCTGGGCCAAAACTAAAGTCAGAGAAGTCTGTCTTTTAATTTAGAAAGTCCTCACTGGATAATCTGACGCTGAAAATGACACGTGGATTGTATCACCTATGCACAAGGAAGAAAGAATCATTTCCACAGGTATCAGGATTGTTGGTAATGTTGCCCTTCTTCCATGCGTCTATGTCGCTGTTTTCCAAAGCTCCATCGTGCCCGTCAGTGCCATTTATTGGATGGCTGCTCTATGTCTGTATTCTACACTGAAACATTGTATTATTACTCCCCACCCCTCTTTATTTTGACCAAAGGAGAGGTTTCAGGAGCTCAAAGAGGGTAAATAATTTGCCCAGGTCACACAGCTTTAAAGAGGCATAGGCAGAAGAAGTAAATTTTAGTTTCAGCAATGCCTGAGTCTGAGCTCTCCTCCCACCTTCAGAACCCTCTGGGGTCCCTTCTCCCAAATGCTGGGAACACAGCCCTTCTGCTGGCTTGGTTGATTCATCTCAATTGGAGAAGGGAGTCTGTGAAATTATACAACGCTCAACTTGTGAAGCTTCAAATTTTGAGTTTCACACTTGAAGTTCTTTAGGCACGGTAAACTTTTTTGGAACACCATGAAGCATGAAAGCAGATGCTTTTGGAAATGAACTGTTTTCTATGACATGGTTTTCCAGACAGATCTGGGAAGCTCAGTCAAAGAAGAATGAACATCTTTGAAAATATCAAAAAGTCTATGTTACAGGGTGGATCTTCTCCGGGCTCAAAACTATTCATTTCTTTCTTTTTTTTTGAGGGCATATAAAATAAAAAACAGAAATTGCAACAGAACTTCTGTTCTCCAGCTGTCAAATCTATTATTTTCCTCGCAGCTCCTGCTGGGGGGATGTGGGGAGAAATCAGCAGGGACCCCTTTTCACTGTCCTTTAGCATGCTAGGGCATGCCCAATGCTGATGATGAAATATGTGGTTAAAAACGTTTAACCCTTTGTCCTATCCTCCCTCCCCCTCCCACTCAGCCCAGCACGTGCACAAAGGACCACGAATGTTACCCACACATAAACACAAGCACCTACCAAGTCTCTTGTCAAAAGCCATTTTAGGATTGCAGCTACCAGATTGTCTGAATGATCTGCCGCCTTAGATTTTTTTACTAAGAGGATTGAGAGTTGATTCATATGAGGACTATGAAACTTGTGTGCCAGGAGTCTCAACGCAAGAAATAAAAAAAACTGGAAGTCTCACCCACCTAAATTATCCTTTTGGCTATTGTCATAGCCATTCAGCTACTTGGTTTCAGCTAAAGAGGCTAGGAGGACAGAAATTTCTCTGTCCCAGTAGGAGGTTAAGATGCAACAAAACATATATAGAACTAATAGGCTCCTGGGGGAAAGGTGGGGAAAAGTGTATGTCCCACTCCTCCGGGCTGCTGGGACCCTTTGGAAATCCAGAAAAAGAGTGTTGCTTCTCCACCAACTACATCGCGCAAGCCCAAGTCATCAGGCACAGGGCCGGAGGGGTGGGGAAGAGTGCTGACTCATGCCAGCGCAAAAGAAGATGCCCATATTTTTAAAAACTGCTGCCCTGTTCTTTTTCTGGAATGCTTTCTCTGTTGATTTGCTCGAAAAAATAAGCTTCTGGCCAGGCATGGTGGCTCAAGCCTGTAATCCCAGCACTTTGGGAGACTGAGGCAGGCAGATCACCTGAGGTCAGGAGTTCAAGACCAGCCTGGCCAACATGGCGAAACCCCATCTCTATGAAAAATACAAAAAATAGCCGGGCATGGTGTTGGGCACCTGTAATCCCACCTACTTGGGAGGCTGAGACAGGAGAATCTCTTGAATCCGGGAGGTGGAGGTTGTAGTGAGCCAAGATCACGCCACTGCACTCCAGCCTGGGCGACAGAGTAAGACTCTGTCTCAAAAAGATAAAATAAAATAAAAAAGAAAAAATAAGCTTCTTTGTACAGGCATTGCTTTGTGGATAAAGATGTCACCTGAGGTTCCAAAAAGCTCCCTCCTGACCCCTTCAGGTAGAGCAGCCTTCAGTGGGAGCTCTCTGTGAAGACCAGCTCCCGAATTTGCATATGATCCAGAGTCGTTTACAGACTAAGACCAGAAACCAGGACTCTTTAAACCCTTTGTCCTACCCTTCCTCCTCCTGTAACTGGAGGAAAAGGGCAAAAAAATGCAAGAGGAACAAATGTTTTCAATGTAATTTTTTTTTTTTGAGACAGAGTCTTGCTATGTTGCCCAGGCTGGGGTGCAGTGGCTATTCACAGGTGTGATCACAGTGCCTTGCGGCCTCACATTTCTGGGCTCAAGCAATCCCCCCACCTCAGCTTCCCGAGTAGCTGGGATTACAAGAACACACCACTGCACCCGCCAAGGGACAAATGTTTTCAGTAAAGAGGACTTCATCACCTCAGTTTGATCTCCTGCTCCACAGCCCAGTTCCTGAGCTCATCGGGGTGACTAATTCAGAGAGGAATGGGGAAGCTGGTGGTAGAGAGAAGGCTCCCAAATCCCACCCAGACTGCCATCACCACTTGCTAGCTGTACTTGCTCTTTTTTTTTTTTTTTTTTTTTGAGAGAGTCTTGCTCTGTTGCCCAGGCTGGAGTGCAGTGGCACAATCTCGGCTCACTGCAGCCTCCTCTTCCTGGGTTCAAGTGATTCTTCTGCCTCAGCCTCCCAAGTAGCTGGGACTACAGAGGTGTGCCACCATGCCCGGCAATTTTTTTTTTTTTTTTGTAGAATCAGGATTTCACTATGTTGGCCAGGCTGATCTCGAACTCCTGACCACAAGTGATCCACCCGTCTTGGCCTCCCAAAGTGCTAGGATTATAGGCATGAGCCATCACGCCCAGCCTGTACTTGCTCTTAATCATCCCTCTTCCCTCTGTCCTCCAAGCTTCCCCAGAGTGGTGTTTCTAAAGTTCAAGTGTGCTCACGTCATTCCCAAGTCACACTGTTTTGTGGCTCCCTACTGCCTACAGCTTTGATTCTCAGCTGTTGTTCTACCTCCACAACATTCTCACATACAACACACCCCCAGAAGAAGACCTCTTATTATACTCAGTGATGTCAAGGTGCCCAGATCTAAAAAAAAGGGGCCCACCTTCCAGTTGAGAACCACTGACTTTTAATGTGCAAACTCCTTTGCATAGATTCAAGGCCCATGCCAGTCTGGCCCACATGGCCAGTCTCATCACATCCTCTGCAGCAACTGCATTAGCATCCATATCATGCTTGGAACCAAGGACTGCAAACTCTTATGCTTGTCCTTATGAATAAAAGGAGTTGAGTAAAAGAAAAATCAGAAATGGTGAGAACTATGGCAAGCTGAAGAGTTCATGTTCCAGCTTCATCCTCTTTATCCAGTTGTTAGGCATCAGGTCTTAGAGTTGCGAAAATATTTTCTTTCATTTGCTCATCAAACTTGCTCTACACCTCTTTGAAAATATTTGTAGTGGCTGGACACAGTGGCTCACACCTGTACTCCCAGCACTTTGGGAGGCCGAGGCAGGTGGATCACCCGAGGTCAGGAGTTTGAGACCAGCATAGCCAACATGGTGAAACCCCATCTCTACTACAAATACAAAAATTAGCCAGGCGTGGTGGCGTGTGCCTGTCACCCCAGCTACTCGGGAGGCTGAGGCAGGAGAATCACTTGAACCTGGGAAGCCGCGGTTGCAGTGAGCCAAGATTGCACCATTGTACTCCATCTGGGCGATAGAGTGAGACTCCGTGTCAAGAAAAATAAAGAGGAAAATATTTGAACTACTTTTGTGATGCTCATTGCCATTTTCTACTCTGAATTGCAGATATTTGTGTATGTCTTAAAATCTGGTTTCAAGATTGTGGGTCTGAGGGGGACTATAACTAGAAGACTGCTTCCTTCTTTTTAGATGCTATGAAAGCATCCTCACTTATTTTTCCTTTTGTTTTCCCCCCATCTCCTTTTAGCAGGCCTGACTGGCAAAGCCATGCCTGGGTCAGGCAGCTCTTCTCCTCATTGTCTCATATGAACAGTCATACGCATTCTCCCACTTCATTTTCAGCCTTTTTCAGTTCCATCTCATTGGCCTACTTAAGATCATAATGAGCCTTGGCTGCGGAATGGGAAAATGGGCTGGCAGGTGGCAGTGGTGAGCGTGGGCGAAATTCCTGCAGACCCAGAATGTGTTTGCTTCAACATTTCATTTTCAAAGTCTACTTTTTTTCTTGCTCTCTGCTTTGGAGTTTCTTATATTACCGTAGTGTGATCAGAAGCATATAGATCTACTGTCAGAATAGACGAGAATAAAGGCCATTTGATTCCTCACTGCTACTGTGATGCGTGTGAAAGACAGTATTGAAAGAGGCACATCATCAGCACGTTACCTCCGTCCCAAAGGCTGCAAAGAGTCTCAAGTGGGAGTGACAAGCCAGGTGAACAGGGAGAGATGTCTGTAGTGAGCTCATCTCCCAAATAGAACTCATTATTCTAACGATTCCTAGAATTGCCTTCATTTCTCACTATGAGACTGCAGGTCCACCCACCTCAGAACTATCTGGGGTGATTATTCATACTGCTTTCCCACACCCGGACAATGTAAGGGCCAGGATTTCTGGAGAAGGGACTATGTATCTACATTTTTATTTACTTCTTATTTTTAATTGACAGATAAAAATTATATACATATGTATTTATGGTATACAGCATGATGTTTTGAAATATGTACTTATTGCGGAATGGCTAAATCAACCTCATTAATATATGCATTATCTCATATACTTATTTTTTTGTGGTGAGAACACTTAAAATCTACTTGGCAATTTTCAAGTATAGGATACATTGTTACTAACTATAGTCTCTATGTTGTACAATAGAGCTCTCAAACTTATTCCTTCTGTCTAGATGAAATTTTGTGTCCTTTGACCAATATCTCCCCTAACCCCTCCCAACCCCCAGCCTTTGGTAACCACTATTCTACTTTCTACCTCTGTGAGTACAAAACTTTTTAAAAAATGAGTTGGTTTTTTTTTTTAATTTTTTAAAGACAGGGTCTTGCTTTGTCGCCCAAGCTGTAGTGTAGTGGTGTGATCATAGCTCACTGCAGCCTCAAACTCCTGGGCTCAAGCAATTCTCCCACCTCAGCCTACTGAGTAACTGGGACTATAGGCACATGCCATGTTGCTTGGATAACTTTTTAAAACTTTTCGTAGAGACAGAGTCTCACTATGTTGCACAGGCTGGTCTTGAACTCCTGGCCTCAAGTGATCCTCTTGCCTTAGCCTCCCAAAGTGCTAGGATTACAGGTGTGAGCCACTGCACCTGGCCCTGAGTTCAACTTTGTTAAATTCCACATAGAAGTGAGAACATGTGGTAATTGTCTTTCTGTGCCTGGCTTATTGCACTGAACTTCTCCACATTTATCTACACAATCACAAATGGCAGAATCCTTTTTTTAAAAGGCTGAATAGTGTTCCACCATGTACATATACCACATGTTCTTGATTAATTCATCTGTCCGTGGACAGCTAAGTTGATTATCTTGGCTACTGTGAATGGTGGTGCAATGAACGTGGGGATTCAGTGAATCTGCAGTTTAACAAGTTACCCAGCTGAAGCTCATGCTGTCCTCCTCTGAGAACTGCTGAATTGCAGAATCATATCATTGAGTCCCAGTGAGTCCTTCACAATCAATCAAGGTCTCCAGCAGAGAACGGGACTAAGAACAGGGCTCGAGGTTAGAACCTGGTCCTGCCATGTGTTGGCAGATGACTGTAAGAAAGCAGCTTAACCCTTCAGTACCCCAGTGTCCTCTTCTATAAAAAACAGAAGATAACGACAGTACCTATTCCTTGGGGATGTTTTAAGAATTAAATAAATTAATGCATATAAAGTACACTAATATGGCACACAGTAAGTGCACAATAAATGATAGCTCTCATTTCCTGCCCAATCCAGTGTTTCCCAAATGTCATTCACAGGCTATCTTCACAATTTTTGCCATACATGCATAACTCCCTACTAGTATTTTTACTAAGTACCTTACCCCCTTTTTTTAGCATCATCCTAAAAAGTGATGCCTGGGGAATTATTTGATATACAATTACATTTTTAAAACGTTAAAATTGATACCAGCAACTGGGTGTGGTGGCTCATGCCTGTAATCCCAGCATTTTGGGAGGCCAAGGTGGGCAGATCACTTGAAGCCAGGAGTTTGAGACCAGCCTGGCCAACATGGTGAAATCCCATCTATGCTAAAAATATAAATATTAGCTGAGCATGGTGGCACATGGCTGTAATCCCAGCTACTTGGGAGGCTGAGGCACAAGTATTGCTTGAACCTGGGAGGCAGAGGTTACAATGAGCTGAGATCAAGCCACTGCACTCCAGCCTGGGTGACAAAGCGACACTCTGTCTCAAAAAATAAATAAATAAATAAATTTAATTTTTAAAAAATTGATACAGGCCAGGTGTGGTGGCTCACGCCTGTAATCCCAGCAATTTGGGAGGCCAAGGCAGGAGAACCGCTCGCATGCAGGAGTTTGAGACCACTCTAGGCAGCATAGTGAGATCTTGTCTCTAAACACACACACACAAAATGTTAAAAAAAATTATTGGGGCATGGTGGTGCACACCTGTAGTCCCAGCTACTTGGGAAGCTGAAGTGAGAGGATCACTTGAGCCCAGGAGGTGGAGACTGCAGTGAGCCATGATCCCACCACTGCATACCAGCCTGGGAGACAGAACACAAGACCCTGTCTCAAAAAAGAATTTTAAAAAAGAAATCGATACATAACTACTAAAATTTCAAAATGTTGATTTTAGGTACCACCAGAGTATGTCAACCACTGTCAGGAAACATTGATCTCATCCAACTTCAGTTCCGGCAACTGACGCTTACAGTGGTTAAGTGGATTTTCAAAGGTCATGCAGGGAGTTGCTGGAAAAGCCAGAAATACAGGAATTCAGATTTCTTTCTAACTAGGCCAGGGCTCTTTATTCCACATCAACCTGCTGGTTTTACAGCGGTCTTCAAAGGCACATTGGAAAGTACTGAAAAAGGAACATCCTTTTGTTAGCCTGACATTAGGAAACTGAAAGAAACCTTATGTATTAAATAGGCTACAAAGGAAACCTCCCTTTAGCATTAAGCAGAAGAGGACGTTGAAAGCATAGGTTCACCTCATTTCACCCCTTCCAGCCCCAGGGTGGGTGCTGGATAACGGTGCACAGGGCAGGTGACGCTGAAGAGGCCCAGCCCTAGCAGTGCCATGTGCCAGGCCCCCCGCAGCTGTGACTCGCAGTGACTGATGATGCTGGAGACAGGAGTCTGCCAAGGATGACAGCAGCTGGGAGCACAAGCTTTAGCGTCAGATGGGCCTGGGTTCTAACCCTCCTCACCACTCGCAAACTTGACCTTGGGCAGGTTACTCAGCCTTTCGGAACCTCAGTTCCCTCATCTGTAACATCCTCACAGGTTGCTGAAAAAATTAAGTACTAACTAGAGAAAATGCTTAATACAACAGAGGTAGCTTTTATTTTTACTTCATGGTGCACTTCCCTAGATTGAATGATCATATGCCATGAAATGCAAGTAGCTTTTAACCACAGCTTCAATGTATTAGGAGATAGGAAACTTGTTAAACTGAATACTTAGACCTTAAATGTCTTTTCTAATCATGTGAGTCCACAATTCTAAGTATCTTTAATATAAATGCAATTACTTTCCAAAAGTCAAGTCTTCAGGAAATAAAACTGAGCACCACATTAAGCTAATTATTACTGTTTTTTAAGGGTTTAATATTGAAGATGTAGTAGACATCTGATTTTCCTTGGAGAGACATTTATGCCTTACTTGCAGCTGATCCATGAGTGGACACATACCCAAACCTGACCAATCAGCATTTTCTAACACCTAGACATAGACATTTGCTGTAAGTCCATTCAATCAGAGCCAATCCTGGACTCTTAGGAAAGTAAGCACTCTGTCTTCTAGCTGTGAGCCTAGAGCTGCTGAGAGCCATCCTGCAACCATGAGAGAAGACTTTCCTGGCAATGGTGCCGTCAAGAGGAAAGGAGAGCAGAAAGATGTAAATAGATCAAGAATCTATGAACTTGTTTGAGTTCCTGGACCCAGCCATACCTGAATGTAGTCTATCACTATACTTATCGGTATGTGAGCCAATAAATTCCCTTATTGGCTTATCTATTGAGATAGATTTCTTATTACTTACAATCAAAATACTCTCATCAATAAAATAGGCAATATGATTTGGAAAATATTTTTGGAAAAATACAGAGAAACTTAACCAACATGTTGTTCACCCAAAGTGAACATGTTTGTTATGACAAACAGAAGAGAGAGGTTTCAGAGGACTCAGTCATCAGATTTTGTGACAATCGAGCTTGGTGAGAGATTTTCTTGCTAGTACTATGCTTTTATTCTGCTAACTGAGACCCTGCAAACTTTTCTACCAACCTACTCCCATCTCAGAAGAGCTTGACTTTGTAACCCCGGAAGTCATCACATGAAGATAATGAACAAATCCATCACTCCAAAAGTGTCCCCAGGTCCCTTTGTAATCCTTCTTGTTCACTCCTCCATCCCTCTCACCTCTAAGTAACCTCTGATCTGCTTTCTGTCATTATAGATTAGTTTGCATCTTTTGGGGCATTATATAAATGGAATGATACAATATATATTCTTTTTTGTCTGGCTTCTTTCACTCAGTATAATTATCCATATTGCATGTGCATCAATAATTCATTTTTAATTGCTGAATAGTATTCCAGTGCACAACAATTTTTTTTTTTTTCCATAGAGACATGGTCTCACCATGCTGCCTAGGCTGGTCTTGAACTCCTGGGCTCAAGCAATCCACCCGCCTCAGCCTCCCAAAGTGCTGGGATTACATATGTGAGCCACCGTGCCTGGCCCATTGCACAACAATTTATCTATTTTCCTGTTGATGGACATTTGAGTTGTTTCCACTTTTAGGTTATTGAAAATAAAGCTACTATAAATATTTGTGTACAAGTCTTTGTATGGGCATATGCTTTCCATTCTCTTGGTTAAATATGTAGGAGTAGAATGGCTGTGTCATATGGTAGATGTATATTTAACTTTTTAACAAACCGTTTTTCCAAAGTAGTTGTATCACTTTACATTCTCACCCGCAGCCTGTAAGAAAAAGTTCCAGTTGCTCCACATCCTCACCAAAATGTGGTATTGTCACATCTTCATTTCAGCCATTCCAATAGGTGTGTGGTAGCATCTCACTGTGGTTTGAATTTGCATTTCTCTAGTGACTAATAATATTGAGCATCTTTTCATGTACTTGTTTGCCATCTGTATGTCTTTTTTTGTGAAGTCTGTTTATGTATTTTGCCCATTTGTTAAGTAGGTTACTTGGTTTCTAATTAAGTTTTTAGATTCTTTATATATTCCTATATCAGACATGTGATTTGCAAATATTTACTTTCAGTCTCTCGTCTTTTCCTTCTCTTAATTGTATCTTTTGACGAGTAGTTCCTAATTTTGATGAAGTCAAGCTTATCAATTTTTTCTTCTATGAATTGTGCTTTTGTCATCTTACCTGGAAAATCTTTCCCTAACCCAAAGTCACAATGATTCCCTCCTATGTTTTCTTCTAGAAATTGTATAGCTTTAGGTTTTACATTTAGCCTTACGATCTACTTTGAATTAATTCTTATATATGGTGCAAGGTATGGATCAAAGTTGATTAAATAATATGCAAAAAAGATATGAATATCTAATTGTCCCAGCACCATTTTTCAGGGGATTGTCCTTTTTCCACTGAAGTACCTTTTTACCTTTATTGAAAATCAGCTGACCAAGTATGTGTGAGTTTATTTCTGAACTCTCTAGTCTACCTGAACATTGCTTTTTAATTTTTTTATTATGGCAAAAAATATATATAACATAAAATTTGCCATGTTAGCCACTCTTAATTTTACAATTCAGTGGCATTAATGTTAACCACAGTGTTGTGCAACCATCACCACTATTTTTTCCAAAATGAACATTTTTTTAACCTCACTTTTTTCTTTAAAAATCTTGGGAACTTTGAATTGTATTCCATAATAACTCCCAGTTTTGTTTTAATATAAAAAATAATGTTGCCTTTCTAGAAAGATGAGCTATGTTTAGCCTGTAGCTTTGTGTGATTCCACGGCTTCCCTCCTTCCCTCGGGTGTGTAAACACCCATTTCAGAACCTCAAAAGAAAGCAGAGAATTTACAGGGACCTTAGAGGTCTTCTAGGAACGCCCCTTTGTTTTAGAGATGTGAAAAGTGAGAACCCAGATCACAGGGCTGGTAAGTGACAGAGCCAGCTGAGAAATAAGAAATGCTATTTTTGGGCTGCTGAAGGGTTTGCCCCCAATCCTGACGGCCTCCTCTCTACGTGATCTGGCTTTGGTGAAATCAACTCTCCTCTGCCTCAGGACACCAGAAAAGTAAAGTAATGCAATCTTCCTTAGAGGGTTTCACCAAGGGGTAAAAATGCCTCATAGTCAACAAAAGTGGGAGATCAGGGAGAGAAAAGGACAGCTACCTGCAGATTTCTAACCATTAAAAAGGCAGCCATTTGGGAGAGAGCGCTTCGAAAGAGCTTGAGCACAAGTCAACGGCAACACTGAGCAGCTCTGCCCCCTCTCAGGATGGATTGCCGACTGCCAGTTCAAATAGAAAACAGCCCTATTTACAGGCCTGGTTGAAGAATGCTGCTGAGCAGCCTCTCCTCTCCTCTTAATTCTTGACTATTATTATAGTGGGCCTTTCCCTCCAAACACTGGGAATTGTGATCTAACCTATCATGTGAAGTGGAGTTTCCTAGTATTCTTGGAAATATTTAGAAAGCAGTACCCTAATCAATCAGCAGTCCTGCTCATAAATGCAAATTTTCTGAACAAGAAACATCCAGAGATTCTTTCAATGGCTCACCCTTTCAGAACACTTACTATGGTGCTGAGTAACATTCTAAGCACTTTTCATACTTATCGCAACTCAGTGAGGGCTAGATGTGGTGGCTCATGTCTGTAATTCCAGCACTATGGGAGGCCGAGGTGGGAGGACTGCTTAAGTCCAGGGGTTCAAGACCAGCCTGGGCAACATAGGGAGACCCGATTTCTACCAAAAAAAAAAATTTTTTTTTTAAATTAGGCAGGCGTGGCGACACTTGCCTATGTTCCCAGCTACTTGGGAGGCTGAGGTAGGGGGAGTGCTTTAGCTAGGAGATCAAGATTGCAGTGAGCCGAGTCATGCCACTGTACTCCAGCCTGGGCAACAGAGGGAGACCCTATCTCAAAAACAACAGCATCAGCAAACTCAGTGAGATGGGAACTATTATTTTCCTCATTTTAGAGAAGAAATGGAAGCACAGAGAGGTTAAATACATTGCCAAAGGTCACACAGCTCACCTAAAGTGTCTGGGTCCAGAGGCCTTAACCACCTCCACAGGCACCTCCAATCAACACTGCCGTCTCAGAGACGCTCCCTCAGCCTCTTCTAATTTGACTTACAGACACGGGTGTGAACACTTGACGGTCCCTGTGAGCAGAGCTGCTGAGCATGCTGGTGACCACTTGGAAAAATACATGAAGCCAGGGAGTGAAGAGAGGCCGAGGGCCTGCTCCCTGGTGGGCTCTGAGTCACGCAGGTCAGCCAGGCCTGGCCGGCTCAGCCTGTTACCATCAGCTGTCTCTCTGTACTCTGCTGCACAGCAGGGCCGGGCTCGAAGATGGGAACTGCGATTTATAAGCTCTCGGGCAAAATCAACTTTCAGGTGAAGAAAACTCACATACCTGGTAGGTTACCCTTGCTTCGGATGGTCTGAGGCCACCAGGGCTGCTGGACAGAATAAGTCCCCATGTCGGTTCAATTGTTTGTGCCTTTGATGTTACAGAAAGACCCCGCTGGCTTTCAGGGCTAGGGATGAATCTTTCAGCCAGGCCCGCTGTTTTGGTTTCTTGTCATCTGAGTTCATTAATAAGCCATTTCACAAGTTAAGTTTTATTTCTTGTAGGCAAACGTGCTTTCAAATGTTGCATGAGTTAAACAAAAGATGAAGACAACAGGGTTCTGCAGCTTCTTTCTATTACCGGACAGCTCAGGAGGTTTCATTTTCTGTAACAGATGTAACATTAACTCCAGCGTTATTTTGACCAGTTATAAATATAAAGGACAAGTGTTTTGCAGTTCAGATTCTTCCTAAAAAGACTCAAGAACTTTCAGGCTAAAGCCATGGCTCCCAGGTCTTTCTCAGGAAGCAACAGAAAATGCATGCAGGCTTGCAGTCCTGGAAGGAGAATTGTGGGAGGTGCCCAGGTAACAGCAGTGCACCTATAAAATGCTTGGTAGAGCTTGGGGCTTCCTGCGGCTTCGGGAAATGGGTAGATCTTTATTATTAACAAAATCTAAGTAAAGCTTTAACAGAAATTAAATATCAAGGCGGGGCAATGTGGCTCATGCCTGTAATCCTAGCACTTTGGGAGGCCAAGGTAGGAGGATTGCTTGAGCCCAGGAGTTTGAGACCAGCCTGGGGAACATAGCAAGACCCCATCTCTAAAAAAATTTTGTTTTAATTAGCTGGGTGTGGTGGTGGGCACCTGTAGTCTCAGCCACTTGGAAGACTGAGGCAGGAAGATTGTTTGAGCCCAGGAGTTCAAGATTGTGGTGAGCTATCATTGCACCACTGCACAACCAGCCTGGGCAACAGAGCAAAACTCTGTCTCTAAAAATATAAAAGAAAAGACAGCCTGGGCAACATAGGGAGACCCCATTTCTACAACAACGACATTAACAACAATAACAAAAAACTAGCCAGTCATGGTGGTGTGTGCTTAAGGTCCCAGCTACTTGGGAGGCTGAGGTGAGAAGATCGCTTGAGCCCAGGAATTTGAGGCTGCCGTGAGCTATGATTGTGCCACTGCACTCTAGCCTGGGTAACAGAGTGAGATACTGTCTCAAAAATAAAATAGAATAATAAAAGAAAATAAATCAAATATTAAGTAAAAGAGGGTATTTCCCACTTTACTCTCACCACTGGCTGATAAATGAGCAACCCCAAGGCTAGTAAGGACCTCTGCAAGGCTGGTAGTAGGAAGGAGGAAGCTCACAAGGAGCAGGTATATGTGTGTGTATGAGAGAGAAAGAGAGAATAGAGAGACAGAGAGAGACAGTGTGTATTTTTAGGGTGGGAAGGGGTGGAATGGACTTGGAGAGGAATTCTACCTGATCTTAAGCCATGACCTGCTTGTTTGTGGATAGCGAGATGCCTGTCTTCATGCTAAGCTATGGAAAATGTTGCCAGGCTGTGTGTTTGCCACGTGACCATCTTACTACCATTATCTAGAGGCTCTTACAACACCAGTAAGTAGTTGTATTTCTAGAATAGCTTGCCTGGTAGTAAGGCACAGCATTACCATATTTCCTCATCTCTAAGGCACCGTCTATTGTGACGTACACCGTCATTTTATGTACCACTAAGGAAAATGCTGTCAATTTCAGCATGCCGTGTCATTGATGATAAAATGTATGTTCATTTCAGAGACGTTTACATGAAAAAAAAAAAGAAAAGTACCTTTTAATATAGATGAAATTCAATAGATGGCAGTCCAAAGTTCCTTTGAGTCTTATAAGTCAGTGCTAATCCTGTAAATCGGTGGTCCATACAAGAGCATTCCATTCTATTAAAATTACATTTATGGCCAAGCACTGTGGCTCATGCCAGGAGTTCAGGGCTGCAATCATGCCACTGCACTCCAGCTTAGTTGATGGAGTGAGACTCTGTCTCTAAAAAAAAAAAAAAACAAAATAAACAACATTTACAATAAGGGATAAATAGCTCCCCTTTTTTCTTTTTTGGAGACACAGTCTTGCTGTGTTGCCCAGGCTGGAGTGCAATGGTGCAATCATGGCACACTGCAGCCTCAACTTCCCAGGCTCAAGTGATCCTCCCACCTCAGCCTCCTGAGTAGCTGAAACTACAGGCACACGCCACCACATCAGCTAAATTTTTGTATTTTTTTGTAGAGACAGGGTCCCTCCATGATGCCCAGGCTGGTCTCAAACTCCTGGGCTCAAGCAATCCTCTCACCTTGACCTCCCAAAGTGCTGGGATTACAGGCATGAGCCACTGTGTCTGGACATGCATAGGTTTTGTTTTCACTTTTTTTTTTTTTTAGACGGAGTTTTGCTCTTATTGCCCAGGCTGGAGTGCAATGGCATGATCTTGGGTCACTGCAACCTTTGCCTTCCGGGTTCCAGTAATTCTCCTGCCCCAGCCTCCCGAGTAGCTGGGATTACAGGCATGCACCACCACACCCACCTAATTTTGTATTTTTAGTAGAGACAGGGTTTCTCCATGTTGGTCAAGCTGGTCTCAAACTCCCTGCTTCAGGTGATCAGCCCACCCTGGCCTCCTAAAGTGCTGGGATTACAGGCGTGAACCACCGCACCCAGCCTGTTTTCACTTTTTTTTTTTTTTTTTTTTTGAGACGGAGTCTCACTCTGTTGCCCAGGCTGGAGTGCAGTGGCGCAATCTCAGCTCACTGCAAGCTCCGCCTCCTGGGTTCACGCCATTCCCCTGCCTCAGCCACCCGAGTAGCTGGGACTATAGGCGCCCACCACCATGCCCAGCTAATTTTTTTGTATTTTTAGTAGAGACGGGGTTTCACCTTAGTAGCGACTTATTAGCCAGGATGGTCTCGATCTCCTGACCTTGTGATCTGCCCGCCTCGGCCTCCCAAAGTGCTGGGATTACAGGCATGAACCACCGTGCCCAGCCTGTTTTCACTTTTTTAAAGTAGGTTTTTAATGGAAGAAAATAGTGGGTCTGCTGTAGGCTGATATTGTAGAGATAAAAGTTAAAAATAATTATGATGGAGAAACAAAAATGCATCAAAAGAATAAATGTTTACTGTGTTGTTAGTGAATTCCCTCTTAGAATACTGTTGACCAGCACACAGCTCTCTAATTCAATTTGTCTGTGTTGGTTTTATTACCACATAGACACACATAAATAATAACATAATAACTTTATTCTATTTCTCAAATAAGAAAGGAGAGCCTTGGAACTTAAAAAAAAATGGTGCATAGTCTTCAAAGGAGAAGCACATGGAATAAGGAATTGAAATGAATCATATATCCCATTCTATTTTGAATTTAAATAAGGAATTATATAGGATTTCAGTTCTAGCTCCATTTTGGGTAGAAAACAGAAGATGAGCAGGCAGGTGAGGGATTCAGTGCCCTTTTCCCTTCAATATCATGTCTATGTTTTACTGAATAATAAAATACATAGCTGGTGGTCACATCTCTGTTCTTTGCAGGCAAGATCCAGTCCTATTACTCCATCCACTGCCTGGCAGAACAGAGTTAAACTTCTTGAAGAAATGGCCTACGCCTACAAACCCACTCCCTTACCCCTCATTTACTTCAAGGCGAGGTCTCTTTGCCCCTAGACTTCCTGACGGCCAGATCTCCTGTGCTGGATTCCGTGCTCATCTTCTTGACTTCTCTACGGCACATCACATTGCTGACCAATTGTTTTCTTGAAGCCTTCTTGGATTTTGACTTCCTTACCCTACACTCTTGCCTATTTCTCCCCCTATCTCTCTGACTTTTCCTTCTCAGTCTCCCTCAATGCTCACCTTCCTCTGAGCACCTCTTCAGAAGCAGTATTCTCTCCTTGCCCTAGTTCTTACTAAAATAGAAATAGCTGCCACTTTGTGTAAACTCCAACTCTGGAACATTCTAGAACTTAACGTGGTACATCATTTAAAGCTCCTAAGACCCCGTGAGGCCCCTGCTATCCCCTCTGTCTCACAAACAGTAAGTTGAGGTTCTGAGTAGGATAGTAATGGGTGCAAAGTCTCACAGCTAAAAAGAGGTAGAGACAGAATTCAAAGCCAGTGTGTCTGACACACAAACTGTGCTCTTTCCAAAAATAGGTCACCCTCTCTCAGACTGCTCTCAGTCACACCCTTGACTTCTCATACAACTTAATAAGCTAAACGACTCCCAATCTCCCAACCCCATCTCAGCTCTCCCTCCTGAAGACTCACACGTCCAACTTCTTACTCAACATCTCTGCTCAGTTCCACTGGCATCTGAAGCTTAAACTGCCCAGAACTCAATCTTTACCCAGAACTCAATCAGTGTCTTTACCTTGAGAAAGGTGACCTGGAAGTCATTTTAGAGTCCTCTCTTCCCATATCAAAATCCTGACAATACTAGCTGTCTTTGTTTTCTAAGGCTGCCATAACAAAATACCACAGACTGAGTTGTTTAAACAACAGAAAATCATCTTCTCCTAGTTCTGGAGTCTGGAAATCCTAAATCAACATGTCTGCAGGTTTGGTGTCTTCTGAGACCTTTCCTCTTGGCTTACAGATGGCCACCTTCTTGCTGCATCCTCACACGGCCTCCTCTTCGTCTTGGCCTGTGTGTCGTCTATGTCCTACTCACCTCCTCTTTTTTTTTTTTTGAGACAAGATCACTCCGTCACCCAGGCTGGAGTACAGTGGCATAATCACAGCTCACAGCAGCCTCAATCTCCCAGGCTCAAGCAATCCTCCCACCTCAGCCTCCCAAGTAGCTGGGACTACAGGTGCGTGACCTCATGCTAAGCTAATATTTTTCTATTTTTCGTAGAGATGGGATCCCTCCCTATATTGCCCAGGCTGGTCTCAAACTCCTGGCCTCAAGCCATTCTCCCATGTCAGCTTCCCACAGGTTTGAGATTGCAGGCATGAGCCGCTGTGGCTGGCCTTAGTTTCCTCTTCCTGTAAGAGCACTAGTCATATTGGATTAGGGCCCATCCACATGACCTCATTACATCTTAACTACCTCTTTAAATGCCCTGTCTCCAAATACAGTCACATGTTGATGTACGAGTGGTTAGGACTTCAACATCTGAAATTTGGAGGCACACGACTCAGCCCATAACACTAGTTTTTAGGCATCTTTCAAATTTGACTTTCCATCTTCAGCTCTAATTGCCACCCTTTTAGTTGAGAACTGTGCCATTTCTTACAATTATAATATTCTCACCATCATGACTATTATGCTTTATAAATAATATTGTTCTGATTATAAAATAATTACATGAGCTCTGTAGAAAACACACAAAAAAACACAAATAAAACATAAAATCTCTGTAATCTCAACAACCAAACAGAATTGATCATTGGCATATATCCTTATCTTTTTTCTATGTATATATTTTTAAAAATTGGGGCCGGGTGCCATGGCTCATGCCTGTAATCCTAGCACTTTGGGAGGCTGAGACGGGAGGATCACTTGAAGTCAGGAGTTTGAGACCAGCCTGGGCCAACGGTGAAACTCCATCTCTACTAAAAAATACCAAAAAATTAGCCAGGCCTGGTGGTGCATGCCTATAATCCCTGCTACTCAAGAGGCTGAGTCAGGAGAATCACTTGAACCTGGGAGGTGGAGGTTGCAGTGAGCCGACATCATGCCACTGCACTCCAGCCTGGGTGACAGAACGAGACTCCATCTCAATAAAAATAAAAATTGGAATTGTCTTAGTATGTTTTGCATTGCTATAACAGAATACCACAGAAAGAGTAATTTAAAAATAAAAGGAATTTATTTCTTACAGTTCTTCAAGCTGGTAAGTTCTAGGTCAAGGGGCATCTGGTGAAGCCCTTCTTGCTGCATCATAACATGGCAGAGGGCATCACATGGCAAGGGGGCAGGAGCATGTGTGTGAGCTCAGGTGTCTCTTACTCTTCTTATAAAGCCACCGGTCTCATCATGGGGGCCCTACCCTGATGGCCTCATCTAATCCTAATTAATTCCCAAAGGCCTTACCTTCAAATACTTTCAACACACGAATTTGGGAATTAAGTTTCCAACACATGAAATTTGGGGGACACATTCAAACCATAGCAGAATCATAACATATCTTCTCTTTTGTAATTTGATTGTTCTCATGAACAATTTCTTGCCTGGGTGTGGTGGCTTATATCTGTAGTCCCAGCACCTTGGGAGGCAAAGGGGGCGGATCACTTGAGCCCAGGAGTTCAAGACCAGCCTAGGCAACATGGTGAAACCCCATCTCTACAAAAAATACAAAAATTAGGCAAGCATGGTAGTATATGCCTGTAGTCACAGCTACTTCAGAGGCTGAGGTGGGAGGACTGCTTAAACCCAGATGGTTGAGGCTGCAGCGAGCTGTGATCGCCCACTGCACTCCACCCTGGGCAATAGAGTGAGACCTTGTCTCAAAAGAAAAAAAAAATTTCTCATACCATTAAATATTATTATTCTCCAACATTATTTACTGATCACAATATTCCATCATACAGATAGACCAATAATAAACTTATTATTAAATCAGTTAATATAATTTATTATTAAATCTGTTAATATAGTCTATCTGTATGATAGAATATTGTGGACATGTGGGTTTCAGGCAGTCCCATCACTCATAGCCCATAGAATGGTCTTTTTATCTCGATGGCTTACATACGTATCTTCAGAGAACTGAGTTCAGATTCATTCATTGCCATTGCTTCTCTCCTTACTGCCTGTTTTATCTGAAGCTTAACCCTGTGTTATAATTTTAGAAACAATGAGATAGTTGGCAGGCTAATGGCTTCATTTTAAGTAGTATCTGATGTGAAGTTTACAACTGAAGCCAATTGGAGTTCTTTCTTAAGACGGCTCCTTAAAAATTTCATTATGTTAGACCTGTCTTCAGTGGGTTACATTACCAGACTCTTGATGAGAGAAATCTATTTGCTGGTGAATAAAATTGTGGCAGCTCTTATTTATGTGTCTTAATGTGGCTAAGGTAAATGTTTTAAAAATACTTACTTTGAAAACAGTTTGATAGTTCCTCAAAAAGTTAAACTTAGAATTACTATATGACCCAGCAATCCTACTCCAAGGTATATATCCAAGAAAATGGAAAACATTATGTACACACGAAAACTTGTCCATGAATGTTTGGCTATTATTTATAACAGCCAAAGAGGGGAAACAGCCTAAATGGCCATCAACAGATGAAAGAATAAACAAAATGTGTTACATTCATATAAAGGAATATTATTCAGCTGTAAAAAGAAATGAAGAACTGCTATATGCTACAACATGTATGAATTTTGAATATTTGATAGGTGAGGCTGTGCTGGTGGCTTATGCCTGTAATCTCAACACTTTGGGAGGCCAAGTCAGGAGGATCGCTTGAGCCTAGGAGGTCGAGGTTGCAGTAAGCTATGATTGCATCACTGCGTTTGGTGACAGGGTCTCAGTCTGTTGCCCAGGCTGGAGTGCAGTGGTTGAACAAAGCTCACTGCAGCCTCGACCTTCTGGGCTCAAGCAATCCTCTCAACTCAACCTCCCAAGTAGCTGGGACTACAGGTGTGTGCCACCACACCTGGCAAATTTTTCTATTTTTTTTGTAGAGATAGGGTCTTGCCACGTTGCCCAGGCTGGAATTTTTTTTCTAAGTAAGGCCAGTGTGGTGGCTCATGCCTGTAATCCTAGCACTTTGGGATTACACTTGGGAACCTCCACCTCCCAGGTTCAAGGGATTCTCCTGCCTCAGCCTCCCAAGTAGCTGGGACTATAGGCACCCACCACCACATCTGGCTGATTTTTGTATTTTTAACAGAGATGGGGTTTCGCCATGTTGCCCAGGCTGGTCTTGAACTCCTGGGCTCAATAGATCCACCCGCCTTGCCCTCCCAAAGTGCTGGGATTACAGGCATGAGCCACAGCGCCCGGCCAATGTTGTCTTAATTTAAACCTTGCAAAAAGAAAAAAAATGTATTGTAGCCTAATCTCCTGTCTTTGTGAAAGATATTCAGTGATAGTGTGATTGAATTTCAGAGGAGGCCAAGATAGTCTAGGTTAAATGGCTCTGCCTTGTGAACAGATGGGCCCCACACAAACTCATTTTTATTATTCCAGGTTGAATGCTGGCTTTTTGAGCAGGGGAGGGGGTTCAATTTCCCTTGGCCTGTTGGATGAACAGAGAACGACACAGACCTAACTGGGAACTTAACGTGCTTTCTCTTTCAGAGGGTAAATATATATGTCATGCTCACTGCCGAGACCTGGTACATCTTGATTATCCACAAAATGGGAAAGTATCAAGCTGCATGCCGACTTCTGAAGTAAGATATTCAAGCAAAAAGAACAGTCAGGTAGGCACTATTGGTGCTTGTGGACATCGTGCGTTTCGGTCACTCCCATCACTCATACCCCATAGAATGGTCTTTTTATCTCCATGGCTTACGTATGTATCTTCAGAGGATCGAGCTCAGGTTCATTCATTGCCATTGCTTCTCTCCTTGCCGCCTGTTGCATCTGAAGCTTAATCTTGGGTTATAATTTTAGAAACAATAAGATAGAGTATATCAGTAGTTTTATCCAACAGATTTGTCATAAGATATGAGGCTTTCATCTGCTTGATTACTTGCCACATTCAGGATGCAATCTTGTTAACAGACATACTTCCTGCTGCGGAAAATAGGACATGAACTGTAAATGTGTGTTGACTTTTTTTTTAATCCGATGAAGAGCCTCAGCGTGAGTTTGAGACCAACCTGGGCAACATGGTGAGACCCGCATCTCTACAAAAAATAAAAATATAAATAAATTAGCTGGGTGTGGTGGCATGTGCCTGTGGTCCCAGCTACTCACCCAGCCACTCAAGAGGCTGAGGCAGGAGGATCACATAAGCCCCAGAGGTGGAGGTTGCATTAAGCTGAGATTCTGCCACTGTACTCCATCCAGCCTAAGTGACAGAGTAAGATCCCACCTCAAAAAAACAAAACAAAACAAAACAAAAGAACCTGAGCACGAACACTGTGCTGGGGAAATCTGTCAGGTTTTACTGGTTAAAGCAAAGATCTTCAACTAGTAGAACTAGTAGATCCTCAACCTGGTTTCAGCGACACATCCATTCTCACTCTGTTCTCCTGGTTTGCTGAGAGACCAGAAGGGAAGGGGTACAGCTGGCAGTGATGCCTGCTCCTCTGCAGACTCAACTATAGCATCCCCTCTCCTGACACATCAAGGTTCTTCTTAAAAGATAGGCTATTTTTTCGGCCAAGCACAGTGACTCATGCCTGTAATCCCAACACTTTGGGAGGCCGAGGTGGGTGGATTGCTTAAGGCCAGGAATTCAAGACCAGCCTGGGCAACATGGCAAAACCTCATCTCTACAAAAACTACAAAAATTAATAGGGCATGGTGGCGAGAGGTGACAGCATGCTGGCAGCCCTCGCTCGCTCTTGGCGCCTCCTCGGCCTCGGCACCCACTCTGGCCACACTTGAGGAGCCCTTCAGCCAGCCGCTGCACTGTGGGAGCCCCTTCCTGGGATGGCCGAGGCCGGAGGCGGCTCCCTCAGTCTGCAGGGAGGTGTGGAGGGAGAGGCACGGGCGGGAACCGGGGCTGCGCGCCAGCTAGAGTTCCGGGTGGGCGTGGGCTTGGCGGGGCCCCGCACTTGGAGTGGCGGGCCCCGCACTTGGAGTGGCCGGCCGGTGCCGCCCGCCCGGGCAGTGAGGGGCTTAGCACCCGGGCTAGCAGCTGCGGAGGGTGCGCTGGGTCCCACAGCAGTGCCGGCCCACCAGCGCTGCGCTCGATTTCTCGCTGGGCCTTAGCTGCCTCCCCACGGGGCAGGGCTCGGGACCTGCAGCCAGCCATGCCTGAGTTTCCCGCCCCCCCGCTCCCCTCCCGCCCGCCCGCCCCCCCGCTCCCCTCCCGCCCGCCCCCCCGCTCCCCTCCCGCCCGCCCCCCCCCCGCTCCCCCACACCCTCCCCCCGCTGCCCCCCGCTCTCCCCCGCCCCCCTCCCGCCCCCCTCCCCTCCCACCCTGCTCCCCAACTCCCCTCCCGCCCCCCGCTGTGGGCTCCTGCACGGCCCGAGCCTCCCCGACAAGCCCCACCCCCTGTTCCATGGCACCCGGTCCCATCCACTGCCCAAGGGCTGAGGAGTACGGGCGCACGGCGCCGGACTGGCCGCCTGCGCCCCTGGTGCGGGATCCACTGGGTGAAGCCTGCTGGGCTCCTGAGTCTAGTGAGGACTTGGAGAACCTTTATGTCTAGCTAAGGGATTGTGAATACACTAATTGGCTCTCAGTATCTAGCTCAAGGTTTGTAAATGCACCAATCAGCACTCTGGGTCTAGCTCAGGCTTTGTAAATACACCAATCAGCACTCTGTATCTAGCTAATCTAGTGGGGACGTGGAGAACTTTTGTGTCTATCTCAGGGATTGTAAATGCACCAATCAGCAGCCTGTCAAAACGGACCAATCAGCTCTCTGTAAAACAGACCAATCGGCTCTCTGTAAAACAGACCAATCGGCTCTCTGTAAAATGGACCAATCCGCAGGATGTGGGTGGGGCCAGATAAGAGAATAAAGCAGGCTGCCAGAGCACGCCTTGGCAACTCGGTGGGGTCCCGTCCTGCACAGTTCTTTCAGTGTTTGCAATAAATCCTGGTACTGCTCACTCTTTGGGTCCACACTGCGTTTATGAGCTGTAACGCCCACCGTGAAACGCTCACTGCGAAGGTCTGCAGCTTCACTCCTGAAGCCATCGAGACCACGAACCCACCGGGAGGAATGAACAACTCCAGACGCACCGCCTTAAGAGCTGTCACACTCACTTCGAAGGTCTGCAGCTTCAGTACTGTGCTAGCGAGACCACGAACCAACCAGAAGGAAGAAACTTCTAACACATCAGAAGGAACAAACTCCAGACATGCTGCTTTCAAGAACTGTAATACTCACCGGGAGGGTCCGCGGGTTCATTCTTGAAGTCCCTGAGACCAAGAACCCACCAATTCCAGACACAGTGGTGCACGCCTGTGGTCCCAACTACCTGGGAGGCTGAGGTGGGAGGATCACTTAAGCTGGCAAGGTTAAGGCTGCAGTGAGCTGGGACCCGCACCACTGCCCTTAAGCCTGGGCAACAGAGTGAGACCCTGTCTCAAAAAAAAAAAAAAGGCTATTTTTTCAACGGTTTGGGGGCACTTGCATTAAATTATCTGAGTGTCTTGTCAGTTTCTGGGAGCTCACAGGCATGTCTGGATAGAATTACTGAAACTAGGCAGCAATATTTATCCTTCCTGCATATGGTAATGAAACTAATTTTCAGTTTAGGCCAAGAGGCTGATTCTCCACTGCCCCCTGACCAATGCTGAGTACAAAAGACCAAATACATGAGTTTGCCACTTGTTTTTCCCTAACAAAGTTAACTCTTGATCAGAACAGTAATAGCTGTTTAGAAGAGTGTGTTCAGCGTGTGTGGTTTACATATGCTAAATTCCCATTCAACTCAATTACACTTGGCAGGGACACAGAAAGCTAATGGGGAATCTGTAAAGGGCATGAACAATAGCTTTTCTGGCAGATTGATGGCTTCGTTTTATGTAGTATCTGATGTGAAGTTTACAACTGGAGCCGATTGGAGTTTCTGCAAAGTTGTACTAGCCTTTAAATTAAGAAAATGCCTTCATGTCAGGAAAAAAAGCTTGGATTGGGGATGCAGCTTGTAATTTAATAGGATGACTTGGGAGACAGCAGCGAGGATAATAGAGGTATTATGAGCAGCTCTAGGGAGAATAAATATATGCTTGTTTGGCTTGGAAAAAAATGTGGAGTTCAAGTGTAAGGTTTAAACAAATGCTTTGCGAAGTTTCTCAAAAGGTACCTGAACTACTGATATTTGAGTAACTCGCATTGTTTTCTTATATTGATTTTGAAAAAGTAATACTGAGCTCTCTGATGTGGCTCTAAAAATTTTAGAAAATGATAAAGTATTTTGATATTTAATTTATTTTAGTTCAATTCTTATAAAATTACAGAATTTAAGATTCAGAAGTTGATGTCTTAGAGAGCGCCAGATTTGATTTGATAGACGGGTTTATAAAGATCACATGAAAGGCGGCTTCCCAATGGGTTGAGCATAAAATTATTCTAGATTAGGGTGAGAATCCCCTCATTTAAGAAAGCTCCTCTTGGCGGGCCGCAATGGCTCATGCCTGTAATCCCAGCACTTCGGGAGGCCAAGCCAGGAAGATCCCTGGAGCCCAGGAGTTCGAGACCAGTCTCGCAATGTAGTGAGACCTCATCTCTACAAAAAAATTTAAAATGAGGCAGGAAGATCGCTTGAGCCCTGCAGGTTGAGGCTGCAGTGAGCCATGATCACACCACTACATTCCTGCCTGGGTGACAGAGTGAGACCCTGCCTCAAAAAAAAAAAGAAGAAAAAAGAGAGAGACCATCCTGGCTAACACGGTGAAACCCCGTCTCTACTAAAAATACAAAGAAATTAGCGGGACGTGGCAGCAGGCGCTTGTAGTCCCAGCTACTCTGGAGGCTGAGGCAGGAGAATGGCGTGAACCAGGGAGGCGAAGCTTGCAGTGAGCTGAGATTACGCCAATGCGCTCCAGCCTCCGCGACAGAGCAAGATTCCGTCTCAAAAAAAAAAAAAAAAAAAAAGAATGCCAAAGAATGCCACTCTAGCACATAATTTTCTGTATATACACGCAGGTGATAATGATACGTACTTCATAAGGCATCATAAGTATTAGATTATTTCCCAAATACTTTTGCATACCCAAAGTGTGGTGCTGTAATACATTGTTTTATTTATTTATTTATTTATTTTTTAGACGGAGTCTCGCTGTGTTGCCCAGGCTGAAGTGCAGTGGCGCGATCTTGGCTCACTGCAAGCTCCGCCTCCCGGGTTCATGCCATTCTCCTGCCTCAGTCTCCCAAGTAACTGGGACTACAGGCGCCTGCCACCACGCCCAGCTAGTTTTTTGTATTTTTAGTAGAGACGGGGTTTCACCGTGTTAGCCAGGATGGTCTCGATCTCCTGACCTCGTGATACGCCCGCCTAGGCTTCCCAAAGTGCTGGGATAAAAGGCGTGAGCCACTGCACCTGGCCAATATATTGTTTTAATAGTCTATCAATCAATCTACTCTTGTGAATTGATTTGATACTGCACTTAACTTTTTTTCTTATTGGCTTTAAAGGTGATGAATGATAAATGCAATGGTTCTCAAGTCATTAACAGAATTCTAAATCTTGTCAATATCTCAAGACCCAGGATTTTAGCCTTTTGGATATGTGTGTCAGCTGATTATGTAGGAGATCTCTCAACCCAATTATAATCCCCAGTGTTGTTGGCTTCAAGCACTGATAGAGCGATAAACTTCAGAAAGGTTTCAATTTGGTCCTTGAAAAGAACTATTTAAGCAGAAACTCCTAGAAGCTATAGAATTTGGCCAAGAACCACAAAAACCATTCCCTCATTCTTATTTTGCTCCCACTTTTTGATATGGAGAGGACATTGAAAGATTGTTGGGGCCAGGCATGGTGGCTCACACCTGTAATCCCAACATTTGGGAAGCCGAGGCATGTGGATTGCTTGAGCCTGGGAATTCAAGACCAGCCTGGCCAACATGGTGAACCCCGTCTCTACTAAATATTAAAAAATGAGCCAAGTGTGGTGGCACACACCTGTAATCCCTGCTACTCAGGAGACTGAGGCACAAGAATTGCTTGAACCCAGGAGGTGGAAGTTGCAGTGAGCCGAGATCACACCAGTGTACTCCAGTCTGTGTGACAGAGCGAGACTTGGTCTAAAAAAAAAAAAAGCCAGGCACGGTGACTCACGCCTGTAATCCCAGCACTTTGGGAGGCTGAGGCAGGCGGATCACAAGGTCAAGAGATTGAGACCATCCTGGCCAACATAATGAAACCCCCATCTCTACTAAAAATACAAAAATTAACTTGGCGTGGTGGGACACACCTGTAGTCCCAGATACTCAGGAGGCTGAGGCAGGAGAATCGCTTGAACCCGGGAGGCGGAGGTTGCAGTGAGCAGAGATCATGTCACTGCATTCCAGCCTGGCAACAGAGTGAGACTCCGTCTCAAAAAAAAGAGAAAGAAAAAAGAAGGGAAGGAAGGACGGAAGGAAGGAAGGAAGGAACTTTTCAACTATAAAATATTTTAAAACATATTTAGTTATTTGTCAGCTTTAGAGTTTGATGAAACCTGGTATTCAGTTTCTAAATTCAATACCATGAAGAAGATGAAACTCAACTTTGATCGATTTTTCAAATCAAATTGCTTCCCCCCCACAACCTTGATTCAGGATCAAATTCCTGTTGTATTGCATATATTTTTGTGATTATAAAAACAATGCATGATTATTAAAGAAACTGTGGAAAATGTAAAAAGGTTAAGAAAAACGTTAAAATTGCCTATAATCCCACCACCCAGAGAGATATAATTGCCCTTAGTATTTTAGTGTCCTTCATTCCTCTCTTTTTTCAGTGTCCATTGTCTATATGTATTTCTTCGTAAAACTGGAAATCAGTATTTGGATAGATACAGACATAGATATGTTTTCACCCTTCCTTACAATGTGACCATGTTTCCTGCCGCTCTATATTCTCTGAAAAAGTGAGCTCTAAGGTGTAATATTTATGAATCTTTCATATTGATTTAACAATTCTACTTCTTATCTTTTTAAATTTTTTATTGTATTTTATTTATTTATTTTGAGACAGGGTCTCACTCTGTCACCCAGGCTGGAGTGCAGTGGCGCAATCACAGCTCACTGCAGTCTTGATCTCCTGGGCTCAAGGGATCCTCAGCCTCCCAAGTAGCTGGGACCATGGGCAGGCACCATCATGCCCAGCTAGTTTTTTTTATTTTTATTTATTTATTTTTTTTGTAGAGAAGAGGTCTCACCATCTTGGTCAGGCTGGTCTCGAACTCCTGGGCTCAAGCTATCCTCCTGCCTTGGCCTCCCAAAGTGCCAGGATTATAGGCATGAGCCACAGCACCTGGCCAACAATTTTACTTCTTTTGGTGCATTTCTTACTGTTGAACATGAAGCTGCAACAATATCTTTGTATGAAAATCTTTTCCTACATTTCTTCTTGTTTCCTTAATACAGATTCTGAAGGAGGATTTATCAGTCAAGAGTTTTAATAGCCCTTGATACATACTGCCAACTTCTTTAATAGGAACTTCATACCAGTTTATACCCTTTCCAGCAGTTCACAAACAAACTTAGCTCACTATAAGTTCATCCATAGTCTCCTGAGTAATGTATTCCACCTAAAATCTTTAAATTTTAAATCCATTTTAAAATTCAATTTTAAAGGGCTTAGTACCTTAAGATTTGGTGGGCAGGGTGAGGGAATGATCCAGTGGTTTGATCTGTTCCAATTTTCAAATTGTCATTAGTGAAGTTAAGACTCAGAGGTTAGTAATTTTTGTAAGCCCTTGATCTGGTCTTTCTCAGAGGATGTGGACTTCACAATCAATTGTCTTCAAGGCCCTGAGAGTGGATCCTTTCCCAAGTGGGAAAGGAAAGGGAAGGTCTGAGTGAACTCCCAGAAAAGTGGGGTACGATAGCCCAACAACACTTGAATTTCTAATTGGGGTAAGGTGGGGACATAAGGGTGAAGGTGTTAGAAGAGATACTGGAAATAAGGAAAACAGTCCTAGTTATTAAAATCCCTGAGGGGTTTGACTAAATGTGGAGAGACAGACTGTTCTTCTGCCAGTTGTAGATCCTACAGAAGACCGGGTGCAGTGGTTCCGGCCTATAATCCCAACACTTTGGGGGGATCACTTGAGCCCAGAAATTTGAGAACTGCCTGGACAACATAGTGAGACCCTATCTCTAAAAAGAATTTTTAAATGTTGAAAGCTAATCAGAGGCCACAAAGTCATTCTTAAAGTCATTGTGCACTTTGCTTCCTTTGTTGTATGTTTGTTTCCTTTGTAACTGATTTACCACTTTACACACTCAGATTTTTAATTATAGCAGCAATTACTAGATTCAATGACATAAAGTTACCATTTCTGTCAGTAAAGATTCAATACCAGCTAATTTCACACAGTTCAATTTTACACCTGGGGAATTAATTATTCTTAATCATTAGGAGTCAATGGTAAAACTTTCTGATGAAAGCAGCTGTAGCAAGGCCTCTACGAAGCTCCCCTCCTGTGGGGGGTGTTGACATGGCGGCCAGCAGCCAGCACAGCCTCTCTCTCCTGAGCCCCATAAGCGGAGGCAGGGATACAGTAGTTGGTGTGTTTGTGCCAGCAAAGCCACCAGAGGGAGCTCTAGCATTGACTCCTATATGTTTGTCTGTGTGCCACGGATTCAAAGAAAAACAATAAATATCTAATGATTGCTTGTGTTTTTGAGCACTCCTTGCACAGTCCTAAGGTTTAGACACAATCATATCAATATCATTTCATTGTTAACATGAATTAAGCTTCTTTGTGTCTGTCAGATATTCTTTCATGCTTACCACAAGTCTATCAAGATATTATTATTCTCACTTTGATTGATGAGGGAGGCGATTAAGTTTTACAGAAATTAAGTGATTTTACAAAAGAAGAAATAACACAGAGATTTTATCTACAGTCTCAGCACCCCCCACCCCCTTCCCACCTCCATTAAAGTTCTCCTTCCTGCCCTCTCTTTTCTCTTTTCCTACTGGGAATCTAAAGGAGATAAATCTTGCTTTAAAACTAAGGAAACAAAGAAGAATGCGTTTTATTTTGTGTAAATTATTCTTCAATATATTTAACATGTAAGGGGAAAACAAGAAAGGGAAAGGAAACGAGAGGGGGAAAGAAAGGGAGAAGAGAGAAGAGGAGAGAAGAGGGGAGGGGAGGAGAGGAGAGGAGAAAGAAAAGGAGAAGAGAAGAGAAAGAAAAGAAAAGAGAAATAGCCAGGCACAGTGCCCCATGCCTGTAATCCTAGCACTTTGGGAGGCCGAGGTGGGTGGATCACCTGAGGTCAGGAGTTCGAGACCAGCCTCGCCAACATGGTGAAACCCTATCTCTACTAAAAATACAAAAATTAGCCAGGTGTGGTGGTGCACACCTGTAATCCCAGAGGCTGAGGTAGGAGATTCGCTTGAACCTGGGAGGCAAGGTTGCAGTGAGCCAAGATTGTGGCACAGCACTCCAGCTTGGGCAACAGAGCAAGACTCTGTCTCCAAAAAATGAAAAGAAAAAGGAGGCCAGGAGTGGTGGTGGGTGCCTGTAACCCCAGCTACTTGGAAGGCTGAAGTGGGAGAATTGCGTGAGCCCAGGAGGAGGTTGCAGTGAGCCAGGATCTAGCCACTGCAGTCCAGCCTGAGAGAGGGAGAGAGACTCCATCTCAAAAAAAAAAAAAAAAAAAGAAAGAAAGAAAAAAAAAAGAGAGAAAGAGCTGATGCTCATGTCCATAAAGCCCGAAAATGTTCCAATCATGCCGGCTCACTGCTAAGGGAATACTTCAACCCACAGCACCCCACCTCCACCCACACATTCCTTAGGCTACTGTTTCTATGACTCCTTTTCCCTCCTCAAGCTTGCCCGAGATGGCTGTTTGATCTTGGTTTCACCCTTATTCAAATTCAGAAGTAGGGGCAGAGACCAGAGGAAGATGTTAGGAATATCCATAACCCCCAAAGATGGCCACTAGACTTACTTCTACAGCACTTTACAGTACCAGACATGTACAGAGTACCTATGCACAGATTAAGAGCAAAGAGGGTCAAGGTATACAGCCGCATATTTGCTGGATGGACTTAGTTAAGTCACTTAATCTCATCCATAAAATGTATGTAATAGGCGGGCACTATAACATGCAAAATGTATTTAATAGGCTCACTCCTGTAATCCCAGCACTTTGGGAGGCTGAGGCGAGTGGATCACTTGAGCCCAGGAGTTTGAGACCAGGCTGGGCAACATGGCAAAACCCTGGCTCTACAAAAAATGCCAAAAATTAGCTGGGCATGGTGGTGCGCGCCTGTAGTCCCAGCTACTTAGGAGGCTGAGGTGGGACAATCACTTGAACCTGGGAGGTTGAGGCTGCAGTGAGCCATGATCATGCCACTGCACTCCAATCTGGGAGACAGAGTAAGACCCTGTCTCAAAAAAAATATGCATATAGTAAATGTAATCATGTCTACTACTTAGCATTGCTATGGAGATTTAATTAGGCAATGCATAGAAAAGTACTTAGTCTGGTGTTTGGTGGGAAACTTCAATTAATGTTAACTAATATTATTGTTTTCTTTAATACTCACAACAATCGTATTTGTCCATTTAGCCTAGAACTTGGCATAGACACATGGTTTGTAAGTGTGTTTGTGGTTAACAGCAGTCTTCAATTAAAGAGAGGCGAACCAACTTGCCAAAGGTCCACAGCTAGTTTTACAACTACGAAATGTTTTCCAAAATATTTTCAGTTTTTCTGTGAGACTGAGAGATATTATCTTCAAATAGGTTACGAGATGTGCACAGCAACGTCCACCCGCCTTACACAAGAGCAAACAGCTTTCCAACAGCCATCAGAAAACCCCTGGGGTTTGTTGGTCCAAGAACAGAAACAATGCAGTCACACCCAGACCCTAAATTTAGGGGGGCCTTAGAGTTAGTTTTATTTAAATATTGTAATGTGACTCTGAGCAAGCAACGTTTTCTTTGTGCTTTGTTTTTTAAAGGACATGGGAAAATTTACTTTGGGGAGCCAGGGCGCTTGGCTAGAAAGGGAAGGAGGAAAGAGAGAAAGGAAAGGGTAGAGGGAAAGCTGAGACCTGAGACCCAGGAGAACTCGGGCAAGAGATTTGAACCCTGGGTTCCACTGCCCTTATTTTCTTTCTTTTAATTTTATTTTTAGTTCTGGGGTACATGTGCAGGATGTGCAGGTACATGTGCAGGATAAATTTAATTTTTATTTTTAGTTCTGGGGTACATGTGCAGGATGTGCAGATTTGTTACATAGGTAGATGTGTGCCATGGCAGTTTGCTGCACCTATCAACCCATCACCTAGGTATTAAGCCCAACATCCACTAACTATTTTTCCTAAGGCTCTCCCTCCCGCTACCCCACCTCCTGACAGGCCCCAGTGTGTGTTGTTCCCCTCCCTGTGTCCATGTGTTCTCATTGTTCAGCTCCCACTTATAAGTGAGAACATGTGGTGTTTGGTTGTCTGTTCCCGAGTTAGTTTGCTGAGAAAAATGACTTCCAGCTCCATCCATGTCCCTGCAAAGGACATGATCTCGTTCCTTTATATGGCTGCATAGTATTCCATAGTGTATATGTACCACATTTCCTTTATCCAGTCTATCATTGGTGGGCATTTGGGTTGATTCCATCCTTATTTTCTTTTTCTTTCTTTCTTTTTTTTGAGATGGAGTTTCGCTCTTGTCACCCAGGCTGGAGTGCAATGGCGCAATCTCTGCTCACCGGCCTCCGTCCTTATTTTCAAAAATAGCAACTTGGGGCTGGGCTCGGTGGCTCACACCTATAATCCCAGTACTTTGGGAGGCCAAGGCGGGTGGATCACGAGGTCAGGAGATCGAGACCAGCCTGGCCGACATGGCAAAACCCCATCTCCACTAAAAATACAAAAATTAGCCGGGTGTGGTGCCACACACCAAAGGCCTGTGAGTCTATAAATGTTTTCTGTCTGCCCTCATCCTGCAGCACTTTCCACACAATCTCTTTTTGATATCACATGATATTTTATATGCTCAGTACCAACTTTAGAGGTCTGCAAGTTGTTAGCTTTTCCTTTTCGGTAACTTTGTTAATATCATTATTAGAAGGCCAGTTCAATAATTACACTAGGTTCAGTTTAAATAGGAAGCAAACAGCTATATGTCTAAGTGCAGAACTGCTGACAAGTGAGGGTGGACCGGGGGGTTAAATATTCCTGACATTGGGCCAGGGAGAGTTGAAAGTTTGCCAATTGTGGTACTGGTAAACTACTGCAAAAAAATTTGGAAGTGTTATTAAGAATTACAAGAAGATAGATGCTTCAGGATAATATGCCATTTGGGGTCAAAAAACATCTGATGCACTGTCCAGGTTACAGAAATCACCAAATCTCAGAAGGAGACGAGACCTTGGATGTCAGGCAACCTGACTTCCTTTCCAATCAGGCTTATAATCCAACAGGTGACCATCCAGCCTCTACGTAAGCATTTCTCCAGAAGGGAAGTTTCTTAATTTAAGAAGTTGTCTGGACTGA
Source organism: Pan troglodytes (assembly GCF_028858775.2). Classification (NCBI taxonomy): domain Eukaryota; kingdom Metazoa; phylum Chordata; class Mammalia; order Primates; family Hominidae; genus Pan; species Pan troglodytes. The sequence goes on along the minus strand of NC_072408.2, from coordinate 31,495,309 downwards.
GTGCAGTGGCTCACACCTGTAATCCCAGCACTTTGGGAGGTGGAGGTGGGTGAATCACTTGAGCCCAGGAGTTCAAGACCAACCTGGCCAACATGGCAAAAACCTGTCTCTACAAGAAATACAAAAATTAGCCAGGCGTGGTGGCATGTACTTGTAATCTTAGCAACTCGAGAGGCTGAGGTGGGAGGATTCCCTGAGCCCGGGAGGGCAAGGCTGAAATGAGCTGTGATTACGCTACTGCATTCCAGCCTGGGTGACAGAGTGAGATCCTATCTCAAAACAAACAAAAAAAAAGTTTTCTGGGGCATGGTTAGGACTATGCACTTTTGGATTAAGAATGCATTTGTCTCCCTGTAGTTTTAGCCCATTGGCCCAGTTTCTGATTTGAAGAACACAACAGAACACATTCTTCTCTTTTCAGACCTATGACTATCTTTCTCTTCTCTGGGTCACTGTCCCTCATAAAATGTGACGAAAGCAAAGGTTCAGGGTCAATGCTGTCGAAATTCAGATGAGCACTGGGCTTAGCAAATGGAGGGATTAATCCTGACAAGAGCAAATTCAGTAGATTGAAATGTGTGTGTGGTTTTTTCATTTGTTTGTTTTTGAGATGGAGTTTCACTCTTGTCGCCCAGGCTGGAGTGCAGTGGCGCGATCTTGGCTCACTGCAACCTTTGCCTCCTAGGTTCAAGAGATTCTCCTGCCTCAGCCTCCTGAGTAGCTGGGATCATAAGCACGCACCACCACGCCTGGCTAATTTTTGTATTTTCAGTAGAGACAGGGTTTCGCCATGTTGGCCAGGCTGGTCTCGAACTCCTGAACTCAGGTGATCCACCCACCTTGGCTTCCTAAACTGCTGAGATTACAGGCATGAGCCTCGGTGCCTGGCCCAAAATGTGTTTTAAATAGAAAGGGGAAAAGAATCAGAGACTGAGAGTACAGACAATTCTTTCAAGGAATTTTGCTCCCAAGGGGAACTAGAAATGGGATGACAGTGAACCCAACTCCCATGACAATTACAACATGTACTTTTGTGTATTTTTTACTTGTTTATTGTCTATCTTCTCCCACTAGAATATAAGCTCTGGCAGCAGGACTTTGCCGCCTTAACCATTGTATTCTCAGTCCCTGGCACATAGTGGAGGCTCAATTAATATTTGTTGGATAAATGTATAATGCATTTTGAAAACTGGAAGATTCTGGATCTTACAGTTTCATTGTTTGAAAAAAATTTTTTTAGGCCACTTATGGTGGCTCATGCCTGTAATCCCAGCACTTTGGGAGGCCAAGGTGGGCGGATCACCTGAGGTCAGGAGTCCAAGACCAGCCTGGCCAACATGGTGAAACCCCGTCTTTACTAAAAATACAAAAACCAGCCGGGTGTGGTGGTGCACACCTGTAATCCCAGCTACTCGGGAGGCTGAGGTGGGGGAATCGCTTGAACCCGGGAGATGGAGGTTACGGTGAGCCAAGATCGCACCACTGCACTCCAGTGGGTGACAGAGTCAGACTCTGTCAAAAAAAAAAAAATTTTGATTCTAGAAATGTAGTCTTGCTATGTTGTCCAGGCTGGACTTGAACTCCTGGGCTTAAGGGATCCTCTCACCCCAGCCTTCTGAGTAGTTATGACTATGGGTATACACCACTGTGCCCAGCTAGAATCTTAATGTCTTAAACGAGAAATGTATACCTCTTAAGAAACTCTGATGGAACAGTATTTTTGTTTTACCATAGAAAGCCTCTACCGGCCGGGCACGGTGGCTCACGCCTGTAATCCCAGGACTTTGGGAGGCCGAGGCAGGCGGATCATGAGGTCAGGAGATCGAGACCATCCTGGCTAACACGGTGAAACCCTGTCTCTACTAAAAATGCAAAAAATTAGCCAGGTATGGTGGCGGGCGCTTATAGTCCCAGCTACTCGGGAGGCTGAGGCAGGAGAATGGTGTAAAGCCAGGAGGCGGAGCTTGCAGTGAGCTGAGATCGCGCCACTGCACTCCAGCCTGGGCAACAGAGCAAGACTCTATCTCAAAAAAGAAAAAGCCTCTACCTTGGCCAGGTGTCATGGCTCATGCCTGTAATCCTAGAACTTTGGGAGGCCAAGGTAGGAGGATCACTTGAAGCAGGAGTTTGAGACCAGCCTGGGCAACATAAAGAGATCTATTAAAAAAAAAAAAAAGAAAAAGTCTCCCCCTTAAAATAGATTAATGAGGCTTCAGGATACACCTCTGCATAGGTTGGGTCATCAAAGAAGCAGAAGCCGAGATGGGATTGCACACGAGAGAGATTTACCGTGGGAATGTCTGTGATGGATAAAGGGGAGGGAGCCAGAGAAAGAGAAAAGCCTTCCCACAGCAGCACAGAGCTGACACCTGTGAAGAGAGAGGGGAAGGTGAGAGATTGGGTGGGAAGAGTCTGAGGGTGCAGCACAGTTCTAAAAAGTCCTTGAGTGGGGAGTGGAAAGGATCTCACTCTGTCACCCAGGCTGGAGTGCAGTGGCCGTGATCATGGCTCACTGCAGCCTCAGCCTCTGGTGCTCAGGTCCCACCTCAGCCTCTTCAGTACCTGGGACTGCAGGCATGCACACCACACCCAGCTAATTTTTTGGTATTTTTTTTTGTAGAGATGGGGTCTTGCCATGTTGCCCAGGCTGGTCTCGAATTCCTGGGCTCAAGAGATCCTCCCACCTTGGCCTCTCAAAGTGCTGGGATTACAGGGGTGTAATCCTGCATCTGGCCAAGTGGGGAGTTCTTCTATAAAAGAGCCTGCCCCTGCCTGTTAAAGGAGTCCTGCCTTTTGCAGGAATCGGCCTACGTGAGTACCTTCTCCTTGCTCCGTCAGGCTGGGGGCAGCCTGTAGGAAGTGTGGTCTTCAAGAAAATGGGTCCAGGGGTCTGCAGCCGGGGCCATCAGTCAGTTATGCTCGCCACAGCAGAAGAGCTGAGCAGTGGGGACTCACAGCTACCACAGTTCACCCCTGTATCCCAGATCTACTTTTCCGTGCAGATTGGGGAGCAGCTCCTCTTCTCTTCCCGAGGGGAAAGCCCTATAGCTGCAGTTGGTCTCAGGGGCACAATTGGTATTCATTTCTTCCTTCCATCCCTGCCCCCTACCCCCTTTTTTTTTTTTTTTTTTTTTTTTGAGACAAGTCTTGCTCCGTCGCCCAGGCTGAAGTGCAGTGGTGCCATCTCAGCTCACTGCAACCTCTGCTTCCTGGGTTCAAGCGATTCTCCTGCCTCAGCCTCCCAAGTAGCTGGGATTACAGGCGTGCACCACCATGCCTGGCTAATTTTTGTATTTTTAGTACAGACGGGGTTTCCCCATGTTGGCCAGGCTGATCTCGACCTCCTGACCTCAGGTGATCCGCCCACCTCGGCCTCCCAAAGTGCTAGGATTACAGGTATGAGCCACCGTGCCCAGCTTTCCCTGCCCATCTTAAATTCCCTTAACCTTAGGCTCTCACCTTGGCAGTTCTCAGTGCTTACCTTGTTATGTGACCCAAACTGTCACTCCTAAGAGCCTGAGTTCCTGGCAATCATGCTGTTTTGAGACTGGGGGTTGCTCTGTATGTCCATACACAGTTACAGTGGGGCAAGGAAGTACCGGGAGGTGCCCAACTGGGTCACATGGGTTCCACATAAATTCTTCCCTGACCCCATGTATAAGCACAGCCCTACCTCTTCCTGCTGGTAATTGACTAGAGTCAATTACTCCTGCCACAATGGTGACTCTTCTCACCTGCTGGTCTCACAGGAGTTCATAGTACCCTGGCAATAACTGCAGCTTGCAATTCAGTGTTCCCTGGCAAAAGTGTACCCCCTTTGGACCTCCAATTCTGCAGAGCCTAGAGTTGTAGGGATGGGAAGCACGGAGTCTCCCAGTGGGTCACTGGGAGTGATGGTAGGTAAGGCTGCTCCTGCTTCCATCCCTTGGTTCCCAGATCCATTTATTCTTTCTATGGGGAACACAGCACCACAGAGACATCTCTGATTTAATGCATATTCCTCATCCTGAAGATGGCACTCGATATTTGCATGGTGTTGCCTCTGAGCTGGTACTTTAGTTATCTTTAGAAGCCATGCTATTGCATCCAGCTGCTTCTGGATGGTATAATGCACGATATGACCAGTGGATCCCATGGTCATGGGTCCACTCCTGCACCTCCTGTATTATAATTGGGTCCCCTGGTCAGATGCTACGTCATAAGTGATTTCATACCTATGGATCAGGCATTGTATAAGACCCCAGACAGTCATGCTGGCTGAGGCTTTTTGGGCAGAAAACCAAACACATACTCAGAATATATATCTGTCCCTTTAAGGATCAACCACTGGCCCTCCAGGATGGAGGGTGCCCAATATAGTAGGCTTGCCAAAAAGTGACCAGTTCTCTTGCTCAAGGAATAGTGCCATACTGAGGGCCTGTTGTTAATCTGTTTTGCTGACAGTTGGACATTCAAAGTCAGCAGTAGCTAAATCAGCCTTGATATGTGAGAGTTCACGCATTGGGATGATGCCTGGGCTCCATTTACGCCACCATAGCTGCTCCATTCATGTGCCCATGGTGCCTGTTGTGGAGTGGCTGATGATGAAGATTAGCTAATGTCACCTGGATAAGTCATTTTGCCTACTTGGTTGATCGGTACCTTTTCCATGGGAGATGCTTTCTTGTGGTTGTTAATATGTGACACAAAAATTTTCATACTCCATGGCCATTCCTATATGTCCAGCCACATGCCTCTATTCCTACTTTATGCCTTGGTGGATCTGACAGAAGCCAGTTCATAGTGGGCAGTTCTGGGGGTGTGGTTACTTATAACCATAGTCAAGCATTCTCTTTATCAGAGCCCGGTAAAATGTGAGAAAAGGGCTGGCGTAACTCAAGGAATCAAGTCAATTTAAACCCTATGTCCAATAATCCTTGAAATGACTGAGGATTCCCCTTTCTCTATTTTATAATCACCTGAGTAAATGGCCAGAGGTCTTTCTGAGGAGTGGCTGTAAGGATTATTACAGTAGATATTTGCTGTGGTATGGCAGGCTCCTTCTCCCTAGGGACCCGGCCACCCCTTCAGTCAATGGGTTGCAGATCTGAAAACTGGATCAAGTGTGGGAACGTTGAAGGGATGTGGCTTCTGACTGGAGTGATCTCCCTCAGCCTCCTGCCCCTCCTTTCCTGCCTTTTTCTAGTGTCAACATGATGCCGCACCCTCTTGGCTCCCCATCACTTTTATCCCTAGGGACACCGTGCTCTACTGTCTCACAGCTCCCTTCAGGTCCAGCCCTCTGGCTGCAGCCTGACCTTGCTAGTCATACTGGTGATTGTGGCTGCCTGGCTCCTGACACTCTGGAGCCTCATATTCCCATGGATATTAATGAGTCCAGCTCTGCTACTGTCACTTCTGCCATCGGTGCTGACCTGCAGAGGAGGGCCACCACTGCTTAGTGATACTGGTGCCCCTCTCAAGTCCTGAAGGCACTGGTGAACGGCGTGTCCTCTGGGTCCTGTGGGTCCATTTTCTTTTCTTCTTTTTTTCTTTTTTTTTTTTCTTTTTTTGAGGCGGAGTCTCACACTGTCGTCCAGGCTGGAGTGCAGTGGCGCAATCTCGGTTCACTGCAACCTCCACCTCCCGGGTTCACGCCATTCTCCTGCCTCAGCCTCCTGAGTAGCTGGGACTACAGGTGCCTGCCACCAAACCTGGCTAATTGTTTTTTTGTTGTTGTTGTTGTTGTTGTTGTATTTTTAGTAGAGATGGGGTTTCACCGTGTTAGCCAGGATGGTCTCGATCTCCTGACCTCGTGATCTGCCCACCTCGGCCTCCCAAAGTGCTGGGATTACAGGTGTGAGCCACCGCGCCTGGCCCCTTGTGGGTCCATTTTCCTTAGCTTCTTTATTCTTTTCTCTGCCACCTGCCAGGGCAACTCAAGCATTTCCGCTTTGCTCAGCATGGCCTAATATTGCAGCAGGCTTCTAAGAGCCACTTTAGCAGTGAGTTTCACTCATCCTCTGGGGTCCTTATCAGGGGCCTGTGTCCCCCCCAAAATTGTCCCCTAGTCAAGGAAGTCTTGCTTTTCTAGTCTTATTTTCTAGTCTCCTTGAACAAGTACTCCCAAATCTGATTCCAAAGTTTTCCACTGGTTCCTGCTCGCTAATTCTTATAGGTCCTTTGATATATAATCTCTTTTTTCCCTATCAGGCCCAGCCCTTCCCTGTCTTGATTATACTGCATTTGTTTATTGGCTTGGGAGACAGTAGAGGAATTGGGGGCAGCTCCTGAGAGGGCAACCTGTTGCCTTGCTGGAGAGGGATGCATTTTCATGGCCACAACCTCCCACCAGGTCTCCTGAAGCCAGCCTGTGAAAGTGGTAGTTCTTACTATGAAATGATGGGCCAGCCCGGCAGACCTGGAGGGTTCAGAGGGCTCTGCCAAGTCAACATCCTGAGAGGCATGCATTCAGATGCCCCCATCCCATGTTTCAGAGTCCCAGATTCCTCCAAACAGGGCCCTGACCTTAGCTTAACTGACTTGCTTTAGCTGAGCATTTAGGCATCTCTAGAGCTCTAGGACTATCAGAGCCTCAGTCTGTTGCTCAGCTGTGGCAGTTCTTCCACTGCAGGAGAGGAGGACCCTTTTTTAAGCTACCAAACAGGTTCTCTAGCTCTCACAGTCTCTATTGCTTGTTATCACTTGGTCAGATGTCAATACAACTTAGCAGTAATCAGTCAACTCTGCTCTCCCTGTAGCTATCATTCCCCCACAACCATAGCTCTCCAATGCCTGGATCTCTGCACCTGCGCTGCATTCTCCTCCACCAGGACATCTTCCCAAATCACCACTGATGAAATCTTTAGCAGTTGCACCACCACATTGTGCGAGGAACTATCCACGCCCCATATATCATTCAGGGTAGCATCCTCTTAGCCTACTGGGCAATGAGGGAGCCAGTCTCCAAACCCCATCTTACTCTTGTTTTCTCAGACCACTGCTGACATTACTTGGGTTAGTCTGAGTTCTTTGAGAAGCAGAAGCTAAGATGGGATTGGATGTGCAGGAAACTCCTTAGGGAATACTTGTGCGGGATAAAGGACAGGAGCCGAAATAGGCAAGAAGAGCCTTCAGACGCAAAGCAGGTCTGACCTCTGTGAGAGACGGGGAAGGAAGGAGGATCTGATAGGAGACTCTCAGGCTGCAGTCACAAAAGCTGCTCAGCCTGGTTGATGGGGCATCCTTGAGCCAAAGTCCGTCATGAAAAGAGTCTGTATTAGTAAAGAATGAGTCTGTATTAGTAAAGAATGAGTCTGTATTAGTAAAGAATGAGTCTGTATTAGTAAAGAATGAGTCTGTATTAGTACAGAATGAGTCTGTATTAGTTGTGCCCTGCTTGCTCAGTCATTGCCTAGCAGCAGCTTGTAGAAAGGGCGTTCTGTAAATGAGATGGGGGTGGGTCCAGAGGTCTGCAGCTGTGGCCATTAGTCAATTATGCTCCCTGCAGCCGGAGAGCTGAGGGATGCATTTTCATGGCCACAGCCTCCCACCAGGTCCCTTGAAGGCTACTTATATCACTATTGTTTGTGTATCTTGTGAGTCATAGTATAAGGAAGCCAGATCTAACCTCAGAGATGATTTCACGTGATGTCTTCATTTTAATGATGAAAGAAGAGAAACTTTAAAATTTAAAATAAACTTTCCCAAGGCACATGCATTTCAGATTGGACCATTTTATTTTGTGTGAAGATATTCCACGCATTGCCGCACATTTGGCATTTCTGGCCCCAGGGACTAGATGCCAGTATTCTCCCTGACCTCCTGCATCATGACAAACAAAATTGTTCCCCCACCACCTCATTTCTAAAAGCTCCCTGGAGGCAATAAATTCCCAAGTAGTACCACTGAACAGCTCATTGATCTCAGAGTCAAAATGAATATCCAAACAAGACCCCTGTATAATGCACTTCCATAACATCAAGAGAGCCACTAAAACAAAAAATGCCTCAGGGAGTCACAACCATTCCTGCTTCAGAGGGTACTCTGCACCTCTTTAGCATTTATCTTTTTTTTTTTTTTTTTTGAGATGGAGTCTCACTACGTCATGATCTCAGCTCACCGCAACCTCCACCTCCTGGGTTCAAACGATTCTTGTGTCTCAGCCTCCCGAGTAGCTGGGATTACAGGCGAGCACCACCACGCCTGGCTAATTTTTGTATTTGTATACAAATATAATGTTGGCCAGGTTGGTCTCAAAGTCTTGACCTCGAGTGATCCACCCACCTCAGCCTCCCAAATTGCTGGGATTACAGGCATGAGCCACTGTGCATGGCCCATAGTATTTATTTATTTATTTATTTATTTATTTATTTTTGTTTGTTTTGAGACAGAGTCTTGCTCTGTTGCCCAGGCTGGAATGCAGTGGTTGCCCAGGCTGGAATGCAGTGGTGCGATCTTGACTCACTGCAACCTCTGCCTCCCTGGTTCAAGAGATTCTTCTGCCTCAGCCTCCTGGGTAGCTGGGACTACAGGCGTGCACCACCGCACCCGGCTAATTTTAGTATTTTTGGTAGAGACAGAGTTTCGCCATGTTGGCCAGCCTGGTCTCAAACTCCTGACCTCAAGTTATCCGCCCGCCTCGGCCTCCCAAAGTGCTGGGATTACAGGTGTGAGGCACTGCACCTGAGTACCCACAGCATTTATCTTGCATATATAAGCTCCTTAGACATCCTGGTTAGGAGACCCATGGTAGGCAATTTGGTCATAGTTCAAATTGCCTTCCTAGTATCTTCATATGAGTGAATGAAATGCACTTCAGCATCAAACCATTGCTTTTCCATCCTTTCCGAAACTGCTCTTCCATGTCTCTACCCCCATCTTTCTCTTCTAAATAAATGATGCTCCTCTGCAGCTAGTTGTTCAAGCTAAAAACTGGGGAAACTTCCTCTATTCTCCTGGGTGTTTAAATTTTATTTATTTTATTTTATTTTATTTTTGAGGCAGGGTCTTTCTCTGTTGCTCAGGCTGGAGTGCAATGGCTTGATCACGGGCTCACTGCAGCCTCGACCTCCTGGGCTCAAGTCATCCCCCCACATCAGCCTCCCAAGTAGCTAGGACTACAGGTGTATGCCGCCACACCTGGCTAAAGTTTTTTAAAAATATATTTTGTAGAGACAGGGTCTCACTTTGTTCCCCATGCTGGTCTTGAACTCCTGGGCTCAAGTGATCCTCCTACCCTTGCCTCACAAAGTGCTGGGATTATAGGCATGAGCCACTGTGCTCAACCCAATTCTTCTCTTTTTCTTACACCCCAAATCCAATCCATGAGCAAATTCAATTGTCTCTGTCTCCAAAATCTAACCAATGTCCGTCTACTTCTCTCTATGCCCACAGCTACTGCATGTCAAAGCCACCATCATCTCACTCATACCAATATAACAGACTCCTATCTTTGTTCTCTGCTTCCTTTACAATATAGCAGCCACATAATATTTTTTTCTTTTTTTCTGTCTTTTATTTATTTTTATTTTATTTTATTTTTTTGAGATGGAGCTTTGTTCTTGTTGCCCAGGCTGGAGTGCAATTGCGTGATCTCGGCTTACTACAACCTCCGCCTCCCAGGTTCAAGCGATTATCCTGCCTCAGCCTCCCAAGTAGCTGGGATTACAGGCCCCTGCCACCAGGCCTGGCTAAATTTTTTTGTATTTGTAGTAGAGATGGGGTTTCACCATGATGGCCAGGCTGGTCTCCATCTCCTGACCTCAGGTGATCCGCCCACCTCAGCTTCCCAAAGTGCTGGGATTACAGGCATGAGCCACCTGTAATATGGCCACCTGGCCAGAATATTTTCTTAAATGTAAATCAGATTACATCTGATGTTAAAATCCCTACTTCCCTAAAGTAAAATCCACATGCTTTACCAAGCCTTAGAAGGCCCTCATGATCTAGCCCCTGCCTACCTTGCTGATCTTGGCTCATGCCCCTGCCCTGCTCAATCACTATACACCGCCAGCTCTGCTGACTCTTGCTCTGTCCATATACACCAAGCTCAGTCCTGAGGTCCATTGCTGTTCATTCTGCCTGGAATATTCTCTCACATCCTCTCTCAACTGGCTCCTTGATTCAGGTCTCAGTTCAAATGTCATCTCTCAATGAGGCCTTCCTTGACCACCCAAACTAAAGCAGCCTCCACACTACCACATCCTCTAACATATTACATACTCTGTTAGTTTCTTCATACGACTTACCACTATGCAACATCATTCTATTTATTTCTTCTCTCCCCCATCTAGAATGTAAGTTTCATCAGCGAAGGGGCTCTGTCTGTTTTGCTCATGGCTGCATCCCTAGCACCCACCCCAGCTGGGCATGGAGTGGGTTCTCAACAACGTGTGTGTTACATGAATGAATAGTACCTTTGATGTACATGGTCCCCTTATAGCTAATGTCATTGCGGATTTTGATCATTGACATCAATCTTTTGGCTTTCAATATACAGTATCCCAAATGTTGGGGTTTGTTGTTCTGTACACTGTCAGTTGTAAGTATTGACTTCAACTGTCAACTGACAGACAATATTTGCTGTTTGACAATGGAGTCTGCATAATTTCTAAAGAGAATCTTTATAAACAAGAAGCCAAGGGGCCCTTGCCCTCTGAAAACTACTGTACTAACTTTATTGGATTGGGGACTGATTCTTCTTTGTTAGCCCCCTAAATTCAGTAAAGGCCTCCTCTCCCTAACACATTTCTTTTCTTTCTTTTTTTTTTTGAAATGGAGTTTCACTCTTGTTGTCCAGGCTGGAGTGCAATGGCATGATCTCAGCTCACCACAACCTCCGCCTCCCAGGTTCAAGCTATTCTCCTGCCTCAGCCTTCCAAGTAGCTGGGATTACAGGTATGCGCCACCATGCCCGGCTAATTTTGTATTTTTAGTAGAGACGGGGTTCCTCCATGTTGGTCAGGCTGGTCTCAAACTTCCGACCTCAGGTGATCTGCCTGCCTTGGCCTCCCAAAGCACTGGGATTACAGGCGTGAGCCACTGCGCCCAGCCCTCCCTAACACATTTCTACAAGCTGCCATCTCCAACAGAGAAATGCGTTATTGAAGAAAACAATGTAGTTATAGCTCAACACTTTTTAGGTGTTTTTTGTTTTTGTTTTTGTTTTTTGAGAGGGAGTCTCGCTCTGTTGCCCAGGCTGGAGTGCAATGGTGCAATCTCGGCTCACTGCAACCTCCAGCTCCTGGGTTCAAGTGATTCTCCTGCCTTAGCCTCCCAAGTAGCTGGGACAACAGGCATGCATCACCATGCCCAGCTAGTGTTTGTATTTTTAGTAGAGACAGGGTTTTACCATGTTGGCCAGGATGGTCTCGAACTCCTGACCTCAGGTGATCTGCCTGCCTCAGCCTCCCAAAATGCTAAGATTACAGGTGTGAGCCACCACACCTGGCCTACTTTTTGGGTATATTTTTAACAACCTCAAACTAAACTGGCACACTTAAGTAGTAGAAGGTAAACTACAAATATCTTGAGAATCAGAAAAAAAAAAAAAAAAGCCTGGTCCATGAATAGAGAAAAATTTCTGTCCGACTTGGAGACTGTTAGGAGGGCACTGAGGGGAGGGTGTCTTTTTGCACCAATTACTGATACCTAAAGGATAAAAGAGCTGGCCAGGCGTGGTGGCTCATGCCTGTAATCCCAGCACTTAGAGAGGCTGAGGCGGGTGTGTCACCTGAGATCAGGAGTTCAAGACCAGGCTTGCCAACAGGGCAAAAACTCATCTCTACTAAAAATACAAAAATTAGGCCAGGTGCGGTGGCTCATGCCTGTAATCCCAGCACTTTGGGAGACCGAGGGAGGTGGATCACCTGAGGTCAGGAGTTTGAGACTAGCCCGGCCAACATGGCGAAACCCCGTCTCTACTAAAAATAAAAAAATTAGAGGGCTGCAGTGGCGTGCGCCTGTAATCCCAGCTACTAGGGGTTTCTGAGGCAGAAAAATTGCTGAACCTGGGAGGCGGAGGTTGCAGTGAGCCAAGATCACGCCATTGCACTCCAGCCTGGGGGACAAGAGCAAGACTCCATCTCAAAAAAACAAACAAAAACAATTAGCTGGATGTGGTGGCATGAGCCTATAATCCCAGCTACTAGGGGGTGCTGAGGCAGGAGAACTGCTTTTACCTGGAGGCGGAGGTTGCACTGAAGCGAGATCTCGCCACTGCCCTCCAGCCTGGGCAACAGAGCGAGACTTCGTCTCAAAAAAAAAAACAAAACAAAAAAAGGATAGAAGAGTCTTGCAGCCGGGCGTGGTGGCTCACGCCTATAATCACAGCACTTTGGGAAGCCAAGGTGGGTGGATCACCTGAGTTTGGGAGTTCGAGACCAGCCTGGCCAACATGGTGAAACACCATCTCTACTAAAAATACAAAAATGAGCTGGGTGTGGTGGCAGGCACCTATAGTCCCAGCTACTCAGAAACTGAGGCAGGAGAATCGTTTGGACCCGGGAGGCAGAGGTTGCAGTGAGCCGAGATTGTGCCACTGCACTCCAGCCTGGGAGACAGAGTGAGACTCTGTCTCAAAAAAAAGTCTTGCTGACAGAACTCTATTTAGAATAAGAGAGGAGAGAAGGTTTTCTAAGAATGCTTGCCATCCTAGACATTTCTGCTTTTATTCACCAAGGAATGCAAACCATCTTGTTTTACATTTTTTAATTTTACCATTGAATCCATTTGCATGGCACTGTTACAAAGCATTTGAAAAACACATTCCAAAGCAGAACTCATTGGAAGCAAGGCCACTGGCCTCAAAATTTAGTGTCCAGTCGGGCCTTGCACCTGGTGGGAACTCGGCAAGTATATCAAACAGACCTGGATGCCTGAAAAGGTCCTGAAAGGAGAGACAGAGCCTCAGTTCTGCTCAGTCATGAGGCTCATTGTCAAAATTACCAAGAGTAGAGGTGAAAAAGTAGAGGATAGAGACGGTAATGAATAAATCCTAAAATGGCAACACTGAGAAGTCTAAAATGAATATGAACTGAGGGCTCCACACAGAGATGCTCGGGAATTTTCATAGCTAGAGACGAAGCAACCACAGGCTATCACTGTGAGAAGCCCACAGTGAGACTCAGCCTTAAAGATGGTGAGCATTTACTTTCCTCACCATTCTACACAAATGGAAGTTATTATGCATGCCTGTCCCTGTCTCCCCTGAGGGGTAGGGTTTCTAGATTCCTAAAACTCTGAGGTGGTGTTTTTGTTGTTGCCAGGTGGGGACCAAGGGCAAAAAACAATTGTTGAAGCGATTAGGTCCAGATTAAGTATAGCTTTATGGGCAAGGCTGAGACCTTGAATCCTATCCTTTGGCAGATCAGCAAACGGCGGTGGTTCACTGAGGGCAGGGATAATTGATTCTCTTGCTACTGGTGGAGGAAGTAAAGGAGCAGCTGGGGTTTGCAACTGTTGGGGCAGATCAATTTCAAAAGAGGCCTGGTTAGAGGAAACCTGTTGCAGGAGCCAGGCTGGGAGACAAAGGCGTGGGTGACCACACCAATGCCCCATGGGAGGCCCTGGGTGACATTTTGCCTGAACATAAGAGGATGATAGTTACACCCTGGTTCCTGGCCCTGCCTTTATCAGTCACAGTCACAGCAGCAACTCTCTTACCTGAACAAGTGCAGATACAAAGAAATGGAAGGAATCTCCTACCTGGGGATCACAAACAAATACCATACCCATCATCTCCTCTGGTTCCTGGGCACACAGCTACATTCTCTTCCCCAGCCTCCCTTGTGTTAAGTGTGGCCAGTAACTGTGTTCCAGCCAATGAAATGTGAGTGGAAATGCTGCTGGCCACTCTCAGCCCTGGCCCCTCAAACCTCTCGTGCACAATCGTTATTCTCTCTCCTCTCCACTGACCGAACAGAGACATCTTTGGGAAACTAACAATGACACAGCCATGAGGTGGAAGGAGCCTGGCCCTGAGTGACGGCTCAGCCACAGTGGGCTACAGCATGAAGACTAGGATTTTGGGATTCCCTACAACAGTTGACATGCCCTGAATAATACACTTTGAAACTGCAACTGCTAACGTCCTGTTCCCTGATAGAGTCTCACAAGTCGCACTGATGGAGCTACTGGCCTGGGAGATGTGGCTCCACACACCAGAGCTGCCTCTGCAGAGCGTGCACTGCTGGGCTGTGGGGTGTCCACATCTGTCCCTGCTGCCCAGGCAGGCGTAATGGGAGACACAGCCTTTCCATCGGGCAGGGTGAAGCTACTGCTCTTGCTCTAACTCGAGTTGGAGGCTGGATAGAAGAGAGTGTTTACATAGACCCCCACATCTTTCTCCTCACATCCTGAGGCATGCATGTGTCCGTGGTGTCTGTGTTTGCTTGTTTGGTTTTTATTTGTTTGTTTTTTGTTTTTTTGAGATGGAGTCTCGCTCTGTTGCCCAGGCTGGAGTGCAGTGGCACAATCTTGGCTCACTGCAACCTCTGCCTCCTGGCTTCAAGTGATTTTCCCGCCTCAGCCTCCTGAGAAGCTGGGATTACAGGCGTGGGCCACCATACCCAGCTAATTTTTGTATTTTTAGTAGAGACATGGGTTTCACCATGTTGGCCAGGCTAGTCTTGAACTCCTGACCTCAGATGATCCACCTGCCTTGGCCTCCCAAAGAGCTGGGATTACAGGCGTGAGCCATCATGCCTGGCCGCTTGTTTGGTTTTTTAAACTTGTGAGAGTGTGTGGTAAAACATATATATATCAGAAAATTGTTTATTTGAACCATTTGCTTGCCTTTCTTCTATTACAACAGAGGCCTTGATATGGATCATTCATCCTCATTCAAGTTGGGTGGGGCCATTTCCTGCAGCTCCCTTTCCTCACGGCCCCAACACACCATGTGGCGGCAATTCCTTCTTCCCCTTCCTCTGTCTCCGAACAGTTTCTGGATTCCACCACAGCAGGAGCTGCAGTCAGGCACTCCCCAGTCTGTTTGGTGGGGTTCGGTTCTACTGAAAATTTCCAGAGGTATCTTCTTCTCATTCACCCACCAACCCCAGCCCTAAGGTGTAATAAGCCTTTTCTGAGTTCCCTTTTTTTTTTTTTTTTTTTTGAGACAGAGTCTCGCTCTGTCACCCAGGCTGGAGTGCAGTGGCATGATCTTGGCTCACTGCAACCTCCGCCTCCCTGGTTCAAGCAATTCTCCTGCCTCAGCCTCCCAAGTAACAGAGATTACAGGCACAAGCCATCATGCCCAGCTAATTTTTGTATTATTTTAGTAGAGACAGGGTTTCACCATGTTAGCCAGGCTGGTCTCGAACTCCTGACCTTGTGATCCACCTGCCTCGGCCTCCCAAAGTGTTGGGATTACAGGCGTGAGCCACTGTGCCCAGCCATGAGTTCACTTTTAATTGCCATCCTCTCACTGAAGTAGCCAGGTCAACTAGGGAGTCTCAAAGTAGTATGAGAAAATTTGGAGAGGACTAAGCTTGGCTGCAAGAAGAGGTTTTGGCTGGGCCAAGTGTAAACCCACTCAAGTGCTCAGTGACCCAGACATACAAATGTGTGTGTAAATGGCAGCTTCTCTCTTGCCTCTCCCGGACTGATACTCTCTTCTAGAAAAGCCATGCTTTGCTGTAACTATTGGAACCTCTAGAGCTTATCTGGGCCAGAGCTCTTTGCACAAGTTAGAAAAAAGCCCCTGCTCCAGCTGACACAGCCCTACACTGCAGCCTCAGCTTGGCTGGTAGAAGGCAGGCTGGATTTCAGCCTCTTCTTGGCCTCCAGCCAGCTGCTTTGTGCAGTGCACAAACTCCACACCTGTGGTGTTGGCCCCTTCCCAGCTGGCTGCTAAAATCTCTCCCGAACGTTGCCATGAGTTACAACCAGTTCCTCCCAGCTCCATCTCATCACTGTCGCCCTTGGGGATGTTAGGGTGACCAGAGGTGATTTTTAGTTACACTGTCCCTAATGGAATTCTGTGGGCTGATCCAAGAATACAAGTATCTTAAAGTCATTGTTCTTATGAGGAAATGTATTCCTAGGTGTTTTCAAGTAAGCAACTTAAAAATACATCTTTAGGCTGGGCGCAGTGGCTCACGCCTGTAATCCCAGCACTTTGGGAGGCCGGGGCGGGCAGATCACCTGAGATTGGGAGTTCAAGATCAGCCTGACCAACATGAAGAAACCCTGTTTCTACTAAAAATACAAAATTAGCCAGGCATGGTGGCGCATGCCTGTAATCCCAGCTACTTGGGAGGCTGAGGCAGGAGAATTGCTTGAACCGGGGAGGCGGAGATTGCAGTGAGCCGAGACCGTGCCACTGCACTCCAGCCTGGGCAGCAAGAGTGAAACTCTGTCTCAAAACAACAACAACAACAAAAACATCTTTAGGGGACAAACAGCCCGCTAAAAATATCGGGTCTGCCTATAATGTATTTGACTTTCTTCTCCTCACCCCTTAAGCTTGTGAACAACTGTGGCTCACTCTACCTTCCGCCTTGGCTGTTTCAGATTTGACCTTGGCTCACTCAGACTTTGGCCTATAAAGTTCACAAGCTTTAGAGCATAGATTTCTGGATGTACTATTTTCTTTTGAAACCTGAACCCCAAACCA